>NC_082669.1:32603828-32919212 GCF_025265405.1 Mesoplodon densirostris
TGAAGTCGTCCACGTACACAATGGAATATTAGCCATGAAAAAGCATGGAACAGTGCCGTTGGCACCACCATAGAAGGAACTAGAGATAAAATATAAAATATTTGCAAACGAATCAATGGACAAAGGTTTAATCTCCAATATATATCAACAGCTCGTGCAGCTTAATATTAAAAAAAAACAAACAACCCAATACAAAAATGGGTGGAAGATCTAAATAGACATTTCTTCAAAGAAGACACAGAGATGGCCAAGACGCACATGAAAAGCTGCTCAACATCACTAATTATCAGAGAAATGCAAATCAAAACTACAATGAGGTATCGCCTCACACCTGTTAGAATGGGCATCATCAGAAAATCTACAAACAACAAATGCTGGGGAGGGTGTGGACAAAAGGCACCCTCTTCCACTATTGGTGGCAATGTAAATTGATACAGTCACTATGGAGAACAGTATAGAGGTTCCTTAAAAAGCTAAAAATAGAATTACCATATGATCCAGCAATCCCACTTCTGGGCATATACCCAGAGAAAACCATAAATCAAAAAGACACATTCACCACAATGTTCATTGCAGCACTATTTACACTAGCCAGGTAATGGAAGCAACCTAAATGCCCACACACAGATGAATGGATAAAGATGTGGTACATATATAAAATGGAATATTTCTCAGCCATAAAAAGGAATGAAACTGGGTCCTTTGTAGAGACGTCGATGGATCTAGAGACTGTCATACAGAGTGAAGTAAGTCAGAAAGAGAAAAACAAATATTGTATATTAATGCATATATGTGGAACCTAGAAAAATGGTACAGATGAACCGGTTTGCAGGGCAGAAATAGAGACACAGAGGTAGAGGACAAACGTATGGACACCAAGGGGGGAAAGCCATGGGGTAGTGGTGGTGGGATGAGTTGGGAGATTGGGATTGACCTGTATACATGTATATGTATGAAATAGATAACTAATAATAACCTGCTGTATAAAAAAGTAAATAAAATTAAATTTCAAAATTTTTAAAAATAAATAAAATTTAAAAATAAAACAGAAAAAAGTTCTTCCCTTCACACAGAGGTATGTATATGAATGAATTATTTCCATGCTTATATCTATAAATACATAAAAGAGGAATAAAATCTACCTTGAACCAAACAAGAAAAGAAAGGAAAAAAAAAACCCAGAACCCACCAGTTATACAGAGGAAGACCCTCTCAGGGCACTTGCTCCAGTGGTAAACAATTCTGAAGTTGGTCAGAGGTGGGGAATCATCTCCCATGCAGCCAGCAGCCCCCCTGCAAGGAGCGTCCTCATTGCAAAGCTGGGGCACCATGCCAAGGCGTCTGTGAGTAAACGTGAGCTGAGCCCCAGGCCAGCTGCTGCTGAACTGTTCCCACCCTTCCCAGGTAAAACACCTGAATATGTACAAGGACTTGAAAGCCAAGAGGAAGGGCCGTGGAGCCACACCAGAGACAGCACGCAGGCCGACTTGGTGCCTGCAGGCCAGCCAGGGTGGTCCTGGCCCCGGGCGCTCTTCTGGAAGCTTTCCATTTCCCTGCCTGAGATACCCCTCCTGTCCTGGCCCCCACTGCTTTTTTCCTTCCTCACCTCTGCCCGGGGAGAAATTCCAGCAGAAGATAGGGGTGACACATCCTCTTCTTTAGCAGGTGGCAGCCTGGCAACTCCTGCAGAAAGTCCAGCAGAGCCCCACTCACACCGGGCCACCCACAAAGCCGTGGCCCCTCACTCCCTCCCACCAGCACAGGCCCGAGACTCCTGACGGGGCAGAGAATATGGCGTCAGGCACAGCTGCAGGGGCTCTTGCTGCCTGGAGCGGTGTTTATATTGACCTCAACCCAGGCACACCTGGGGAGGGTTGGCCGGCAGGGTCAGGCTGCCCAGGTCAGCCAATCCTCACCCCTCAGGGGCTCACATTGCAGAAAGTGGACCTCACTGAACCGGCCAGGTCCAAGGAACAGGTGTGGGCTCCTGAAAGTCAGGAGAGACAAGGGGCTGCCGCTCCGGCTTGTTTTCTAATCAGTTTGTCTGGCCCATGAGTGGGAGACAACTTCAAGAAGACCCTCTCCTAATGAGAGGAACCCAGGAGTCAGGGAGAGGAGGGGTGATGGGTGGAGACAGAGGCCTGGTGCCCCGGCTGCAGTGGAAGTCTCTGGAAGACCAGGCAGAGGGAGGCCGCACAGAGTGATGCCCGGGTCACAGACCTGTCGGAGCTGCTGTTTGTTAGTTCAAGTCCTGCTCTGAGGTGCTCTGTGTCAGCTCTGAGTGACAGGTGATGTGGCGTGCTCTGCAATGAGGGCTATGTGCACGGTTCCTGTGTGCCCAGCCCTGCCGGGGTACCTGCCCAGGGGAGCTCCATATCTTGGGAGGAGCCTGACCATGAGAGCCCCATGGGCTGCTGGGTAGTTGCGCAGGTGAGTTCCATAACCTGGCAGTGGCCTGACCAGGAAAGCCCCGTGGGCTGCTGGGGACCTGCCCAGGTGAGCCTCATACCCTGGGAGGGGCCTGACCACGAGAGCCCCATGGGCTGCTGGGTAGTGGCACAGGTGCGCTCCATAACCTGGGAGTGGCCTGACCACGAGAGCCCTGTGGGCTGCCGGGGACCTGGTAAAGGATGGCAGGACAGTCAGTGAAGCCACCGAGGATATACATCCAGTAGTTCCTAATTCCTACACTCTGCTGCTCATTCTACCATTCACCAGGACATGTTATTCTGTATTAGACTTCAATGATGCCTTCTTCTGTATTCCATTAGTCCCAGAAAGCCTCTGCTGCCCTACTAACCAGATTTGGGAATGGAGAAATGCTGCCGCCTTGTGGCCGTTTCCCACAACAGCAGCTTTAAACCCAGGGCTAATGGTCACTAAATATTCACACTCATTGCAGGCCTGTAAATGACACCTGCCCTGAAAAACAACCCTGGGGTCGAAAATTGACCAAAAAGTTCAAAAGAGGACAACCTTCCAAGGAGACAATTTCAAGAGGTTAATTGTACTCTCCGTTTTTTTTCTGTTTTTCTTTACCAGAAATTTTAAAAGGCGTGGAAAAATGCTGAACATTAGGAATAAAGTCATGCAAATCCAAATTACAAAAACCTATCAGCTCACACCAGTCAGAATGTCCATCAGCAAAAATTCTGCAAACGATAAATGCTGAAGGGGTTTTGGAGAAACGCCTACACTTGGTTCAACGTGGGACATGGTAAGAGCCAGTAATGAAAACAAAAAGGAGGTGCCTGGAAAAGGTAACTACTGAGCTACCATTCAATCAAGCATACCCACTGCTGGGCTTATCGCCTGAGGGGATGAGAATCCAAAAGACACAGGCTGGGCTTCACTGGTGGCACAGTGGTTGAGAGTCTGCCTTCCAATGCAGGGGACACGGGTTCATGCCCCGGTTCGGGAAGATCCCACGTACAGCGGAGCGGCTGGTCCCATGAGCTATGTATGACTGCTGGGCCTGCACGTCCGGAGCCTGTGCTCTGCAAGGGGAGGGGCCACGGCACTGAGAGGCCCACGTACCGGAAAAAAAAAAAAAAAAAGACACAGGCTGGCAATCCTGCACTCCAGCAGTATTTACCATAGACAACACTTGGAAGCTACGAAAATGTCCATCAACAGAGGAATGCACAAAGAAGAAGTCGTCCATGTACACAATGGAATATGACTCCAATAAAAAATATATATAAATTCAATTTAGAAAACAAACATAAGTAAGGAGACATCAACATTTCGGGGTTTATTCGGGCACATTCCACTCTAATATATAACCGAGGAACACCAGTGCCAGGAAGGTCTGTTTCCCTAGTTACCAGATTGGGAAAAGCAGAAATGCTGCAGCCCTCTGGCCGTTACCAGCAACAGCAGCTTTAAAACCTGTGCTAAGAGTCACTTCATATGTACCAGTACTGGAGGGCTGTAAATGAAACCTGCCCTCCAAATGTCTTGAGGGAGGTAATGGCCAAAATATTTCTAAATGTCACACATACGTCACGAAAAGCATTTGTAAAGGTAAGCTGTACTCACAGATTGAAGAAAAAAAGGACACGCCAGAAAGCTCAATTTCAAGGGATTATGAGATGTATTCAAATCCAACCACAAATAGGTATCAGCTCACACTAGTCAGAATAAACATCAGCAAAAAAACTACAAACAATAAATGCTGAAGGTGTTGTGGAGAAGTGCATAGCCTCAACTTTAAGTGGGACATAACCTGGTAAGAACCACTAATGAGAACAGAATGGAGGTGCCTTTACAAGGTAAACATTTTGCTACCATATGATCCAGCAGGCCCACTCCTGGGCCTATAACCTAAGAAGACAGAATTGGAAAGACAGGCAGGCACATGGGCATTGCCACGGTATTACAGTAGCCAAGACATGGAAGCAACCAAAAAAGTCCATCAACAGATGAGTGGACAAAGATGAACTGGTACATGTACAGACAGAGTATTAGCCGAGGAGAAAAAGGACACAATGCCATTTGCAGCACCGTAGGTGAGTCTAGAGGTAATCACACAACTTGTAGTAAGTCAGAAAGAGAAAGACACATATCGTATGATATCACTTATAGGTGTTACCTATAAATTGATACCAGTGAAGATATTTCCACAGAGAAGGGCAATCACAGGTTCACTAAACAAAATTATGGTTCACCCATGGAAAGGTGTGAGGATTGGATACATTAGGATATTGGGGTTAACAGACATATACAAACACAGGTGAAATATATAATCACCAAAGACCTACGGAATACCAAGAGAAGACTACCCAACATTCTGTCATAACATACAAGGGAAAAGGATCCCAGGAAGAATAGACATATGTGTATGTGTAAAAGAACCATATCTTGCACACCTAGAACAAGCCAAACATTGTAATCAAACTTGCTGTGATAAAAAATAAAAATTTAATTAAACAAACGAACAAGAAGTAGTGAGACAAACTTAAGGGGCTTTTCCCTGGCACACTCCATTCTAAATTACAGCCTAGAACACGACTGCCATTGAGGCTCTGTTGCCCTAGTAACCAGATTTGGTAAAGGAGAACTGCTGCCACCTTGTGTCCGTTTCACACAACAGCAGCTCTAATCCCAGCGCTAATGGTCAGTTGATATTCAAAATAATTGCAGGCCTGTAAATGACACCTGCCCTGAAAACAAATCCTGGGGTCGTATGTCGACCAAAAAATTCAAAAGACGTCCACGTTTCAAAACGACAGTTTCAAGAGGCATATTTTACACACACCTGTCTTCTGTTTCTTTTTTCCTTTCTTTTTTTTTTTTGTTAAAAAAGACGGAATGGAAAAAGGCTGAACATCAGGAATTAATAAAGCCATGCAAATCCAGTGTACAAAAACGTTCACCTGACAGTCGTCAGAATGATCATCAGCAAAAAAATGTCTACAAGGAATAAATGCTGAAGGGGTTTTAGAGGACAGCCTACCCTTTAGCTGCCGGTGGGATGTAACCTGGTAACAGCCAGTAGTGAGAACAGAATGGACGTGCCTTTAAGCATAAAAATGGAGCTACCATGGGATCTGGTAGGCCCACTCATGGGCCTATCACATGAGTAGACCAGAATTAAAAAGACACAGGCTGGCAATCCTGCACTGCAGCAACATGTACCATAGCCAAGGCCTGGAAGAAGCCAAAATGTCCATCAACAGAAACATGCACCAGGATGAAGTCGTCCACGTACACAATGGAATATTAGCCATGAAAAAGCATGGAACAGTGCCGTTGGCACCACCATAGAAGGAACTAGAGATAAAATATAAAATATTTGCAAACGAATCAATGGACAAAGGTTTAATCTCCAATATATATCAACAGCTCGTGCAGCTTAATATTAAAAAAAAAACAAACAACCCAATACAAAAATGGGTGGAAGATCTAAATAGACATTTCTTCAAAGAAGACACAGAGATGGCCAAGACGCACATGAAAAGCTGCTCAACATCACTAATTATCAGAGAAATGCAAATCAAAACTACAATGAGGTATCGCCTCACACCTGTTAGAATGGGCATCATCAGAAAATCTACAAACAACAAATGCTGGGGAGGGTGTGGACAAAAGGCACCCTCTTCCACTATTGGTGGCAATGTAAATTGATACAGTCACTATGGAGAACAGTATAGAGGTTCCTTAAAAAGCTAAAAATAGAATTACCATATGTTCCATCAATCCCACTTCTGGGCATATACCCAGAGAAAACCATAAATCAAAAAGACACATTCACCACAATGTTCATTGCAGCACTATTTACACTAGCCAGGTAATGGAAGCAACCTAAATGCCCACACACAGATGAATGGATAAAGATGTGGTACATATATAAAATGGAATATTTCTCAGCCATAAAAAGGAATGAAACTGGGTCCTTTGTAGAGACGTCGATGGATCTAGAGACTGTCATACAGAGTGAAGTAAGTCAGAAAGAGAAAAACAAATATTGTATATTAATGCATATATGTGGAACCTAGAAAAATGGTACAGATGAACCGGTTTGCAGGGCAGAAATAGAGACACAGAGGTAGAGGACAAACGTATGGACACCAAGGGGGGAAAGCCATGGGGTGGTGGTGGTGGGATGAGTTGGGAGATTGGGATTGACCTGTATACATGTATATGTATGAAATAGATAACTAATAATAACCTGCTGTATAAAAAAGTAAATAAAATTAAATTTCAAAATTTTTAAAAATAAATAAAATTTAAAAATAAAACAGAAAAAAGTTCTTCCCTTCACACAGAGGTATGTATATGAATGAATTATTTCCATGCTTATATCTATAAATACATAAAAGAGGAATAAAATCTACCTTGAACCAAACAAGAAAAGAAAGGAAAAAAAAAAACCCAGAACCCACCAGTTATACAGAGGAAGACCCTCTCAGGGCACTTGCTCCAGTGGTAAACAATTCTGAAGTTGGTCAGAGGTGGGGAATCATCTCCCATGCAGCCAGCAGCCCCCCTGCAAGGAGCGTCCTCATTGCAAAGCTGGGGCACCATGCCAAGGCGTCTGTGAGTAAACGTGAGCTGAGCCCCAGGCCAGCTGCTGCTGAACTGTTCCCACCCTTCCCAGGTAAAACACCTGAATATGTACAAGGACTTGAAAGCCAAGAGGAAGGGCCGTGGAGCCACACCAGAGACAGCACGCAGGCCGACTTGGTGCCTGCAGGCCAGCCAGGGTGGTCCTGGCCCCGGGCGCTCTTCTGGAAGCTTTCCATTTCCCTGCCTGAGATACCCCTCCTGTCCTGGCCCCCACTGCTTTTTTCCTTCCTCACCTCTGCCCGGGGAGAAATTCCAGCAGAAGATAGGGGTGACACATCCTCTTCTTTAGCAGGTGGCAGCCTGGCAACTCCTGCAGAAAGTCCAGCAGAGCCCCACTCACACCGGGCCACCCACAAAGCCGTGGCCCCTCACTCCCTCCCACCAGCACAGGCCCGAGACTCCTGACGGGGCAGAGAATATGGCGTCAGGCACAGCTGCAGGGGCTCTTGCTGCCTGGAGCGGTGTTTATATTGACCTCAACCCAGGCACACCTGGGGAGGGTTGGCCGGCAGGGTCAGGCTGCCCAGGTCAGCCAATCCTCACCCCTCAGGGGCTCACATTGCAGAAAGTGGACCTCACTGAACCGGCCAGGTCCAAGGAACAGGTGTGGGCTCCTGAAAGTCAGGAGAGACAAGGGGCTGCCGCTCCGGCTTGTTTTCTAATCAGTTTGTCTGGCCCATGAGTGGGAGACAACTTCAAGAAGACCCTCTCCTAATGAGAGGAACCCAGGAGTCAGGGAGAGGAGGGGTGATGGGTGGAGACAGAGGCCTGGTGCCCCGGCTGCAGTGGAAGTCTCTGGAAGACCAGGCAGAGGGAGGCCGCACAGAGTGATGCCCGGGTCACAGACCTGTCGGAGCTGCTGTTTGTTAGTTCAAGTCCTGCTCTGAGGTGCTCTGTGTCAGCTCTGAGTGACAGGTGATGTGGCGTGCTCTGCAATGAGGGCTATGTGCACGGTTCCTGTGTGCCCAGCCCTGCCGGGGTACCTGCCCAGGGGAGCTCCATATCTTGGGAGGAGCCTGACCATGAGAGCCCCATGGGCTGCTGGGTAGTTGCGCAGGTGAGTTCCATAACCTGGCAGTGGCCTGACCAGGAAAGCCCCGTGGGCTGCTGGGGACCTGCCCAGGTGAGCCTCATACCCTGGGAGGGGCCTGACCACGAGAGCCCCATGGGCTGCTGGGTAGTGGCACAGGTGCGCTCCATAACCTGGGAGTGGCCTGACCACGAGAGCCCTGTGGGCTGCCGGGGACCTGGTAAAGGATGGCAGGACAGTCAGTGAAGCCACCGAGGATATACATCCAGTAGTTCCTAATTCCTACACTCTGCTGCTCATTCTACCATTCACCAGGACATGTTATTCTGTATTAGACTTCAATGATGCCTTCTTCTGTATTCCATTAGTCCCAGAAAGCCTCTGCTGCCCTACTAACCAGATTTGGGAATGGAGAAATGCTGCCGCCTTGTGGCCGTTTCCCACAACAGCAGCTTTAAACCCAGGGCTAATGGTCACTAAATATTCACACTCATTGCAGGCCTGTAAATGACACCTGCCCTGAAAAACAACCCTGGGGTCGAAAATTGACCAAAAAGTTCAAAAGAGGACAACCTTCCAAGGAGACAATTTCAAGAGGTTAATTGTACTCTCCGTTTTTTTTCTGTTTTTCTTTACCAGAAATTTTAAAAGGCGTGGAAAAATGCTGAACATTAGGAATAAAGTCATGCAAATCCAAATTACAAAAACCTATCAGCTCACACCAGTCAGAATGTCCATCAGCAAAAATTCTGCAAACGATAAATGCTGAAGGGGTTTTGGAGAAACGCCTACACTTGGTTCAACGTGGGACATGGTAAGAGCCAGTAATGAAAACAAAAAGGAGGTGCCTGGAAAAGGTAACTACTGAGCTACCATTCAATCAAGCATACCCACTGCTGGGCTTATCGCCTGAGGGGATGAGAATCCAAAAGACACAGGCTGGGCTTCACTGGTGGCACAGTGGTTGAGAGTCTGCCTTCCAATGCAGGGGACACGGGTTCATGCCCCGGTTCGGGAAGATCCCACGTACAGCGGAGCGGCTGGTCCCATGAGCTATGTATGACTGCTGGGCCTGCACGTCCGGAGCCTGTGCTCTGCAAGGGGAGGGGCCACGGCACTGAGAGGCCCACGTACCGGAAAAAAAAAAAAAAAAAAGACACAGGCTGGCAATCCTGCACTCCAGCAGTATTTACCATAGACAACACTTGGAAGCTACGAAAATGTCCATCAACAGAGGAATGCACAAAGAAGAAGTCGTCCATGTACACAATGGAATATGACTCCAATAAAAAATATATATAAATTCAATTTAGAAAACAAACATAAGTAAGGAGACATCAACATTTCGGGGTTTATTTGGGCACATTCCACTCTAATATATAACCGAGGAACACCAGTGCCAGGAAGGTCTGTTTCCCTAGTTACCAGATTGGGAAAAGCAGAAATGCTGCAGCCCTCTGGCCGTTACCAGCAACAGCAGCTTTAAAACCTGTGCTAAGAGTCACTTCATATGTACCAGTACTGGAGGGCTGTAAATGAAACCTGCCCTCCAAATGTCTTGAGGGAGGTAATGGCCAAAATATTTCTAAATGTCACTCATACGTCACGAAAAGCATTTGTAAAGGTAAGCTGTACTCACAGATTGAAGAAAAAAAGGACACGCCAGAAAGCTCAATTTCAAGGGATTATGAGATGTATTCAAATCCAACCACAAATAGGTATCAGCTCACACTAGTCAGAATAAACATCAGCAAAAAAACTACAAACAATAAATGCTGAAGGTGTTGTGGAGAAGTGCATAGCCTCAACTTTAAGTGGGACATAACCTGGTAAGAACCACTAATGAGAACAGAATGGAGGTGCCTTTACAAGGTAAACATTTTGCTACCATATGATCCAGCAGGCCCACTCCTGGGCCTATAACCTAAGAAGACAGAATTGGAAAGACAGGCAGGCACATGGGCATTGCCACGGTATTACAGTAGCCAAGACATGGAAGCAACCAAAAAAGTCCATCAACAGATGAGTGGACAAAGATGAACTGGTACATGTACAGACAGAGTATTAGCCGAGGAGAAAAAGGACACAATGCCATTTGCAGCACCGTAGGTGAGTCTAGAGGTAATCACACAACTTGTAGTAAGTCAGAAAGAGAAAGACACATATCGTATGATATCACTTATAGGTGTTACCTATAAATTGATACCAGTGAAGATATTTCCACAGAGAAGGGCAATCACAGGTTCACTAAACAAAATTATGGTTCACCCATGGAAAGGTGTGAGGATTGGATACATTAGGATATTGGGGTTAACAGACATATACAAACACAGGTGAAATATATAATCACCAAAGACCTACGGAATACCAAGAGAAGACTACCCAACATTCTGTCATAACATACAAGGGAAAAGGATCCCAGGAAGAATAGACATATGTGTATGTGTAAAAGAACCATATCTTGCACACCTAGAACAAGCCAAACATTGTAATCAAACTTGCTGTGATAAAAAATAAAAATTTAATTAAACAAACGAACAAGAAGTAGTGAGACAAACTTAAGGGGCTTTTCCCTGGCACACTCCATTCTAAATTACAGCCTAGAACACGACTGCCATTGAGGCTCTGTTGCCCTAGTAACCAGATTTGGTAAAGGAGAACTGCTGCCACCTTGTGTCCGTTTCACACAACAGCAGCTCTAATCCCAGCGCTAATGGTCAGTTGATATTCAAAATAATTGCAGGCCTGTAAATGACACCTGCCCTGAAAACAAATCCTGGGGTCGTATGTCGACCAAAAAATTCAAAAGACGTCCACGTTTCAAAACGACAGTTTCAAGAGGCATATTTTACACACACCTGTCTTCTGTTTCTTTTTTCCTTTCTTTTTTTCTTTTTGTTAAAAAAGACGGAATGGAAAAAGGCTGAACATCAGGAATTAATAAAGCCATGCAAATCCAGTGTACAAAAACGTTCACCTGACAGTCGTCAGAATGATCATCAGCAAAAAAATGTCTACAAGGAATAAATGCTGAAGGGGTTTTAGAGGACAGCCTACCCTTTAGCTGCCGGTGGGATGTAACCTGGTAACAGCCAGTAGTGAGAACAGAATGGACGTGCCTTTAAGCATAAAAATGGAGCTACCATGGGATCTGGTAGGCCCACTCATGGGCCTATCACATGAGTAGACCAGAATTAAAAAGACACAGGCTGGCAATCCTGCACTGCAGCAACATGTACCATAGCCAAGGCCTGGAAGAAGCCAAAATGTCCATCAACAGAAACATGCACCAGGATGAAGTCGTCCACGTACACAATGGAATATTAGCCATGAAAAAGCATGGAACAGTGCCGTTGGCACCACCATAGAAGGAACTAGAGATAAAATATAAAATATTTGCAAACGAATCAATGGACAAAGGTTTAATCTCCAATATATATCAACAGCTCGTGCAGCTTAATATTAAAAAAAAACAAACAACCCAATACAAAAATGGGTGGAAGATCTAAATAGACATTTCTTCAAAGAAGACACAGAGATGGCCAAGACGCACATGAAAAGCTGCTCAACATCACTAATTATCAGAGAAATGCAAATCAAAACTACAATGAGGTATCGCCTCACACCTGTTAGAATGGGCATCATCAGAAAATCTACAAACAACAAATGCTGGGGAGGGTGTGGACAAAAGGCACCCTCTTCCACTATTGGTGGCAATGTAAATTGATACAGTCACTATGGAGAACAGTATAGAGGTTCCTTAAAAAGCTAAAAATAGAATTACCATATGATCCAGCAATCCCACTTCTGGGCATATACCCAGAGAAAACCATAAATCAAAAAGACACATTCACCACAATGTTCATTGCAGCACTATTTACACTAGCCAGGTAATGGAAGCAACCTAAATGCCCACACACAGATGAATGGATAAAGATGTGGTACATATATAAAATGGAATATTTCTCAGCCATAAAAAGGAATGAAACTGGGTCCTTTGTAGAGACGTCGATGGATCTAGAGACTGTCATACAGAGTGAAGTAAGTCAGAAAGAGAAAAACAAATATTGTATATTAATGCATATATGTGGAACCTAGAAAAATGGTACAGATGAACCGGTTTGCAGGGCAGAAATAGAGACACAGAGGTAGAGGACAAACGTATGGACACCAAGGGGGGAAAGCCATGGGGTGGTGGTGGTGGGATGAGTTGGGAGATTGGGATTGACCTGTATACATGTATATGTATGAAATAGATAACTAATAATAACCTGCTGTATAAAAAAGTAAATAAAATTAAATTTCAAAATTTTTAAAAATAAATAAAATTTAAAAATAAAACAGAAAAAAGTTCTTCCCTTCACACAGAGGTATGTATATGAATGAATTATTTCCATGCTTATATCTATAAATACATAAAAGAGGAATAAAATCTACCTTGAACCAAACAAGAAAAGAAAGGAAAAAAAAAACCCAGAACCCACCAGTTATACAGAGGAAGACCCTCTCAGGGCACTTGCTCCAGTGGTAAACAATTCTGAAGTTGGTCAGAGGTGGGGAATCATCTCCCATGCAGCCAGCAGCCCCCCTGCAAGGAGCGTCCTCATTGCAAAGCTGGGGCACCATGCCAAGGCGTCTGTGAGTAAACGTGAGCTGAGCCCCAGGCCAGCTGCTGCTGAACTGTTCCCACCCTTCCCAGGTAAAACACCTGAATATGTACAAGGACTTGAAAGCCAAGAGGAAGGGCCGTGGAGCCACACCAGAGACAGCACGCAGGCCGACTTGGTGCCTGCAGGCCAGCCAGGGTGGTCCTGGCCCCGGGCGCTCTTCTGGAAGCTTTCCATTTCCCTGCCTGAGATACCCCTCCTGTCCTGGCCCCCACTGCTTTTTTCCTTCCTCACCTCTGCCCGGGGAGAAATTCCAGCAGAAGATAGGGGTGACACATCCTCTTCTTTAGCAGGTGGCAGCCTGGCAACTCCTGCAGAAAGTCCAGCAGAGCCCCACTCACACCGGGCCACCCACAAAGCCGTGGCCCCTCACTCCCTCCCACCAGCACAGGCCCGAGACTCCTGACGGGGCAGAGAATATGGCGTCAGGCACAGCTGCAGGGGCTCTTGCTGCCTGGAGCGGTGTTTATATTGACCTCAACCCAGGCACACCTGGGGAGGGTTGGCCGGCAGGGTCAGGCTGCCCAGGTCAGCCAATCCTCACCCCTCAGGGGCTCACATTGCAGAAAGTGGACCTCACTGAACCGGCCAGGTCCAAGGAACAGGTGTGGGCTCCTGAAAGTCAGGAGAGACAAGGGGCTGCCGCTCCGGCTTGTTTTCTAATCAGTTTGTCTGGCCCATGAGTGGGAGACAACTTCAAGAAGACCCTCTCCTAATGAGAGGAACCCAGGAGTCAGGGAGAGGAGGGGTGATGGGTGGAGACAGAGGCCTGGTGCCCCGGCTGCAGTGGAAGTCTCTGGAAGACCAGGCAGAGGGAGGCCGCACAGAGTGATGCCCGGGTCACAGACCTGTCGGAGCTGCTGTTTGTTAGTTCAAGTCCTGCTCTGAGGTGCTCTGTGTCAGCTCTGAGTGACAGGTGATGTGGCGTGCTCTGCAATGAGGGCTATGTGCACGGTTCCTGTGTGCCCAGCCCTGCCGGGGTACCTGCCCAGGGGAGCTCCATATCTTGGGAGGAGCCTGACCATGAGAGCCCCATGGGCTGCTGGGTAGTTGCGCAGGTGAGTTCCATAACCTGGCAGTGGCCTGACCAGGAAAGCCCCGTGGGCTGCTGGGGACCTGCCCAGGTGAGCCTCATACCCTGGGAGGGGCCTGACCACGAGAGCCCCATGGGCTGCTGGGTAGTGGCACAGGTGCGCTCCATAACCTGGGAGTGGCCTGACCACGAGAGCCCTGTGGGCTGCCGGGGACCTGGTAAAGGATGGCAGGACAGTCAGTGAAGCCACCGAGGATATACATCCAGTAGTTCCTAATTCCTACACTCTGCTGCTCATTCTACCATTCACCAGGACATGTTATTCTGTATTAGACTTCAATGATGCCTTCTTCTGTATTCCATTAGTCCCAGAAAGCCTCTGCTGCCCTACTAACCAGATTTGGGAATGGAGAAATGCTGCCGCCTTGTGGCCGTTTCCCACAACAGCAGCTTTAAACCCAGGGCTAATGGTCACTAAATATTCACACTCATTGCAGGCCTGTAAATGACACCTGCCCTGAAAAACAACCCTGGGGTCGAAAATTGACCAAAAAGTTCAAAAGAGGACAACCTTCCAAGGAGACAATTTCAAGAGGTTAATTGTACTCTCCGTTTTTTTTCTGTTTTTCTTTACCAGAAATTTTAAAAGGCGTGGAAAAATGCTGAACATTAGGAATAAAGTCATGCAAATCCAAATTACAAAAACCTATCAGCTCACACCAGTCAGAATGTCCATCAGCAAAAATTCTGCAAACGATAAATGCTGAAGGGGTTTTGGAGAAACGCCTACACTTGGTTCAACGTGGGACATGGTAAGAGCCAGTAATGAAAACAAAAAGGAGGTGCCTGGAAAAGGTAACTACTGAGCTACCATTCAATCAAGCATACCCACTGCTGGGCTTATCGCCTGAGGGGATGAGAATCCAAAAGACACAGGCTGGGCTTCACTGGTGGCACAGTGGTTGAGAGTCTGCCTTCCAATGCAGGGGACACGGGTTCATGCCCCGGTTCGGGAAGATCCCACGTACAGCGGAGCGGCTGGTCCCATGAGCTATGTATGACTGCTGGGCCTGCACGTCCGGAGCCTGTGCTCTGCAAGGGGAGGGGCCACGGCACTGAGAGGCCCACGTACCGGAAAAAAAAAAAAAAAAAGACACAGGCTGGCAATCCTGCACTCCAGCAGTATTTACCATAGACAACACTTGGAAGCTACGAAAATGTCCATCAACAGAGGAATGCACAAAGAAGAAGTCGTCCATGTACACAATGGAATATGACTCCAATAAAAAATATATATAAATTCAATTTAGAAAACAAACATAAGTAAGGAGACATCAACATTTCGGGGTTTATTTGGGCACATTCCACTCTAATATATAACCGAGGAACACCAGTGCCAGGAAGGTCTGTTTCCCTAGTTACCAGATTGGGAAAAGCAGAAATGCTGCAGCCCTCTGGCCGTTACCAGCAACAGCAGCTTTAAAACCTGTGCTAAGAGTCACTTCATATGTACCAGTACTGGAGGGCTGTAAATGAAACCTGCCCTCCAAATGTCTTGAGGGAGGTAATGGCCAAAATATTTCTAAATGTCACTCATACGTCACGAAAAGCATTTGTAAAGGTAAGCTGTACTCACAGATTGAAGAAAAAAAGGACACGCCAGAAAGCTCAATTTCAAGGGATTATGAGATGTATTCAAATCCAACCACAAATAGGTATCAGCTCACACTAGTCAGAATAAACATCAGCAAAAAAACTACAAACAATAAATGCTGAAGGTGTTGTGGAGAAGTGCATAGCCTCAACTTTAAGTGGGACATAACCTGGTAAGAACCACTAATGAGAACAGAATGGAGGTGCCTTTACAAGGTAAACATTTTGCTACCATATGATCCAGCAGGCCCACTCCTGGGCCTATAACCTAAGAAGACAGAATTGGAAAGACAGGCAGGCACATGGGCATTGCCACGGTATTACAGTAGCCAAGACATGGAAGCAACCAAAAAAGTCCATCAACAGATGAGTGGACAAAGATGAACTGGTACATGTACAGACAGAGTATTAGCCGAGGAGAAAAAGGACACAATGCCATTTGCAGCACCGTAGGTGAGTCTAGAGGTAATCACACAACTTGTAGTAAGTCAGAAAGAGAAAGACACATATCGTATGATATCACTTATAGGTGTTACCTATAAATTGATACCAGTGAAGATATTTCCACAGAGAAGGGCAATCACAGGTTCACTAAACAAAATTATGGTTCACCCATGGAAAGGTGTGAGGATTGGATACATTAGGATATTGGGGTTAACAGACATATACAAACACAGGTGAAATATATAATCACCAAAGACCTACGGAATACCAAGAGAAGACTACCCAACATTCTGTCATAACATACAAGGGAAAAGGATCCCAGGAAGAATAGACATATGTGTATGTGTAAAAGAACCATATCTTGCACACCTAGAACAAGCCAAACATTGTAATCAAACTTGCTGTGATAAAAAATAAAAATTTAATTAAACAAACGAACAAGAAGTAGTGAGACAAACTTAAGGGGCTTTTCCCTGGCACACTCCATTCTAAATTACAGCCTAGAACACGACTGCCATTGAGGCTCTGTTGCCCTAGTAACCAGATTTGGTAAAGGAGAACTGCTGCCACCTTGTGTCCGTTTCACACAACAGCAGCTCTAATCCCAGCGCTAATGGTCAGTTGATATTCAAAATAATTGCAGGCCTGTAAATGACACCTGCCCTGAAAACAAATCCTGGGGTCGTATGTCGACCAAAAAATTCAAAAGACGTCCACGTTTCAAAACGACAGTTTCAAGAGGCATATTTTACACACACCTGTCTTCTGTTTCTTTTTTCCTTTCTTTTTTTTTTTTTGTTAAAAAAGATGGAATGGAAAAAGGCTGAACATCAGGAATTAATAAAGCCATGCAAATCCAGTGTACAAAAACGTTCACCTGACAGTCGTCAGAATGATCATCAGCAAAAAAATGTCTACAAGGAATAAATGCTGAAGGGGTTTTAGAGGACAGCCTACCCTTTAGCTGCCGGTGGGATGTAACCTGGTAACAGCCAGTAGTGAGAACAGAATGGACGTGCCTTTAAGCATAAAAATGGAGCTACCATGGGATCTGGTAGGCCCACTCATGGGCCTATCACATGAGTAGACCAGAATTAAAAAGACACAGGCTGGCAATCCTGCACTGCAGCAACATGTACCATAGCCAAGGCCTGGAAGAAGCCAAAATGTCCATCAACAGAAACATGCACCAGGATGAAGTCGTCCACGTACACAATGGAATATTAGCCATGAAAAAGCATGGAACAGTGCCGTTGGCACCACCATAGAAGGAACTAGAGATAAAATATAAAATATTTGCAAACGAATCAATGGACAAAGGTTTAATCTCCAATATATATCAACAGCTCGTGCAGCTTAATATTAAAAAAAAAAAAACCCAATACAAAAATGGGTGGAAGATCTAAATAGACATTTCTTCAAAGAAGACACAGAGATGGCCAAGACGCACATGAAAAGCTGCTCAACATCACTAATTATCAGAGAAATGCAAATCAAAACTACAATGAGGTATCGCCTCACACCTGTTAGAATGGGCATCATCAGAAAATCTACAAACAACAAATGCTGGGGAGGGTGTGGACAAAAGGCACCCTCTTCCACTATTGGTGGCAATGTAAATTGATACAGTCACTATGGAGAACAGTATAGAGGTTCCTTAAAAAGCTAAAAATAGAATTACCATATGATCCAGCAATCCCACTTCTGGGCATATACCCAGAGAAAACCATAAATCAAAAAGACACATTCACCACAATGTTCATTGCAGCACTATTTACACTAGCCAGGTAATGGAAGCAACCTAAATGCCCACACACAGATGAATGGATAAAGATGTGGTACATATATAAAATGGAATATTTCTCAGCCATAAAAAGGAATGAAACTGGGTCCTTTGTAGAGACGTCGATGGATCTAGAGACTGTCATACAGAGTGAAGTAAGTCAGAAAGAGAAAAACAAATATTGTATATTAATGCATATATGTGGAACCTAGAAAAATGGTACAGATGAACCGGTTTGCAGGGCAGAAATAGAGACACAGAGGTAGAGGACAAACGTATGGACACCAAGGGGGGAAAGCCATGGGGTGGTGGTGGTGGGATGAGTTGGGAGATTGGGATTGACCTGTATACATGTATATGTATGAAATAGATAACTAATAATAACCTGCTGTATAAAAAAGTAAATAAAATTAAATTTCAAAATTTTTAAAAATAAATAAAATTTAAAAATAAAACAGAAAAAAGTTCTTCCCTTCACACAGAGGTATGTATATGAATGAATTATTTCCATGCTTATATCTATAAATACATAAAAGAGGAATAAAATCTACCTTGAACCAAACAAGAAAAGAAAGGAAAAAAAAAAACCCAGAACCCACCAGTTATACAGAGGAAGACCCTCTCAGGGCACTTGCTCCAGTGGTAAACAATTCTGAAGTTGGTCAGAGGTGGGGAATCATCTCCCATGCAGCCAGCAGCCCCCCTGCAAGGAGCGTCCTCATTGCAAAGCTGGGGCACCATGCCAAGGCGTCTGTGAGTAAACGTGAGCTGAGCCCCAGGCCAGCTGCTGCTGAACTGTTCCCACCCTTCCCAGGTAAAACACCTGAATATGTACAAGGACTTGAAAGCCAAGAGGAAGGGCCGTGGAGCCACACCAGAGACAGCACGCAGGCCGACTTGGTGCCTGCAGGCCAGCCAGGGTGGTCCTGGCCCCGGGCGCTCTTCTGGAAGCTTTCCATTTCCCTGCCTGAGATACCCCTCCTGTCCTGGCCCCCACTGCTTTTTTCCTTCCTCACCTCTGCCCGGGGAGAAATTCCAGCAGAAGATAGGGGTGACACATCCTCTTCTTTAGCAGGTGGCAGCCTGGCAACTCCTGCAGAAATCCAGCAGAGCCCCACTCACACCGGGCCACCCACAAAGCCGTGGCCCCTCACTCCCTCCCACCAGCACAGGCCCGAGACTCCTGACGGGGCAGAGAATATGGCGTCAGGCACAGCTGCAGGGGCTCTTGCTGCCTGGAGCGGTGTTTATATTGACCTCAACCCAGGCACACCTGGGGAGGGTTGGCCGGCAGGGTCAGGCTGCCCAGGTCAGCCAATCCTCACCCCTCAGGGGCTCACATTGCAGAAAGTGGACCTCACTGAACCGGCCAGGTCCAAGGAACAGGTGTGGGCTCCTGAAAGTCAGGAGAGACAAGGGGCTGCCGCTCCGGCTTGTTTTCTAATCAGTTTGTCTGGCCCATGAGTGGGAGACAACTTCAAGAAGACCCTCTCCTAATGAGAGGAACCCAGGAGTCAGGGAGAGGAGGGGTGATGGGTGGAGACAGAGGCCTGGTGCCCCGGCTGCAGTGGAAGTCTCTGGAAGACCAGGCAGAGGGAGGCCGCACAGAGTGATGCCCGGGTCACAGACCTGTCGGAGCTGCTGTTTGTTAGTTCAAGTCCTGCTCTGAGGTGCTCTGTGTCAGCTCTGAGTGACAGGTGATGTGGCGTGCTCTGCAATGAGGGCTATGTGCACGGTTCCTGTGTGCCCAGCCCTGCCGGGGTACCTGCCCAGGGGAGCTCCATATCTTGGGAGGAGCCTGACCATGAGAGCCCCATGGGCTGCTGGGTAGTTGCGCAGGTGAGTTCCATAACCTGGCAGTGGCCTGACCAGGAAAGCCCCGTGGGCTGCTGGGGACCTGCCCAGGTGAGCCTCATACCCTGGGAGGGGCCTGACCACGAGAGCCCCATGGGCTGCTGGGTAGTGGCACAGGTGCGCTCCATAACCTGGGAGTGGCCTGACCACGAGAGCCCTGTGGGCTGCCGGGGACCTGGTAAAGGATGGCAGGACAGTCAGTGAAGCCACCGAGGATATACATCCAGTAGTTCCTAATTCCTACACTCTGCTGCTCATTCTACCATTCACCAGGACATGTTATTCTGTATTAGACTTCAATGATGCCTTCTTCTGTATTCCATTAGTCCCAGAAAGCCTCTGCTGCCCTACTAACCAGATTTGGGAATGGAGAAATGCTGCCGCCTTGTGGCCGTTTCCCACAACAGCAGCTTTAAACCCAGGGCTAATGGTCACTAAATATTCACACTCATTGCAGGCCTGTAAATGACACCTGCCCTGAAAAACAACCCTGGGGTCGAAAATTGACCAAAAAGTTCAAAAGAGGACAACCTTCCAAGGAGACAATTTCAAGAGGTTAATTGTACTCTCCGTTTTTTTTCTGTTTTTCTTTACCAGAAATTTTAAAAGGCGTGGAAAAATGCTGAACATTAGGAATAAAGTCATGCAAATCCAAATTACAAAAACCTATCAGCTCACACCAGTCAGAATGTCCATCAGCAAAAATTCTGCAAACGATAAATGCTGAAGGGGTTTTGGAGAAACGCCTACACTTGGTTCAACGTGGGACATGGTAAGAGCCAGTAATGAAAACAAAAAGGAGGTGCCTGGAAAAGGTAACTACTGAGCTACCATTCAATCAAGCATACCCACTGCTGGGCTTATCGCCTGAGGGGATGAGAATCCAAAAGACACAGGCTGGGCTTCACTGGTGGCACAGTGGTTGAGAGTCTGCCTTCCAATGCAGGGGACACGGGTTCATGCCCCGGTTCGGGAAGATCCCACGTACAGCGGAGCGGCTGGTCCCATGAGCTATGTATGACTGCTGGGCCTGCACGTCCGGAGCCTGTGCTCTGCAAGGGGAGGGGCCACGGCACTGAGAGGCCCACGTACCGGAAAAAAAAAAAAAAAAAGACACAGGCTGGCAATCCTGCACTCCAGCAGTATTTACCATAGACAACACTTGGAAGCTACGAAAATGTCCATCAACAGAGGAATGCACAAAGAAGAAGTCGTCCATGTACACAATGGAATATGACTCCAATAAAAAATATATATAAATTCAATTTAGAAAACAAACATAAGTAAGGAGACATCAACATTTCGGGGTTTATTTGGGCACATTCCACTCTAATATATAACCGAGGAACACCAGTGCCAGGAAGGTCTGTTTCCCTAGTTACCAGATTGGGAAAAGCAGAAATGCTGCAGCCCTCTGGCCGTTACCAGCAACAGCAGCTTTAAAACCTGTGCTAAGAGTCACTTCATATGTACCAGTACTGGAGGGCTGTAAATGAAACCTGCCCTCCAAATGTCTTGAGGGAGGTAATGGCCAAAATATTTCTAAATGTCACTCATACGTCACGAAAAGCATTTGTAAAGGTAAGCTGTACTCACAGATTGAAGAAAAAAAGGACACGCCAGAAAGCTCAATTTCAAGGGATTATGAGATGTATTCAAATCCAACCACAAATAGGTATCAGCTCACACTAGTCAGAATAAACATCAGCAAAAAAACTACAAACAATAAATGCTGAAGGTGTTGTGGAGAAGTGCATAGCCTCAACTTTAAGTGGGACATAACCTGGTAAGAACCACTAATGAGAACAGAATGGAGGTGCCTTTACAAGGTAAACATTTTGCTACCATATGATCCAGCAGGCCCACTCCTGGGCCTATAACCTAAGAAGACAGAATTGGAAAGACAGGCAGGCACATGGGCATTGCCACGGTATTACAGTAGCCAAGACATGGAAGCAACCAAAAAAGTCCATCAACAGATGAGTGGACAAAGATGAACTGGTACATGTACAGACAGAGTATTAGCCGAGGAGAAAAAGGACACAATGCCATTTGCAGCACCGTAGGTGAGTCTAGAGGTAATCACACAACTTGTAGTAAGTCAGAAAGAGAAAGACACATATCGTATGATATCACTTATAGGTGTTACCTATAAATTGATACCAGTGAAGATATTTCCACAGAGAAGGGCAATCACAGGTTCACTAAACAAAATTATGGTTCACCCATGGAAAGGTGTGAGGATTGGATACATTAGGATATTGGGGTTAACAGACATATACAAACACAGGTGAAATATATAATCACCAAAGACCTACGGAATACCAAGAGAAGACTACCCAACATTCTGTCATAACATACAAGGGAAAAGGATCCCAGGAAGAATAGACATATGTGTATGTGTAAAAGAACCATATCTTGCACACCTAGAACAAGCCAAACATTGTAATCAAACTTGCTGTGATAAAAAATAAAAATTTAATTAAACAAACGAACAAGAAGTAGTGAGACAAACTTAAGGGGCTTTTCCCTGGCACACTCCATTCTAAATTACAGCCTAGAACACGACTGCCATTGAGGCTCTGTTGCCCTAGTAACCAGATTTGGTAAAGGAGAACTGCTGCCACCTTGTGTCCGTTTCACACAACAGCAGCTCTAATCCCAGCGCTAATGGTCAGTTGATATTCAAAATAATTGCAGGCCTGTAAATGACACCTGCCCTGAAAACAAATCCTGGGGTCGTATGTCGACCAAAAAATTCAAAAGACGTCCACGTTTCAAAACGACAGTTTCAAGAGGCATATTTTACACACACCTGTCTTCTGTTTCTTTTTTCCTTTCTTTTTTTTTTTTTGTTAAAAAAGATGGAATGGAAAAAGGCTGAACATCAGGAATTAATAAAGCCATGCAAATCCAGTGTACAAAAACGTTCACCTGACAGTCGTCAGAATGATCATCAGCAAAAAAATGTCTACAAGGAATAAATGCTGAAGGGGTTTTAGAGGACAGCCTACCCTTTAGCTGCCGGTGGGATGTAACCTGGTAACAGCCAGTAGTGAGAACAGAATGGACGTGCCTTTAAGCATAAAAATGGAGCTACCATGGGATCTGGTAGGCCCACTCATGGGCCTATCACATGAGTAGACCAGAATTAAAAAGACACAGGCTGGCAATCCTGCACTGCAGCAACATGTACCATAGCCAAGGCCTGGAAGAAGCCAAAATGTCCATCAACAGAAACATGCACCAGGATGAAGTCGTCCACGTACACAATGGAATATTAGCCATGAAAAAGCATGGAACAGTGCCGTTGGCACCACCATAGAAGGAACTAGAGATAAAATATAAAATATTTGCAAACGAATCAATGGACAAAGGTTTAATCTCCAATATATATCAACAGCTCGTGCAGCTTAATATTAAAAAAAAAAAAACCCAATACAAAAATGGGTGGAAGATCTAAATAGACATTTCTTCAAAGAAGACACAGAGATGGCCAAGACGCACATGAAAAGCTGCTCAACATCACTAATTATCAGAGAAATGCAAATCAAAACTACAATGAGGTATCGCCTCACACCTGTTAGAATGGGCATCATCAGAAAATCTACAAACAACAAATGCTGGGGAGGGTGTGGACAAAAGGCACCCTCTTCCACTATTGGTGGCAATGTAAATTGATACAGTCACTATGGAGAACAGTATAGAGGTTCCTTAAAAAGCTAAAAATAGAATTACCATATGATCCAGCAATCCCACTTCTGGGCATATACCCAGAGAAAACCATAAATCAAAAAGACACATTCACCACAATGTTCATTGCAGCACTATTTACACTAGCCAGGTAATGGAAGCAACCTAAATGCCCACACACAGATGAATGGATAAAGATGTGGTACATATATAAAATGGAATATTTCTCAGCCATAAAAAGGAATGAAACTGGGTCCTTTGTAGAGACGTCGATGGATCTAGAGACTGTCATACAGAGTGAAGTAAGTCAGAAAGAGAAAAACAAATATTGTATATTAATGCATATATGTGGAACCTAGAAAAATGGTACAGATGAACCGGTTTGCAGGGCAGAAATAGAGACACAGAGGTAGAGGACAAACGTATGGACACCAAGGGGGGAAAGCCATGGGGTGGTGGTGGTGGGATGAGTTGGGAGATTGGGATTGACCTGTATACATGTATATGTATGAAATAGATAACTAATAATAACCTGCTGTATAAAAAAGTAAATAAAATTAAATTTCAAAATTTTTAAAAATAAATAAAATTTAAAAATAAAACAGAAAAAAGTTCTTCCCTTCACACAGAGGTATGTATATGAATGAATTATTTCCATGCTTATATCTATAAATACATAAAAGAGGAATAAAATCTACCTTGAACCAAACAAGAAAAGAAAGGAAAAAAAAAAACCCAGAACCCACCAGTTATACAGAGGAAGACCCTCTCAGGGCACTTGCTCCAGTGGTAAACAATTCTGAAGTTGGTCAGAGGTGGGGAATCATCTCCCATGCAGCCAGCAGCCCCCCTGCAAGGAGCGTCCTCATTGCAAAGCTGGGGCACCATGCCAAGGCGTCTGTGAGTAAACGTGAGCTGAGCCCCAGGCCAGCTGCTGCTGAACTGTTCCCACCCTTCCCAGGTAAAACACCTGAATATGTACAAGGACTTGAAAGCCAAGAGGAAGGGCCGTGGAGCCACACCAGAGACAGCACGCAGGCCGACTTGGTGCCTGCAGGCCAGCCAGGGTGGTCCTGGCCCCGGGCGCTCTTCTGGAAGCTTTCCATTTCCCTGCCTGAGATACCCCTCCTGTCCTGGCCCCCACTGCTTTTTTCCTTCCTCACCTCTGCCCGGGGAGAAATTCCAGCAGAAGATAGGGGTGACACATCCTCTTCTTTAGCAGGTGGCAGCCTGGCAACTCCTGCAGAAAGTCCAGCAGAGCCCCACTCACACCGGGCCACCCACAAAGCCGTGGCCCCTCACTCCCTCCCACCAGCACAGGCCCGAGACTCCTGACGGGGCAGAGAATATGGCGTCAGGCACAGCTGCAGGGGCTCTTGCTGCCTGGAGCGGTGTTTATATTGACCTCAACCCAGGCACACCTGGGGAGGGTTGGCCGGCAGGGTCAGGCTGCCCAGGTCAGCCAATCCTCACCCCTCAGGGGCTCACATTGCAGAAAGTGGACCTCACTGAACCGGCCAGGTCCAAGGAACAGGTGTGGGCTCCTGAAAGTCAGGAGAGACAAGGGGCTGCCGCTCCGGCTTGTTTTCTAATCAGTTTGTCTGGCCCATGAGTGGGAGACAACTTCAAGAAGACCCTCTCCTAATGAGAGGAACCCAGGAGTCAGGGAGAGGAGGGGTGATGGGTGGAGACAGAGGCCTGGTGCCCCGGCTGCAGTGGAAGTCTCTGGAAGACCAGGCAGAGGGAGGCCGCACAGAGTGATGCCCGGGTCACAGACCTGTCGGAGCTGCTGTTTGTTAGTTCAAGTCCTGCTCTGAGGTGCTCTGTGTCAGCTCTGAGTGACAGGTGATGTGGCGTGCTCTGCAATGAGGGCTATGTGCACGGTTCCTGTGTGCCCAGCCCTGCCGGGGTACCTGCCCAGGGGAGCTCCATATCTTGGGAGGAGCCTGACCATGAGAGCCCCATGGGCTGCTGGGTAGTTGCGCAGGTGAGTTCCATAACCTGGCAGTGGCCTGACCAGGAAAGCCCCGTGGGCTGCTGGGGACCTGCCCAGGTGAGCCTCATACCCTGGGAGGGGCCTGACCACGAGAGCCCCATGGGCTGCTGGGTAGTGGCACAGGTGCGCTCCATAACCTGGGAGTGGCCTGACCACGAGAGCCCTGTGGGCTGCCGGGGACCTGGTAAAGGATGGCAGGACAGTCAGTGAAGCCACCGAGGATATACATCCAGTAGTTCCTAATTCCTACACTCTGCTGCTCATTCTACCATTCACCAGGACATGTTATTCTGTATTAGACTTCAATGATGCCTTCTTCTGTATTCCATTAGTCCCAGAAAGCCTCTGCTGCCCTACTAACCAGATTTGGGAATGGAGAAATGCTGCCGCCTTGTGGCCGTTTCCCACAACAGCAGCTTTAAACCCAGGGCTAATGGTCACTAAATATTCACACTCATTGCAGGCCTGTAAATGACACCTGCCCTGAAAAACAACCCTGGGGTCGAAAATTGACCAAAAAGTTCAAAAGAGGACAACCTTCCAAGGAGACAATTTCAAGAGGTTAATTGTACTCTCCGTTTTTTTTCTGTTTTTCTTTACCAGAAATTTTAAAAGGCGTGGAAAAATGCTGAACATTAGGAATAAAGTCATGCAAATCCAAATTACAAAAACCTATCAGCTCACACCAGTCAGAATGTCCATCAGCAAAAATTCTGCAAACGATAAATGCTGAAGGGGTTTTGGAGAAACGCCTACACTTGGTTCAACGTGGGACATGGTAAGAGCCAGTAATGAAAACAAAAAGGAGGTGCCTGGAAAAGGTAACTACTGAGCTACCATTCAATCAAGCATACCCACTGCTGGGCTTATCGCCTGAGGGGATGAGAATCCAAAAGACACAGGCTGGGCTTCACTGGTGGCACAGTGGTTGAGAGTCTGCCTTCCAATGCAGGGGACACGGGTTCATGCCCCGGTTCGGGAAGATCCCACGTACAGCGGAGCGGCTGGTCCCATGAGCTATGTATGACTGCTGGGCCTGCACGTCCGGAGCCTGTGCTCTGCAAGGGGAGGGGCCACGGCACTGAGAGGCCCACGTACCGGAAAAAAAAAAAAAAAAAGACACAGGCTGGCAATCCTGCACTCCAGCAGTATTTACCATAGACAACACTTGGAAGCTACGAAAATGTCCATCAACAGAGGAATGCACAAAGAAGAAGTCGTCCATGTACACAATGGAATATGACTCCAATAAAAAATATATATAAATTCAATTTAGAAAACAAACATAAGTAAGGAGACATCAACATTTCGGGGTTTATTTGGGCACATTCCACTCTAATATATAACCGAGGAACACCAGTGCCAGGAAGGTCTGTTTCCCTAGTTACCAGATTGGGAAAAGCAGAAATGCTGCAGCCCTCTGGCCGTTACCAGCAACAGCAGCTTTAAAACCTGTGCTAAGAGTCACTTCATATGTACCAGTACTGGAGGGCTGTAAATGAAACCTGCCCTCCAAATGTCTTGAGGGAGGTAATGGCCAAAATATTTCTAAATGTCACTCATACGTCACGAAAAGCATTTGTAAAGGTAAGCTGTACTCACAGATTGAAGAAAAAAAGGACACGCCAGAAAGCTCAATTTCAAGGGATTATGAGATGTATTCAAATCCAACCACAAATAGGTATCAGCTCACACTAGTCAGAATAAACATCAGCAAAAAAACTACAAACAATAAATGCTGAAGGTGTTGTGGAGAAGTGCATAGCCTCAACTTTAAGTGGGACATAACCTGGTAAGAACCACTAATGAGAACAGAATGGAGGTGCCTTTACAAGGTAAACATTTTGCTACCATATGATCCAGCAGGCCCACTCCTGGGCCTATAACCTAAGAAGACAGAATTGGAAAGACAGGCAGGCACATGGGCATTGCCACGGTATTACAGTAGCCAAGACATGGAAGCAACCAAAAAAGTCCATCAACAGATGAGTGGACAAAGATGAACTGGTACATGTACAGACAGAGTATTAGCCGAGGAGAAAAAGGACACAATGCCATTTGCAGCACCGTAGGTGAGTCTAGAGGTAATCACACAACTTGTAGTAAGTCAGAAAGAGAAAGACACATATCGTATGATATCACTTATAGGTGTTACCTATAAATTGATACCAGTGAAGATATTTCCACAGAGAAGGGCAATCACAGGTTCACTAAACAAAATTATGGTTCACCCATGGAAAGGTGTGAGGATTGGATACATTAGGATATTGGGGTTAACAGACATATACAAACACAGGTGAAATATATAATCACCAAAGACCTACGGAATACCAAGAGAAGACTACCCAACATTCTGTCATAACATACAAGGGAAAAGGATCCCAGGAAGAATAGACATATGTGTATGTGTAAAAGAACCATATCTTGCACACCTAGAACAAGCCAAACATTGTAATCAAACTTGCTGTGATAAAAAATAAAAATTTAATTAAACAAACGAACAAGAAGTAGTGAGACAAACTTAAGGGGCTTTTCCCTGGCACACTCCATTCTAAATTACAGCCTAGAACACGACTGCCATTGAGGCTCTGTTGCCCTAGTAACCAGATTTGGTAAAGGAGAACTGCTGCCACCTTGTGTCCGTTTCACACAACAGCAGCTCTAATCCCAGCGCTAATGGTCAGTTGATATTCAAAATAATTGCAGGCCTGTAAATGACACCTGCCCTGAAAACAAATCCTGGGGTCGTATGTCGACCAAAAAATTCAAAAGACGTCCACGTTTCAAAACGACAGTTTCAAGAGGCATATTTTACACACACCTGTCTTCTGTTTCTTTTTTCCTTTCTTTTTTTTTTTTGTTAAAAAAGATGGAATGGAAAAAGGCTGAACATCAGGAATTAATAAAGCCATGCAAATCCAGTGTACAAAAACGTTCACCTGACAGTCGTCAGAATGATCATCAGCAAAAAAATGTCTACAAGGAATAAATGCTGAAGGGGTTTTAGAGGACAGCCTACCCTTTAGCTGCCGGTGGGATGTAACCTGGTAACAGCCAGTAGTGAGAACAGAATGGACGTGCCTTTAAGCATAAAAATGGAGCTACCATGGGATCTGGTAGGCCCACTCATGGGCCTATCACATGAGTAGACCAGAATTAAAAAGACACAGGCTGGCAATCCTGCACTGCAGCAACATGTACCATAGCCAAGGCCTGGAAGAAGCCAAAATGTCCATCAACAGAAACATGCACCAGGATGAAGTCGTCCACGTACACAATGGAATATTAGCCATGAAAAAGCATGGAACAGTGCCGTTGGCACCACCATAGAAGGAACTAGAGATAAAATATAAAATATTTGCAAACGAATCAATGGACAAAGGTTTAATCTCCAATATATATCAACAGCTCGTGCAGCTTAATATTAAAAAAAAAAAAACCCAATACAAAAATGGGTGGAAGATCTAAATAGACATTTCTTCAAAGAAGACACAGAGATGGCCAAGACGCACATGAAAAGCTGCTCAACATCACTAATTATCAGAGAAATGCAAATCAAAACTACAATGAGGTATCGCCTCACACCTGTTAGAATGGGCATCATCAGAAAATCTACAAACAACAAATGCTGGGGAGGGTGTGGACAAAAGGCACCCTCTTCCACTATTGGTGGCAATGTAAATTGATACAGTCACTATGGAGAACAGTATAGAGGTTCCTTAAAAAGCTAAAAATAGAATTACCATATGATCCAGCAATCCCACTTCTGGGCATATACCCAGAGAAAACCATAAATCAAAAAGACACATTCACCACAATGTTCATTGCAGCACTATTTACACTAGCCAGGTAATGGAAGCAACCTAAATGCCCACACACAGATGAATGGATAAAGATGTGGTACATATATAAAATGGAATATTTCTCAGCCATAAAAAGGAATGAAACTGGGTCCTTTGTAGAGACGTCGATGGATCTAGAGACTGTCATACAGAGTGAAGTAAGTCAGAAAGAGAAAAACAAATATTGTATATTAATGCATATATGTGGAACCTAGAAAAATGGTACAGATGAACCGGTTTGCAGGGCAGAAATAGAGACACAGAGGTAGAGGACAAACGTATGGACACCAAGGGGGGAAAGCCATGGGGTGGTGGTGGTGGGATGAGTTGGGAGATTGGGATTGACCTGTATACATGTATATGTATGAAATAGATAACTAATAATAACCTGCTGTATAAAAAAGTAAATAAAATTAAATTTCAAAATTTTTAAAAATAAATAAAATTTAAAAATAAAACAGAAAAAAGTTCTTCCCTTCACACAGAGGTATGTATATGAATGAATTATTTCCATGCTTATATCTATAAATACATAAAAGAGGAATAAAATCTACCTTGAACCAAACAAGAAAAGAAAGGAAAAAAAAAAACCCAGAACCCACCAGTTATACAGAGGAAGACCCTCTCAGGGCACTTGCTCCAGTGGTAAACAATTCTGAAGTTGGTCAGAGGTGGGGAATCATCTCCCATGCAGCCAGCAGCCCCCCTGCAAGGAGCGTCCTCATTGCAAAGCTGGGGCACCATGCCAAGGCGTCTGTGAGTAAACGTGAGCTGAGCCCCAGGCCAGCTGCTGCTGAACTGTTCCCACCCTTCCCAGGTAAAACACCTGAATATGTACAAGGACTTGAAAGCCAAGAGGAAGGGCCGTGGAGCCACACCAGAGACAGCACGCAGGCCGACTTGGTGCCTGCAGGCCAGCCAGGGTGGTCCTGGCCCCGGGCGCTCTTCTGGAAGCTTTCCATTTCCCTGCCTGAGATACCCCTCCTGTCCTGGCCCCCACTGCTTTTTTCCTTCCTCACCTCTGCCCGGGGAGAAATTCCAGCAGAAGATAGGGGTGACACATCCTCTTCTTTAGCAGGTGGCAGCCTGGCAACTCCTGCAGAAAGTCCAGCAGAGCCCCACTCACACCGGGCCACCCACAAAGCCGTGGCCCCTCACTCCCTCCCACCAGCACAGGCCCGAGACTCCTGACGGGGCAGAGAATATGGCGTCAGGCACAGCTGCAGGGGCTCTTGCTGCCTGGAGCGGTGTTTATATTGACCTCAACCCAGGCACACCTGGGGAGGGTTGGCCGGCAGGGTCAGGCTGCCCAGGTCAGCCAATCCTCACCCCTCAGGGGCTCACATTGCAGAAAGTGGACCTCACTGAACCGGCCAGGTCCAAGGAACAGGTGTGGGCTCCTGAAAGTCAGGAGAGACAAGGGGCTGCCGCTCCGGCTTGTTTTCTAATCAGTTTGTCTGGCCCATGAGTGGGAGACAACTTCAAGAAGACCCTCTCCTAATGAGAGGAACCCAGGAGTCAGGGAGAGGAGGGGTGATGGGTGGAGACAGAGGCCTGGTGCCCCGGCTGCAGTGGAAGTCTCTGGAAGACCAGGCAGAGGGAGGCCGCACAGAGTGATGCCCGGGTCACAGACCTGTCGGAGCTGCTGTTTGTTAGTTCAAGTCCTGCTCTGAGGTGCTCTGTGTCAGCTCTGAGTGACAGGTGATGTGGCGTGCTCTGCAATGAGGGCTATGTGCACGGTTCCTGTGTGCCCAGCCCTGCCGGGGTACCTGCCCAGGGGAGCTCCATATCTTGGGAGGAGCCTGACCATGAGAGCCCCATGGGCTGCTGGGTAGTTGCGCAGGTGAGTTCCATAACCTGGCAGTGGCCTGACCAGGAAAGCCCCGTGGGCTGCTGGGGACCTGCCCAGGTGAGCCTCATACCCTGGGAGGGGCCTGACCACGAGAGCCCCATGGGCTGCTGGGTAGTGGCACAGGTGCGCTCCATAACCTGGGAGTGGCCTGACCACGAGAGCCCTGTGGGCTGCCGGGGACCTGGTAAAGGATGGCAGGACAGTCAGTGAAGCCACCGAGGATATACATCCAGTAGTTCCTAATTCCTACACTCTGCTGCTCATTCTACCATTCACCAGGACATGTTATTCTGTATTAGACTTCAATGATGCCTTCTTCTGTATTCCATTAGTCCCAGAAAGCCTCTGCTGCCCTACTAACCAGATTTGGGAATGGAGAAATGCTGCCGCCTTGTGGCCGTTTCCCACAACAGCAGCTTTAAACCCAGGGCTAATGGTCACTAAATATTCACACTCATTGCAGGCCTGTAAATGACACCTGCCCTGAAAAACAACCCTGGGGTCGAAAATTGACCAAAAAGTTCAAAAGAGGACAACCTTCCAAGGAGACAATTTCAAGAGGTTAATTGTACTCTCCGTTTTTTTTCTGTTTTTCTTTACCAGAAATTTTAAAAGGCGTGGAAAAATGCTGAACATTAGGAATAAAGTCATGCAAATCCAAATTACAAAAACCTATCAGCTCACACCAGTCAGAATGTCCATCAGCAAAAATTCTGCAAACGATAAATGCTGAAGGGGTTTTGGAGAAACGCCTACACTTGGTTCAACGTGGGACATGGTAAGAGCCAGTAATGAAAACAAAAAGGAGGTGCCTGGAAAAGGTAACTACTGAGCTACCATTCAATCAAGCATACCCACTGCTGGGCTTATCGCCTGAGGGGATGAGAATCCAAAAGACACAGGCTGGGCTTCACTGGTGGCACAGTGGTTGAGAGTCTGCCTTCCAATGCAGGGGACACGGGTTCATGCCCCGGTTCGGGAAGATCCCACGTACAGCGGAGCGGCTGGTCCCATGAGCTATGTATGACTGCTGGGCCTGCACGTCCGGAGCCTGTGCTCTGCAAGGGGAGGGGCCACGGCACTGAGAGGCCCACGTACAGGAAAAAAAAAAAAAAAAAAGACACAGGCTGGCAATCCTGCACTCCAGCAGTATTTACCATAGACAACACTTGGAAGCTACGAAAATGTCCATCAACAGAGGAATGCACAAAGAAGAAGTCGTCCATGTACACAATGGAATATGACTCCAATAAAAAATATATATAAATTCAATTTAGAAAACAAACATAAGTAAGGAGACATCAACATTTCGGGGTTTATTCGGGCACATTCCACTCTAATATATAACCGAGGAACACCAGTGCCAGGAAGGTCTGTTTCCCTAGTTACAAGATTGGGAAAAGCAGAAATGCTGCAGCCCTCTGGCCGTTACCAGCAACAGCAGCTTTAAAACCTGGGCTAAGAGTCACTTCATATGTACCAGTACTGGAGGGCTGTAAATGAAACCTGCCCTCCAAATGTCTTGAGGGAGGTAATGGCCAAAATATTTCTAAATGTCACACATACGTCACGAAAAGCATTTGTAAAGGTAAGCTGTACTCACAGATTGAAGAAAAAAAGGACACGCCAGAAAGCTCAATTTCAAGGGATTATGAGATGTATTCAAATCCAACCACAAATAGGTATCAGCTCACACTAGTCAGAATAAACATCAGCAAAAAAACTACAAACAATAAATGCTGAAGGTGTTGTGGAGAAGTGCATAGCCTCAACTTTAAGTGGGACATAACCTGGTAAGAACCACTAATGAGAACAGAATGGAGGTGCCTTTACAAGGTAAACATTTTGCTACCATATGATCCAGCAGGCCCACTCCTGGGCCTATAACCTAAGAAGACAGAATTGGAAAGACAGGCAGGCACATGGGCATTGCCACGGTATTACAGTAGCCAAGACATGGAAGCAACCAAAAAAGTCCATCAACAGATGAGTGGACAAAGATGAACTGGTACATGTACAGACAGAGTATTAGCCGAGGAGAAAAAGGACACAATGCCATTTGCAGCACCGTAGGTGAGTCTAGAGGTAATCACACAACTTGTAGTAAGTCAGAAAGAGAAAGACACATATCGTATGATATCACTTATAGGTGTTACCTATAAATTGATACCAGTGAAGATATTTCCACAGAGAAGGGCAATCACAGGTTCACTAAACAAAATTATGGTTCACCCATGGAAAGGTGTGAGGATTGGATACATTAGGATATTGGGGTTAACAGACATATACAAACACAGGTGAAATATATAATCACCAAAGACCTACGGAATACCAAGAGAAGACTACCCAACATTCTGTCATAACATACAAGGGAAAAGGATCCCAGGAAGAATAGACATATGTGTATGTGTAAAAGAACCATATCTTGCACACCTAGAACAAGCCAAACATTGTAATCAAACTTGCTGTGATAAAAAATAAAAATTTAATTAAACAAACGAACAAGAAGTAGTGAGACAAACTTAAGGGGCTTTTCCCTGGCACACTCCATTCTAAATTACAGCCTAGAACACGACTGCCATTGAGGCTCTGTTGCCCTAGTAACCAGATTTGGTAAAGGAGAACTGCTGCCACCTTGTGTCCGTTTCACACAACAGCAGCTCTAATCCCAGCGCTAATGGTCAGTTGATATTCAAAATAATTGCAGGCCTGTAAATGACACCTGCCCTGAAAACAAATCCTGGGGTCGTATGTCGACCAAAAAATTCAAAAGACGTCCACGTTTCAAAACGACAGTTTCAAGAGGCATATTTTACACACACCTGTCTTCTGTTTCTTTTTTCCTTTCTTTTTTTTTTTTTTTTTTTTGTTAAAAAAGACGGAATGGAAAAAGGCTGAACATCAGGAATTAATAAAGCCATGCAAATCCAGTGTACAAAAACGTTCACCTGACAGTCGTCAGAATGATCATCAGCAAAAAAATGTCTACAAGGAATAAATGCTGAAGGGGTTTTAGAGGACAGCCTACCCTTTAGCTGCCGGTGGGATGTAACCTGGTAACAGCCAGTAGTGAGAACAGAATGGACGTGCCTTTAAGCATAAAAATGGAGCTACCATGGGATCTGGTAGGCCCACTCATGGGCCTATCACATGAGTAGACCAGAATTAAAAAGACACAGGCTGGCAATCCTGCACTGCAGCAACATGTACCATAGCCAAGGCCTGGAAGAAGCCAAAATGTCCATCAACAGAAACATGCACCAGGATGAAGTCGTCCACGTACACAATGGAATATTAGCCATGAAAAAGCATGGAACAGTGCCGTTGGCACCACCATAGAAGGAACTAGAGATAAAATATAAAATATTTGCAAACGAATCAATGGACAAAGGTTTAATCTCCAATATATATCAACAGCTCGTGCAGCTTAATATTAAAAAAAAACAAACAACCCAATACAAAAATGGGTGGAAGATCTAAATAGACATTTCTTCAAAGAAGACACAGAGATGGCCAAGACGCACATGAAAAGCTGCTCAACATCACTAATTATCAGAGAAATGCAAATCAAAACTACAATGAGGTATCGCCTCACACCTGTTAGAATGGGCATCATCAGAAAATCTACAAACAACAAATGCTGGGGAGGGTGTGGACAAAAGGCACCCTCTTCCACTATTGGTGGCAATGTAAATTGATACAGTCACTATGGAGAACAGTATAGAGGTTCCTTAAAAAGCTAAAAATAGAATTACCATATGATCCAGCAATCCCACTTCTGGGCATATACCCAGAGAAAAACATAAATCAAAAAGACACATTCACCACAATGTTCATTGCAGCACTATTTACACTAGCCAGGTAATGGAAGCAACCTAAATGCCCACACACAGATGAATGGATAAAGATGTGGTACATATATAAAATGGAATATTTCTCAGCCATAAAAAGGAATGAAACTGGGTCCTTTGTAGAGACGTCGATGGATCTAGAGACTGTCATACAGAGTGAAGTAAGTCAGAAAGAGAAAAACAAATATTGTATATTAATGCATATATGTGGAACCTAGAAAAATGGTACAGATGAACCGGTTTGCAGGGCAGAAATAGAGACACAGAGGTAGAGGACAAACGTATGGACACCAAGGGGGGAAAGCCATGGGGTGGTGGTGGTGGGATGAGTTGGGAGATTGGGATTGACCTGTATACATGTATATGTATGAAATAGATAACTAATAATAACCTGCTGTATAAAAAAGTAAATAAAATTAAATTTCAAAATTTTTAAAAATAAATAAAATTTAAAAATAAAACAGAAAAAAGTTCTTCCCTTCACACAGAGGTATGTATATGAATGAATTATTTCCATGCTTATATCTATAAATACATAAAAGAGGAATAAAATCTACCTTGAACCAAACAAGAAAAGAAAGGAAAAAAAAAAACCCAGAACCCACCAGTTATACAGAGGAAGACCCTCTCAGGGCACTTGCTCCAGTGGTAAACAATTCTGAAGTTGGTCAGAGGTGGGGAATCATCTCCCATGCAGCCAGCAGCCCCCCTGCAAGGAGCGTCCTCATTGCAAAGCTGGGGCACCATGCCAAGGCGTCTGTGAGTAAACGTGAGCTGAGCCCCAGGCCAGCTGCTGCTGAACTGTTCCCACCCTTCCCAGGTAAAACACCTGAATATGTACAAGGACTTGAAAGCCAAGAGGAAGGGCCGTGGAGCCACACCAGAGACAGCACGCAGGCCGACTTGGTGCCTGCAGGCCAGCCAGGGTGGTCCTGGCCCCGGGCGCTCTTCTGGAAGCTTTCCATTTCCCTGCCTGAGATACCCCTCCTGTCCTGGCCCCCACTGCTTTTTTCCTTCCTCACCTCTGCCCGGGGAGAAATTCCAGCAGAAGATAGGGGTGACACATCCTCTTCTTTAGCAGGTGGCAGCCTGGCAACTCCTGCAGAAAGTCCAGCAGAGCCCCACTCACACCGGGCCACCCACAAAGCCGTGGCCCCTCACTCCCTCCCACCAGCACAGGCCCGAGACTCCTGACGGGGCAGAGAATATGGCGTCAGGCACAGCTGCAGGGGCTCTTGCTGCCTGGAGCGGTGTTTATATTGACCTCAACCCAGGCACACCTGGGGAGGGTTGGCCGGCAGGGTCAGGCTGCCCAGGTCAGCCAATCCTCACCCCTCAGGGGCTCACATTGCAGAAAGTGGACCTCACTGAACCGGCCAGGTCCAAGGAACAGGTGTGGGCTCCTGAAAGTCAGGAGAGACAAGGGGCTGCCGCTCCGGCTTGTTTTCTAATCAGTTTGTCTGGCCCATGAGTGGGAGACAACTTCAAGAAGACCCTCTCCTAATGAGAGGAACCCAGGAGTCAGGGAGAGGAGGGGTGATGGGTGGAGACAGAGGCCTGGTGCCCCGGCTGCAGTGGAAGTCTCTGGAAGACCAGGCAGAGGGAGGCCGCACAGAGTGATGCCCGGGTCACAGACCTGTCGGAGCTGCTGTTTGTTAGTTCAAGTCCTGCTCTGAGGTGCTCTGTGTCAGCTCTGAGTGACAGGTGATGTGGCGTGCTCTGCAATGAGGGCTATGTGCACGGTTCCTGTGTGCCCAGCCCTGCCGGGGTACCTGCCCAGGGGAGCTCCATATCTTGGGAGGAGCCTGACCATGAGAGCCCCATGGGCTGCTGGGTAGTTGCGCAGGTGAGTTCCATAACCTGGCAGTGGCCTGACCAGGAAAGCCCCGTGGGCTGCTGGGGACCTGCCCAGGTGAGCCTCATACCCTGGGAGGGGCCTGACCACGAGAGCCCCATGGGCTGCTGGGTAGTGGCACAGGTGCGCTCCATAACCTGGGAGTGGCCTGACCACGAGAGCCCTGTGGGCTGCCGGGGACCTGGTAAAGGATGGCAGGACAGTCAGTGAAGCCACCGAGGATATACATCCAGTAGTTCCTAATTCCTACACTCTGCTGCTCATTCTACCATTCACCAGGACATGTTATTCTGTATTAGACTTCAATGATGCCTTCTTCTGTATTCCATTAGTCCCAGAAAGCCTCTGCTGCCCTACTAACCAGATTTGGGAATGGAGAAATGCTGCCGCCTTGTGGCCGTTTCCCACAACAGCAGCTTTAAACCCAGGGCTAATGGTCACTAAATATTCACACTCATTGCAGGCCTGTAAATGACACCTGCCCTGAAAAACAACCCTGGGGTCGAAAATTGACCAAAAAGTTCAAAAGAGGACAACCTTCCAAGGAGACAATTTCAAGAGGTTAATTGTACTCTCCGTTTTTTTTCTGTTTTTCTTTACCAGAAATTTTAAAAGGCGTGGAAAAATGCTGAACATTAGGAATAAAGTCATGCAAATCCAAATTACAAAAACCTATCAGCTCACACCAGTCAGAATGTCCATCAGCAAAAATTCTGCAAACGATAAATGCTGAAGGGGTTTTGGAGAAACGCCTACACTTGGTTCAACGTGGGACATGGTAAGAGCCAGTAATGAAAACAAAAAGGAGGTGCCTGGAAAAGGTAACTACTGAGCTACCATTCAATCAAGCATACCCACTGCTGGGCTTATCGCCTGAGGGGATGAGAATCCAAAAGACACAGGCTGGGCTTCACTGGTGGCACAGTGGTTGAGAGTCTGCCTTCCAATGCAGGGGACACGGGTTCATGCCCCGGTTCGGGAAGATCCCACGTACAGCGGAGCGGCTGGTCCCATGAGCTATGTATGACTGCTGGGCCTGCACGTCCGGAGCCTGTGCTCTGCAAGGGGAGGGGCCACGGCACTGAGAGGCCCACGTACAGGAAAAAAAAAAAAAAAAAAAGACACAGGCTGGCAATCCTGCACTCCAGCAGTATTTACCATAGACAACACTTGGAAGCTACGAAAATGTCCATCAACAGAGGAATGCACAAAGAAGAAGTCGTCCATGTACACAATGGAATATGACTCCAATAAAAAATATATATAAATTCAATTTAGAAAACAAACATAAGTAAGGAGACATCAACATTTCGGGGTTTATTCGGGCACATTCCACTCTAATATATAACCGAGGAACACCAGTGCCAGGAAGGTCTGTTTCCCTAGTTACCAGATTGGGAAAAGCAGAAATGCTGCAGCCCTCTGGCCGTTACCAGCAACAGCAGCTTTAAAACCTGTGCTAAGAGTCACTTCATATGTACCAGTACTGGAGGGCTGTAAATGAAACCTGCCCTCCAAATGTCTTGAGGGAGGTAATGGCCAAAATATTTCTAAATGTCACACATACGTCACGAAAAGCATTTGTAAAGGTAAGCTGTACTCACAGATTGAAGAAAAAAAGGACACGCCAGAAAGCTCAATTTCAAGGGATTATGAGATGTATTCAAATCCAACCACAAATAGGTATCAGCTCACACTAGTCAGAATAAACATCAGCAAAAAAACTACAAACAATAAATGCTGAAGGTGTTGTGGAGAAGTGCATAGCCTCAACTTTAAGTGGGACATAACCTGGTAAGAACCACTAATGAGAACAGAATGGAGGTGCCTTTACAAGGTAAACATTTTGCTACCATATGATCCAGCAGGCCCACTCCTGGGCCTATAACCTAAGAAGACAGAATTGGAAAGACAGGCAGGCACATGGGCATTGCCACGGTATTACAGTAGCCAAGACATGGAAGCAACCAAAAAAGTCCATCAACAGATGAGTGGACAAAGATGAACTGGTACATGTACAGACAGAGTATTAGCCGAGGAGAAAAAGGACACAATGCCATTTGCAGCACCGTAGGTGAGTCTAGAGGTAATCACACAACTTGTAGTAAGTCAGAAAGAGAAAGACACATATCGTATGATATCACTTATAGGTGTTACCTATAAATTGATACCAGTGAAGATATTTCCACAGAGAAGGGCAATCACAGGTTCACTAAACAAAATTATGGTTCACCCATGGAAAGGTGTGAGGATTGGATACATTAGGATATTGGGGTTAACAGACATATACAAACACAGGTGAAATATATAATCACCAAAGACCTACGGAATACCAAGAGAAGACTACCCAACATTCTGTCATAACATACAAGGGAAAAGGATCCCAGGAAGAATAGACATATGTGTATGTGTAAAAGAACCATATCTTGCACACCTAGAACAAGCCAAACATTGTAATCAAACTTGCTGTGATAAAAAATAAAAATTTAATTAAACAAACGAACAAGAAGTAGTGAGACAAACTTAAGGGGCTTTTCCCTGGCACACTCCATTCTAAATTACAGCCTAGAACACGACTGCCATTGAGGCTCTGTTGCCCTAGTAACCAGATTTGGTAAAGGAGAACTGCTGCCACCTTGTGTCCGTTTCACACAACAGCAGCTCTAATCCCAGCGCTAATGGTCAGTTGATATTCAAAATAATTGCAGGCCTGTAAATGACACCTGCCCTGAAAACAAATCCTGGGGTCGTATGTCGACCAAAAAATTCAAAAGACGTCCACGTTTCAAAACGACAGTTTCAAGAGGCATATTTTACACACACCTGTCTTCTGTTTCTTTTTTCCTTTCTTTTTTTTTTTTTTTTTTTTGTTAAAAAAGACGGAATGGAAAAAGGCTGAACATCAGGAATTAATAAAGCCATGCAAATCCAGTGTACAAAAACGTTCACCTGACAGTCGTCAGAATGATCATCAGCAAAAAAATGTCTACAAGGAATAAATGCTGAAGGGGTTTTAGAGGACAGCCTACCCTTTAGCTGCCGGTGGGATGTAACCTGGTAACAGCCAGTAGTGAGAACAGAATGGACGTGCCTTTAAGCATAAAAATGGAGCTACCATGGGATCTGGTAGGCCCACTCATGGGCCTATCACATGAGTAGACCAGAATTAAAAAGACACAGGCTGGCAATCCTGCACTGCAGCAACATGTACCATAGCCAAGGCCTGGAAGAAGCCAAAATGTCCATCAACAGAAACATGCACCAGGATGAAGTCGTCCACGTACACAATGGAATATTAGCCATGAAAAAGCATGGAACAGTGCCGTTGGCACCACCATAGAAGGAACTAGAGATAAAATATAAAATATTTGCAAACGAATCAATGGACAAAGGTTTAATCTCCAATATATATCAACAGCTCGTGCAGCTTAATATTAAAAAAAAACAAACAACCCAATACAAAAATGGGTGGAAGATCTAAATAGACATTTCTTCAAAGAAGACACAGAGATGGCCAAGACGCACATGAAAAGCTGCTCAACATCACTAATTATCAGAGAAATGCAAATCAAAACTACAATGAGGTATCGCCTCACACCTGTTAGAATGGGCATCATCAGAAAATCTACAAACAACAAATGCTGGGGAGGGTGTGGACAAAAGGCACCCTCTTCCACTATTGGTGGCAATGTAAATTGATACAGTCACTATGGAGAACAGTATAGAGGTTCCTTAAAAAGCTAAAAATAGAATTACCATATGATCCAGCAATCCCACTTCTGGGCATATACCCAGAGAAAAACATAAATCAAAAAGACACATTCACCACAATGTTCATTGCAGCACTATTTACACTAGCCAGGTAATGGAAGCAACCTAAATGCCCACACACAGATGAATGGATAAAGATGTGGTACATATATAAAATGGAATATTTCTCAGCCATAAAAAGGAATGAAACTGGGTCCTTTGTAGAGACGTCGATGGATCTAGAGACTGTCATACAGAGTGAAGTAAGTCAGAAAGAGAAAAACAAATATTGTATATTAATGCATATATGTGGAACCTAGAAAAATGGTACAGATGAACCGGTTTGCAGGGCAGAAATAGAGACACAGAGGTAGAGGACAAACGTATGGACACCAAGGGGGGAAAGCCATGGGGTGGTGGTGGTGGGATGAGTTGGGAGATTGGGATTGACCTGTATACATGTATATGTATGAAATAGATAACTAATAATAACCTGCTGTATAAAAAAGTAAATAAAATTAAATTTCAAAATTTTTAAAAATAAATAAAATTTAAAAATAAAACAGAAAAAAGTTCTTCCCTTCACACAGAGGTATGTATATGAATGAATTATTTCCATGCTTATATCTATAAATACATAAAAGAGGAATAAAATCTACCTTGAACCAAACAAGAAAAGAAAGGAAAAAAAAAAACCCAGAACCCACCAGTTATACAGAGGAAGACCCTCTCAGGGCACTTGCTCCAGTGGTAAACAATTCTGAAGTTGGTCAGAGGTGGGGAATCATCTCCCATGCAGCCAGCAGCCCCCCTGCAAGGAGCGTCCTCATTGCAAAGCTGGGGCACCATGCCAAGGCGTCTGTGAGTAAACGTGAGCTGAGCCCCAGGCCAGCTGCTGCTGAACTGTTCCCACCCTTCCCAGGTAAAACACCTGAATATGTACAAGGACTTGAAAGCCAAGAGGAAGGGCCGTGGAGCCACACCAGAGACAGCACGCAGGCCGACTTGGTGCCTGCAGGCCAGCCAGGGTGGTCCTGGCCCCGGGCGCTCTTCTGGAAGCTTTCCATTTCCCTGCCTGAGATACCCCTCCTGTCCTGGCCCCCACTGCTTTTTTCCTTCCTCACCTCTGCCCGGGGAGAAATTCCAGCAGAAGATAGGGGTGACACATCCTCTTCTTTAGCAGGTGGCAGCCTGGCAACTCCTGCAGAAAGTCCAGCAGAGCCCCACTCACACCGGGCCACCCACAAAGCCGTGGCCCCTCACTCCCTCCCACCAGCACAGGCCCGAGACTCCTGACGGGGCAGAGAATATGGCGTCAGGCACAGCTGCAGGGGCTCTTGCTGCCTGGAGCGGTGTTTATATTGACCTCAACCCAGGCACACCTGGGGAGGGTTGGCCGGCAGGGTCAGGCTGCCCAGGTCAGCCAATCCTCACCCCTCAGGGGCTCACATTGCAGAAAGTGGACCTCACTGAACCGGCCAGGTCCAAGGAACAGGTGTGGGCTCCTGAAAGTCAGGAGAGACAAGGGGCTGCCGCTCCGGCTTGTTTTCTAATCAGTTTGTCTGGCCCATGAGTGGGAGACAACTTCAAGAAGACCCTCTCCTAATGAGAGGAACCCAGGAGTCAGGGAGAGGAGGGGTGATGGGTGGAGACAGAGGCCTGGTGCCCCGGCTGCAGTGGAAGTCTCTGGAAGACCAGGCAGAGGGAGGCCGCACAGAGTGATGCCCGGGTCACAGACCTGTCGGAGCTGCTGTTTGTTAGTTCAAGTCCTGCTCTGAGGTGCTCTGTGTCAGCTCTGAGTGACAGGTGATGTGGCGTGCTCTGCAATGAGGGCTATGTGCACGGTTCCTGTGTGCCCAGCCCTGCCGGGGTACCTGCCCAGGGGAGCTCCATATCTTGGGAGGAGCCTGACCATGAGAGCCCCATGGGCTGCTGGGTAGTTGCGCAGGTGAGTTCCATAACCTGGCAGTGGCCTGACCAGGAAAGCCCCGTGGGCTGCTGGGGACCTGCCCAGGTGAGCCTCATACCCTGGGAGGGGCCTGACCACGAGAGCCCCATGGGCTGCTGGGTAGTGGCACAGGTGCGCTCCATAACCTGGGAGTGGCCTGACCACGAGAGCCCTGTGGGCTGCCGGGGACCTGGTAAAGGATGGCAGGACAGTCAGTGAAGCCACCGAGGATATACATCCAGTAGTTCCTAATTCCTACACTCTGCTGCTCATTCTACCATTCACCAGGACATGTTATTCTGTATTAGACTTCAATGATGCCTTCTTCTGTATTCCATTAGTCCCAGAAAGCCTCTGCTGCCCTACTAACCAGATTTGGGAATGGAGAAATGCTGCCGCCTTGTGGCCGTTTCCCACAACAGCAGCTTTAAACCCAGGGCTAATGGTCACTAAATATTCACACTCATTGCAGGCCTGTAAATGACACCTGCCCTGAAAAACAACCCTGGGGTCGAAAATTGACCAAAAAGTTCAAAAGAGGACAACCTTCCAAGGAGACAATTTCAAGAGGTTAATTGTACTCTCCGTTTTTTTTCTGTTTTTCTTTACCAGAAATTTTAAAAGGCGTGGAAAAATGCTGAACATTAGGAATAAAGTCATGCAAATCCAAATTACAAAAACCTATCAGCTCACACCAGTCAGAATGTCCATCAGCAAAAATTCTGCAAACGATAAATGCTGAAGGGGTTTTGGAGAAACGCCTACACTTGGTTCAACGTGGGACATGGTAAGAGCCAGTAATGAAAACAAAAAGGAGGTGCCTGGAAAAGGTAACTACTGAGCTACCATTCAATCAAGCATACCCACTGCTGGGCTTATCGCCTGAGGGGATGAGAATCCAAAAGACACAGGCTGGGCTTCACTGGTGGCACAGTGGTTGAGAGTCTGCCTTCCAATGCAGGGGACACGGGTTCATGCCCCGGTTCGGGAAGATCCCACGTACAGCGGAGCGGCTGGTCCCATGAGCTATGTATGACTGCTGGGCCTGCACGTCCGGAGCCTGTGCTCTGCAAGGGGAGGGGCCACGGCACTGAGAGGCCCACGTACAGGAAAAAAAAAAAAAAAAAAAGACACAGGCTGGCAATCCTGCACTCCAGCAGTATTTACCATAGACAACACTTGGAAGCTACGAAAATGTCCATCAACAGAGGAATGCACAAAGAAGAAGTCGTCCATGTACACAATGGAATATGACTCCAATAAAAAATATATATAAATTCAATTTAGAAAACAAACATAAGTAAGGAGACATCAACATTTCGGGGTTTATTCGGGCACATTCCACTCTAATATATAACCGAGGAACACCAGTGCCAGGAAGGTCTGTTTCCCTAGTTACCAGATTGGGAAAAGCAGAAATGCTGCAGCCCTCTGGCCGTTACCAGCAACAGCAGCTTTAAAACCTGTGCTAAGAGTCACTTCATATGTACCAGTACTGGAGGGCTGTAAATGAAACCTGCCCTCCAAATGTCTTGAGGGAGGTAATGGCCAAAATATTTCTAAATGTCACACATACGTCACGAAAAGCATTTGTAAAGGTAAGCTGTACTCACAGATTGAAGAAAAAAAGGACACGCCAGAAAGCTCAATTTCAAGGGATTATGAGATGTATTCAAATCCAACCACAAATAGGTATCAGCTCACACTAGTCAGAATAAACATCAGCAAAAAAACTACAAACAATAAATGCTGAAGGTGTTGTGGAGAAGTGCATAGCCTCAACTTTAAGTGGGACATAACCTGGTAAGAACCACTAATGAGAACAGAATGGAGGTGCCTTTACAAGGTAAACATTTTGCTACCATATGATCCAGCAGGCCCACTCCTGGGCCTATAACCTAAGAAGACAGAATTGGAAAGACAGGCAGGCACATGGGCATTGCCACGGTATTACAGTAGCCAAGACATGGAAGCAACCAAAAAAGTCCATCAACAGATGAGTGGACAAAGATGAACTGGTACATGTACAGACAGAGTATTAGCCGAGGAGAAAAAGGACACAATGCCATTTGCAGCACCGTAGGTGAGTCTAGAGGTAATCACACAACTTGTAGTAAGTCAGAAAGAGAAAGACACATATCGTATGATATCACTTATAGGTGTTACCTATAAATTGATACCAGTGAAGATATTTCCACAGAGAAGGGCAATCACAGGTTCACTAAACAAAATTATGGTTCACCCATGGAAAGGTGTGAGGATTGGATACATTAGGATATTGGGGTTAACAGACATATACAAACACAGGTGAAATATATAATCACCAAAGACCTACGGAATACCAAGAGAAGACTACCCAACATTCTGTCATAACATACAAGGGAAAAGGATCCCAGGAAGAATAGACATATGTGTATGTGTAAAAGAACCATATCTTGCACACCTAGAACAAGCCAAACATTGTAATCAAACTTGCTGTGATAAAAAATAAAAATTTAATTAAACAAACGAACAAGAAGTAGTGAGACAAACTTAAGGGGCTTTTCCCTGGCACACTCCATTCTAAATTACAGCCTAGAACACGACTGCCATTGAGGCTCTGTTGCCCTAGTAACCAGATTTGGTAAAGGAGAACTGCTGCCACCTTGTGTCCGTTTCACACAACAGCAGCTCTAATCCCAGCGCTAATGGTCAGTTGATATTCAAAATAATTGCAGGCCTGTAAATGACACCTGCCCTGAAAACAAATCCTGGGGTCGTATGTCGACCAAAAAATTCAAAAGACGTCCACGTTTCAAAACGACAGTTTCAAGAGGCATATTTTACACACACCTGTCTTCTGTTTCTTTTTTCCTTTCTTTTTTTTTTTTTGTTAAAAAAGATGGAATGGAAAAAGGCTGAACATCAGGAATTAATAAAGCCATGCAAATCCAGTGTACAAAAACGTTCACCTGACAGTCGTCAGAATGATCATCAGCAAAAAAATGTCTACAAGGAATAAATGCTGAAGGGGTTTTAGAGGACAGCCTACCCTTTAGCTGCCGGTGGGATGTAACCTGGTAACAGCCAGTAGTGAGAACAGAATGGACGTGCCTTTAAGCATAAAAATGGAGCTACCATGGGATCTGGTAGGCCCACTCATGGGCCTATCACATGAGTAGACCAGAATTAAAAAGACACAGGCTGGCAATCCTGCACTGCAGCAACATGTACCATAGCCAAGGCCTGGAAGAAGCCAAAATGTCCATCAACAGAAACATGCACCAGGATGAAGTCGTCCACGTACACAATGGAATATTAGCCATGAAAAAGCATGGAACAGTGCCGTTGGCACCACCATAGAAGGAACTAGAGATAAAATATAAAATATTTGCAAACGAATCAATGGACAAAGGTTTAATCTCCAATATATATCAACAGCTCGTGCAGCTTAATATTAAAAAAAAAAAAACCCAATACAAAAATGGGTGGAAGATCTAAATAGACATTTCTTCAAAGAAGACACAGAGATGGCCAAGACGCACATGAAAAGCTGCTCAACATCACTAATTATCAGAGAAATGCAAATCAAAACTACAATGAGGTATCGCCTCACACCTGTTAGAATGGGCATCATCAGAAAATCTACAAACAACAAATGCTGGGGAGGGTGTGGACAAAAGGCACCCTCTTCCACTATTGGTGGCAATGTAAATTGATACAGTCACTATGGAGAACAGTATAGAGGTTCCTTAAAAAGCTAAAAATAGAATTACCATATGATCCAGCAATCCCACTTCTGGGCATATACCCAGAGAAAACCATAAATCAAAAAGACACATTCACCACAATGTTCATTGCAGCACTATTTACACTAGCCAGGTAATGGAAGCAACCTAAATGCCCACACACAGATGAATGGATAAAGATGTGGTACATATATAAAATGGAATATTTCTCAGCCATAAAAAGGAATGAAACTGGGTCCTTTGTAGAGACGTCGATGGATCTAGAGACTGTCATACAGAGTGAAGTAAGTCAGAAAGAGAAAAACAAATATTGTATATTAATGCATATATGTGGAACCTAGAAAAATGGTACAGATGAACCGGTTTGCAGGGCAGAAATAGAGACACAGAGGTAGAGGACAAACGTATGGACACCAAGGGGGGAAAGCCATGGGGTGGTGGTGGTGGGATGAGTTGGGAGATTGGGATTGACCTGTATACATGTATATGTATGAAATAGATAACTAATAATAACCTGCTGTATAAAAAAGTAAATAAAATTAAATTTCAAAATTTTTAAAAATAAATAAAATTTAAAAATAAAACAGAAAAAAGTTCTTCCCTTCACACAGAGGTATGTATATGAATGAATTATTTCCATGCTTATATCTATAAATACATAAAAGAGGAATAAAATCTACCTTGAACCAAACAAGAAAAGAAAGGAAAAAAAAAAACCCAGAACCCACCAGTTATACAGAGGAAGACCCTCTCAGGGCACTTGCTCCAGTGGTAAACAATTCTGAAGTTGGTCAGAGGTGGGGAATCATCTCCCATGCAGCCAGCAGCCCCCCTGCAAGGAGCGTCCTCATTGCAAAGCTGGGGCACCATGCCAAGGCGTCTGTGAGTAAACGTGAGCTGAGCCCCAGGCCAGCTGCTGCTGAACTGTTCCCACCCTTCCCAGGTAAAACACCTGAATATGTACAAGGACTTGAAAGCCAAGAGGAAGGGCCGTGGAGCCACACCAGAGACAGCACGCAGGCCGACTTGGTGCCTGCAGGCCAGCCAGGGTGGTCCTGGCCCCGGGCGCTCTTCTGGAAGCTTTCCATTTCCCTGCCTGAGATACCCCTCCTGTCCTGGCCCCCACTGCTTTTTTCCTTCCTCACCTCTGCCCGGGGAGAAATTCCAGCAGAAGATAGGGGTGACACATCCTCTTCTTTAGCAGGTGGCAGCCTGGCAACTCCTGCAGAAAGTCCAGCAGAGCCCCACTCACACCGGGCCACCCACAAAGCCGTGGCCCCTCACTCCCTCCCACCAGCACAGGCCCGAGACTCCTGACGGGGCAGAGAATATGGCGTCAGGCACAGCTGCAGGGGCTCTTGCTGCCTGGAGCGGTGTTTATATTGACCTCAACCCAGGCACACCTGGGGAGGGTTGGCCGGCAGGGTCAGGCTGCCCAGGTCAGCCAATCCTCACCCCTCAGGGGCTCACATTGCAGAAAGTGGACCTCACTGAACCGGCCAGGTCCAAGGAACAGGTGTGGGCTCCTGAAAGTCAGGAGAGACAAGGGGCTGCCGCTCCGGCTTGTTTTCTAATCAGTTTGTCTGGCCCATGAGTGGGAGACAACTTCAAGAAGACCCTCTCCTAATGAGAGGAACCCAGGAGTCAGGGAGAGGAGGGGTGATGGGTGGAGACAGAGGCCTGGTGCCCCGGCTGCAGTGGAAGTCTCTGGAAGACCAGGCAGAGGGAGGCCGCACAGAGTGATGCCCGGGTCACAGACCTGTCGGAGCTGCTGTTTGTTAGTTCAAGTCCTGCTCTGAGGTGCTCTGTGTCAGCTCTGAGTGACAGGTGATGTGGCGTGCTCTGCAATGAGGGCTATGTGCACGGTTCCTGTGTGCCCAGCCCTGCCGGGGTACCTGCCCAGGGGAGCTCCATATCTTGGGAGGAGCCTGACCATGAGAGCCCCATGGGCTGCTGGGTAGTTGCGCAGGTGAGTTCCATAACCTGGCAGTGGCCTGACCAGGAAAGCCCCGTGGGCTGCTGGGGACCTGCCCAGGTGAGCCTCATACCCTGGGAGGGGCCTGACCACGAGAGCCCCATGGGCTGCTGGGTAGTGGCACAGGTGCGCTCCATAACCTGGGAGTGGCCTGACCACGAGAGCCCTGTGGGCTGCCGGGGACCTGGTAAAGGATGGCAGGACAGTCAGTGAAGCCACCGAGGATATACATCCAGTAGTTCCTAATTCCTACACTCTGCTGCTCATTCTACCATTCACCAGGACATGTTATTCTGTATTAGACTTCAATGATGCCTTCTTCTGTATTCCATTAGTCCCAGAAAGCCTCTGCTGCCCTACTAACCAGATTTGGGAATGGAGAAATGCTGCCGCCTTGTGGCCGTTTCCCACAACAGCAGCTTTAAACCCAGGGCTAATGGTCACTAAATATTCACACTCATTGCAGGCCTGTAAATGACACCTGCCCTGAAAAACAACCCTGGGGTCGAAAATTGACCAAAAAGTTCAAAAGAGGACAACCTTCCAAGGAGACAATTTCAAGAGGTTAATTGTACTCTCCGTTTTTTTTCTGTTTTTCTTTACCAGAAATTTTAAAAGGCGTGGAAAAATGCTGAACATTAGGAATAAAGTCATGCAAATCCAAATTACAAAAACCTATCAGCTCACACCAGTCAGAATGTCCATCAGCAAAAATTCTGCAAACGATAAATGCTGAAGGGGTTTTGGAGAAACGCCTACACTTGGTTCAACGTGGGACATGGTAAGAGCCAGTAATGAAAACAAAAAGGAGGTGCCTGGAAAAGGTAACTACTGAGCTACCATTCAATCAAGCATACCCACTGCTGGGCTTATCGCCTGAGGGGATGAGAATCCAAAAGACACAGGCTGGGCTTCACTGGTGGCACAGTGGTTGAGAGTCTGCCTTCCAATGCAGGGGACACGGGTTCATGCCCCGGTTCGGGAAGATCCCACGTACAGCGGAGCGGCTGGTCCCATGAGCTATGTATGACTGCTGGGCCTGCACGTCCGGAGCCTGTGCTCTGCAAGGGGAGGGGCCACGGCACTGAGAGGCCCACGTACAGGAAAAAAAAAAAAAAAAAAAGACACAGGCTGGCAATCCTGCACTCCAGCAGTATTTACCATAGACAACACTTGGAAGCTACGAAAATGTCCATCAACAGAGGAATGCACAAAGAAGAAGTCGTCCATGTACACAATGGAATATGACTCCAATAAAAAATATATATAAATTCAATTTAGAAAACAAACATAAGTAAGGAGACATCAACATTTCGGGGTTTATTCGGGCACATTCCACTCTAATATATAACCGAGGAACACCAGTGCCAGGAAGGTCTGTTTCCCTAGTTACAAGATTGGGAAAAGCAGAAATGCTGCAGCCCTCTGGCCGTTACCAGCAACAGCAGCTTTAAAACCTGGGCTAAGAGTCACTTCATATGTACCAGTACTGGAGGGCTGTAAATGAAACCTGCCCTCCAAATGTCTTGAGGGAGGTAATGGCCAAAATATTTCTAAATGTCACACATACGTCACGAAAAGCATTTGTAAAGGTAAGCTGTACTCACAGATTGAAGAAAAAAAGGACACGCCAGAAAGCTCAATTTCAAGGGATTATGAGATGTATTCAAATCCAACCACAAATAGGTATCAGCTCACACTAGTCAGAATAAACATCAGCAAAAAAACTACAAACAATAAATGCTGAAGGTGTTGTGGAGAAGTGCATAGCCTCAACTTTAAGTGGGACATAACCTGGTAAGAACCACTAATGAGAACAGAATGGAGGTGCCTTTACAAGGTAAACATTTTGCTACCATATGATCCAGCAGGCCCACTCCTGGGCCTATAACCTAAGAAGACAGAATTGGAAAGACAGGCAGGCACATGGGCATTGCCACGGTATTACAGTAGCCAAGACATGGAAGCAACCAAAAAAGTCCATCAACAGATGAGTGGACAAAGATGAACTGGTACATGTACAGACAGAGTATTAGCCGAGGAGAAAAAGGACACAATGCCATTTGCAGCACCGTAGGTGAGTCTAGAGGTAATCACACAACTTGTAGTAAGTCAGAAAGAGCAAGACACATATCGTATGATATCACTTATAGGTGTTACCTATAAATTGATACCAGTGAAGATATTTCCACAGAGAAGGGCAATCACAGGTTCACTAAACAAAATTATGGTTCACCCATGGAAAGGTGTGAGGATTGGATACATTAGGATATTGGGGTTAACAGACATATACAAACACAGGTGAAATATATAATCACCAAAGACCTACGGAATACCAAGAGAAGACTACCCAACATTCTGTCATAACATACAAGGGAAAAGGATCCCAGGAAGAATAGACATATGTGTATGTGTAAAAGAACCATATCTTGCACACCTAGAACAAGCCAAACATTGTAATCAAACTTGCTGTGATAAAAAATAAAAATTTAATTAAACAAACGAACAAGAAGTAGTGAGACAAACTTAAGGGGCTTTTCCCTGGCACACTCCATTCTAAATTACAGCCTAGAACACGACTGCCATTGAGGCTCTGTTGCCCTAGTAACCAGATTTGGTAAAGGAGAACTGCTGCCACCTTGTGTCCGTTTCACACAACAGCAGCTCTAATCCCAGCGCTAATGGTCAGTTGATATTCAAAATAATTGCAGGCCTGTAAATGACACCTGCCCTGAAAACAAATCCTGGGGTCGTATGTCGACCAAAAAATTCAAAAGACGTCCACGTTTCAAAACGACAGTTTCAAGAGGCATATTTTACACACACCTGTCTTCTGTTTCTTTTTTCCTTTCTTTTTTTTTTTTTTTTTTGTTAAAAAAGACGGAATGGAAAAAGGCTGAACATCAGGAATTAATAAAGCCATGCAAATCCAGTGTACAAAAACGTTCACCTGACAGTCGTCAGAATGATCATCAGCAAAAAAATGTCTACAAGGAATAAATGCTGAAGGGGTTTTAGAGGACAGCCTACCCTTTAGCTGCCGGTGGGATGTAACCTGGTAACAGCCAGTAGTGAGAACAGAATGGACGTGCCTTTAAGCATAAAAATGGAGCTACCATGGGATCTGGTAGGCCCACTCATGGGCCTATCACATGAGTAGACCAGAATTAAAAAGACACAGGCTGGCAATCCTGCACTGCAGCAACATGTACCATAGCCAAGGCCTGGAAGAAGCCAAAATGTCCATCAACAGAAACATGCACCAGGATGAAGTCGTCCACGTACACAATGGAATATTAGCCATGAAAAAGCATGGAACAGTGCCGTTGGCACCACCATAGAAGGAACTAGAGATAAAATATAAAATATTTGCAAACGAATCAATGGACAAAGGTTTAATCTCCAATATATATCAACAGCTCGTGCAGCTTAATATTAAAAAAAAACAAACAACCCAATACAAAAATGGGTGGAAGATCTAAATAGACATTTCTTCAAAGAAGACACAGAGATGGCCAAGACGCACATGAAAAGCTGCTCAACATCACTAATTATCAGAGAAATGCAAATCAAAACTACAATGAGGTATCGCCTCACACCTGTTAGAATGGGCATCATCAGAAAATCTACAAACAACAAATGCTGGGGAGGGTGTGGACAAAAGGCACCCTCTTCCACTATTGGTGGCAATGTAAATTGATACAGTCACTATGGAGAACAGTATAGAGGTTCCTTAAAAAGCTAAAAATAGAATTACCATATGATCCAGCAATCCCACTTCTGGGCATATACCCAGAGAAAAACATAAATCAAAAAGACACATTCACCACAATGTTCATTGCAGCACTATTTACACTAGCCAGGTAATGGAAGCAACCTAAATGCCCACACACAGATGAATGGATAAAGATGTGGTACATATATAAAATGGAATATTTCTCAGCCATAAAAAGGAATGAAACTGGGTCCTTTGTAGAGACGTCGATGGATCTAGAGACTGTCATACAGAGTGAAGTAAGTCAGAAAGAGAAAAACAAATATTGTATATTAATGCATATATGTGGAACCTAGAAAAATGGTACAGATGAACCGGTTTGCAGGGCAGAAATAGAGACACAGAGGTAGAGGACAAACGTATGGACACCAAGGGGGGAAAGCCATGGGGTGGTGGTGGTGGGATGAGTTGGGAGATTGGGATTGACCTGTATACATGTATATGTATGAAATAGATAACTAATAATAACCTGCTGTATAAAAAAGTAAATAAAATTAAATTTCAAAATTTTTAAAAATAAATAAAATTTAAAAATAAAACAGAAAAAAGTTCTTCCCTTCACACAGAGGTATGTATATGAATGAATTATTTCCATGCTTATATCTATAAATACATAAAAGAGGAATAAAATCTACCTTGAACCAAACAAGAAAAGAAAGGAAAAAAAAAAACCCAGAACCCACCAGTTATACAGAGGAAGACCCTCTCAGGGCACTTGCTCCAGTGGTAAACAATTCTGAAGTTGGTCAGAGGTGGGGAATCATCTCCCATGCAGCCAGCAGCCCCCCTGCAAGGAGCGTCCTCATTGCAAAGCTGGGGCACCATGCCAAGGCGTCTGTGAGTAAACGTGAGCTGAGCCCCAGGCCAGCTGCTGCTGAACTGTTCCCACCCTTCCCAGGTAAAACACCTGAATATGTACAAGGACTTGAAAGCCAAGAGGAAGGGCCGTGGAGCCACACCAGAGACAGCACGCAGGCCGACTTGGTGCCTGCAGGCCAGCCAGGGTGGTCCTGGCCCCGGGCGCTCTTCTGGAAGCTTTCCATTTCCCTGCCTGAGATACCCCTCCTGTCCTGGCCCCCACTGCTTTTTTCCTTCCTCACCTCTGCCCGGGGAGAAATTCCAGCAGAAGATAGGGGTGACACATCCTCTTCTTTAGCAGGTGGCAGCCTGGCAACTCCTGCAGAAAGTCCAGCAGAGCCCCACTCACACCGGGCCACCCACAAAGCCGTGGCCCCTCACTCCCTCCCACCAGCACAGGCCCGAGACTCCTGACGGGGCAGAGAATATGGCGTCAGGCACAGCTGCAGGGGCTCTTGCTGCCTGGAGCGGTGTTTATATTGACCTCAACCCAGGCACACCTGGGGAGGGTTGGCCGGCAGGGTCAGGCTGCCCAGGTCAGCCAATCCTCACCCCTCAGGGGCTCACATTGCAGAAAGTGGACCTCACTGAACCGGCCAGGTCCAAGGAACAGGTGTGGGCTCCTGAAAGTCAGGAGAGACAAGGGGCTGCCGCTCCGGCTTGTTTTCTAATCAGTTTGTCTGGCCCATGAGTGGGAGACAACTTCAAGAAGACCCTCTCCTAATGAGAGGAACCCAGGAGTCAGGGAGAGGAGGGGTGATGGGTGGAGACAGAGGCCTGGTGCCCCGGCTGCAGTGGAAGTCTCTGGAAGACCAGGCAGAGGGAGGCCGCACAGAGTGATGCCCGGGTCACAGACCTGTCGGAGCTGCTGTTTGTTAGTTCAAGTCCTGCTCTGAGGTGCTCTGTGTCAGCTCTGAGTGACAGGTGATGTGGCGTGCTCTGCAATGAGGGCTATGTGCACGGTTCCTGTGTGCCCAGCCCTGCCGGGGTACCTGCCCAGGGGAGCTCCATATCTTGGGAGGAGCCTGACCATGAGAGCCCCATGGGCTGCTGGGTAGTTGCGCAGGTGAGTTCCATAACCTGGCAGTGGCCTGACCAGGAAAGCCCCGTGGGCTGCTGGGGACCTGCCCAGGTGAGCCTCATACCCTGGGAGGGGCCTGACCACGAGAGCCCCATGGGCTGCTGGGTAGTGGCACAGGTGCGCTCCATAACCTGGGAGTGGCCTGACCACGAGAGCCCTGTGGGCTGCCGGGGACCTGGTAAAGGATGGCAGGACAGTCAGTGAAGCCACCGAGGATATACATCCAGTAGTTCCTAATTCCTACACTCTGCTGCTCATTCTACCATTCACCAGGACATGTTATTCTGTATTAGACTTCAATGATGCCTTCTTCTGTATTCCATTAGTCCCAGAAAGCCTCTGCTGCCCTACTAACCAGATTTGGGAATGGAGAAATGCTGCCGCCTTGTGGCCGTTTCCCACAACAGCAGCTTTAAACCCAGGGCTAATGGTCACTAAATATTCACACTCATTGCAGGCCTGTAAATGACACCTGCCCTGAAAAACAACCCTGGGGTCGAAAATTGACCAAAAAGTTCAAAAGAGGACAACCTTCCAAGGAGACAATTTCAAGAGGTTAATTGTACTCTCCGTTTTTTTTCTGTTTTTCTTTACCAGAAATTTTAAAAGGCGTGGAAAAATGCTGAACATTAGGAATAAAGTCATGCAAATCCAAATTACAAAAACCTATCAGCTCACACCAGTCAGAATGTCCATCAGCAAAAATTCTGCAAACGATAAATGCTGAAGGGGTTTTGGAGAAACGCCTACACTTGGTTCAACGTGGGACATGGTAAGAGCCAGTAATGAAAACAAAAAGGAGGTGCCTGGAAAAGGTAACTACTGAGCTACCATTCAATCAAGCATACCCACTGCTGGGCTTATCGCCTGAGGGGATGAGAATCCAAAAGACACAGGCTGGGCTTCACTGGTGGCACAGTGGTTGAGAGTCTGCCTTCCAATGCAGGGGACACGGGTTCATGCCCCGGTTCGGGAAGATCCCACGTACAGCGGAGCGGCTGGTCCCATGAGCTATGTATGACTGCTGGGCCTGCACGTCCGGAGCCTGTGCTCTGCAAGGGGAGGGGCCACGGCACTGAGAGGCCCACGTACAGGAAAAAAAAAAAAAAAAAAAGACACAGGCTGGCAATCCTGCACTCCAGCAGTATTTACCATAGACAACACTTGGAAGCTACGAAAATGTCCATCAACAGAGGAATGCACAAAGAAGAAGTCGTCCATGTACACAATGGAATATGACTCCAATAAAAAATATATATAAATTCAATTTAGAAAACAAACATAAGTAAGGAGACATCAACATTTCGGGGTTTATTCGGGCACATTCCACTCTAATATATAACCGAGGAACACCAGTGCCAGGAAGGTCTGTTTCCCTAGTTACCAGATTGGGAAAAGCAGAAATGCTGCAGCCCTCTGGCCGTTACCAGCAACAGCAGCTTTAAAACCTGTGCTAAGAGTCACTTCATATGTACCAGTACTGGAGGGCTGTAAATGAAACCTGCCCTCCAAATGTCTTGAGGGAGGTAATGGCCAAAATATTTCTAAATGTCACACATACGTCACGAAAAGCATTTGTAAAGGTAAGCTGTACTCACAGATTGAAGAAAAAAAGGACACGCCAGAAAGCTCAATTTCAAGGGATTATGAGATGTATTCAAATCCAACCACAAATAGGTATCAGCTCACACTAGTCAGAATAAACATCAGCAAAAAAACTACAAACAATAAATGCTGAAGGTGTTGTGGAGAAGTGCATAGCCTCAACTTTAAGTGGGACATAACCTGGTAAGAACCACTAATGAGAACAGAATGGAGGTGCCTTTACAAGGTAAACATTTTGCTACCATATGATCCAGCAGGCCCACTCCTGGGCCTATAACCTAAGAAGACAGAATTGGAAAGACAGGCAGGCACATGGGCATTGCCACGGTATTACAGTAGCCAAGACATGGAAGCAACCAAAAAAGTCCATCAACAGATGAGTGGACAAAGATGAACTGGTACATGTACAGACAGAGTATTAGCCGAGGAGAAAAAGGACACAATGCCATTTGCAGCACCGTAGGTGAGTCTAGAGGTAATCACACAACTTGTAGTAAGTCAGAAAGAGAAAGACACATATCGTATGATATCACTTATAGGTGTTACCTATAAATTGATACCAGTGAAGATATTTCCACAGAGAAGGGCAATCACAGGTTCACTAAACAAAATTATGGTTCACCCATGGAAAGGTGTGAGGATTGGATACATTAGGATATTGGGGTTAACAGACATATACAAACACAGGTGAAATATATAATCACCAAAGACCTACGGAATACCAAGAGAAGACTACCCAACATTCTGTCATAACATACAAGGGAAAAGGATCCCAGGAAGAATAGACATATGTGTATGTGTAAAAGAACCATATCTTGCACACCTAGAACAAGCCAAACATTGTAATCAAACTTGCTGTGATAAAAAATAAAAATTTAATTAAACAAACGAACAAGAAGTAATGAGACAAACTTAAGGGGCTTTTCCCTGGCACACTCCATTCTAAATTACAGCCTAGAACACGACTGCCATTGAGGCTCTGTTGCCCTAGTAACCAGATTTGGTAAAGGAGAACTGCTGCCACCTTGTGTCCGTTTCACACAACAGCAGCTCTAATCCCAGCGCTAATGGTCAGTTGATATTCAAAATAATTGCAGGCCTGTAAATGACACCTGCCCTGAAAACAAATCCTGGGGTCGTATGTCGACCAAAAAATTCAAAAGACGTCCACGTTTCAAAACGACAGTTTCAAGAGGCATATTTTACACACACCTGTCTTCTGTTTCTTTTTTCCTTTCTTTTTTTTTTTTTTTTTGTTAAAAAAGACGGAATGGAAAAAGGCTGAACATCAGGAATTAATAAAGCCATGCAAATCCAGTGTACAAAAACGTTCACCTGACAGTCGTCAGAATGATCATCAGCAAAAAAATGTCTACAAGGAATAAATGCTGAAGGGGTTTTAGAGGACAGCCTACCCTTTAGCTGCCGGTGGGATGTAACCTGGTAACAGCCAGTAGTGAGAACAGAATGGACGTGCCTTTAAGCATAAAAATGGAGCTACCATGGGATCTGGTAGGCCCACTCATGGGCCTATCACATGAGTAGACCAGAATTAAAAAGACACAGGCTGGCAATCCTGCACTGCAACATGTACCATAGCCAAGGCCTGGAAGAAGCCAAAATGTCCATCAACAGAAACATGCACCAGGATGAAGTCGTCCACGTACACAATGGAATATTAGCCATGAAAAAGCATGGAACAGTGCCGTTGGCACCACCATAGAAGGAACTAGAGATAAAATATAAAATATTTGCAAACGAATCAATGGACAAAGGTTTAATCTCCAATATATATCAACAGCTCGTGCAGCTTAATATTAAAAAAAAACAAACAACCCAATACAAAAATGGGTGGAAGATCTAAATAGACATTTCTTCAAAGAAGACACAGAGATGGCCAAGACGCACATGAAAAGCTGCTCAACATCACTAATTATCAGAGAAATGCAAATCAAAACTACAATGAGGTATCGCCTCACACCTGTTAGAATGGGCATCATCAGAAAATCTACAAACAACAAATGCTGGGGAGGGTGTGGACAAAAGGCACCCTCTTCCACTATTGGTGGCAATGTAAATTGATACAGTCACTATGGAGAACAGTATAGAGGTTCCTTAAAAAGCTAAAAATAGAATTACCATATGATCCAGCAATCCCACTTCTGGGCATATACCCAGAGAAAACCATAAATCAAAAAGACACATTCACCACAATGTTCATTGCAGCACTATTTACACTAGCCAGGTAATGGAAGCAACCTAAATGCCCACACACAGATGAATGGATAAAGATGTGGTACATATATAAAATGGAATATTTCTCAGCCATAAAAAGGAATGAAACTGGGTCCTTTGTAGAGACGTCGATGGATCTAGAGACTGTCATACAGAGTGAAGTAAGTCAGAAAGAGAAAAACAAATATTGTATATTAATGCATATATGTGGAACCTAGAAAAATGGTACAGATGAACCGGTTTGCAGGGCAGAAATAGAGACACAGAGGTAGAGGACAAACGTATGGACACCAAGGGGGGAAAGCCATGGGGTGGTGGTGGTGGGATGAGTTGGGAGATTGGGATTGACCTGTATACATGTATATGTATGAAATAGATAACTAATAATAACCTGCTGTATAAAAAAGTAAATAAAATTAAATTTCAAAATTTTTAAAAATAAATAAAATTTAAAAATAAAACAGAAAAAAGTTCTTCCCTTCACACAGAGGTATGTATATGAATGAATTATTTCCATGCTTATATCTATAAATACATAAAAGAGGAATAAAATCTACCTTGAACCAAACAAGAAAAGAAAGGAAAAAAAAAACCCAGAACCCACCAGTTATACAGAGGAAGACCCTCTCAGGGCACTTGCTCCAGTGGTAAACAATTCTGAAGTTGGTCAGAGGTGGGGAATCATCTCCCATGCAGCCAGCAGCCCCCCTGCAAGGAGCGTCCTCATTGCAAAGCTGGGGCACCATGCCAAGGCGTCTGTGAGTAAACGTGAGCTGAGCCCCAGGCCAGCTGCTGCTGAACTGTTCCCACCCTTCCCAGGTAAAACACCTGAATATGTACAAGGACTTGAAAGCCAAGAGGAAGGGCCGTGGAGCCACACCAGAGACAGCACGCAGGCCGACTTGGTGCCTGCAGGCCAGCCAGGGTGGTCCTGGCCCCGGGCGCTCTTCTGGAAGCTTTCCATTTCCCTGCCTGAGATACCCCTCCTGTCCTGGCCCCCACTGCTTTTTTCCTTCCTCACCTCTGCCCGGGGAGAAATTCCAGCAGAAGATAGGGGTGACACATCCTCTTCTTTAGCAGGTGGCAGCCTGGCAACTCCTGCAGAAAGTCCAGCAGAGCCCCACTCACACCGGGCCACCCACAAAGCCGTGGCCCCTCACTCCCTCCCACCAGCACAGGCCCGAGACTCCTGACGGGGCAGAGAATATGGCGTCAGGCACAGCTGCAGGGGCTCTTGCTGCCTGGAGCGGTGTTTATATTGACCTCAACCCAGGCACACCTGGGGAGGGTTGGCCGGCAGGGTCAGGCTGCCCAGGTCAGCCAATCCTCACCCCTCAGGGGCTCACATTGCAGAAAGTGGACCTCACTGAACCGGCCAGGTCCAAGGAACAGGTGTGGGCTCCTGAAAGTCAGGAGAGACAAGGGGCTGCCGCTCCGGCTTGTTTTCTAATCATTTTGTCTGGCCCATGAGTGGGAGACAACTTCAAGAAGACCCTCTCCTAATGAGAGGAACCCAGGAGTCAGGGAGAGGAGGGGTGATGGGTGGAGACAGAGGCCTGGTGCCCCGGCTGCAGTGGAAGTCTCTGGAAGACCAGGCAGAGGGAGGCCGCACAGAGTGATGCCCGGGTCACAGACCTGTCGGAGCTGCTGTTTGTTAGTTCAAGTCCTGCTCTGAGGTGCTCTGTGTCAGCTCTGAGTGACAGGTGATGTGGCGTGCTCTGCAATGAGGGCTATGTGCACGGTTCCTGTGTGCCCAGCCCTGCCGGGGTACCTGCCCAGGGGAGCTCCATATCTTGGGAGGAGCCTGACCATGAGAGCCCCATGGGCTGCTGGGTAGTTGCGCAGGTGAGTTCCATAACCTGGCAGTGGCCTGACCAGGAAAGCCCCGTGGGCTGCTGGGGACCTGCCCAGGTGAGCCTCATACCCTGGGAGGGGCCTGACCACGAGAGCCCCATGGGCTGCTGGGTAGTGGCACAGGTGCGCTCCATAACCTGGGAGTGGCCTGACCACGAGAGCCCTGTGGGCTGCCGGGGACCTGGTAAAGGATGGCAGGACAGTCAGTGAAGCCACCGAGGATATACATCCAGTAGTTCCTAATTCCTACACTCTGCTGCTCATTCTACCATTCACCAGGACATGTTATTCTGTATTAGACTTCAATGATGCCTTCTTCTGTATTCCATTAGTCCCAGAAAGCCTCTGCTGCCCTACTAACCAGATTTGGGAATGGAGAAATGCTGCCGCCTTGTGGCCGTTTCCCACAACAGCAGCTTTAAACCCAGGGCTAATGGTCACTAAATATTCACACTCATTGCAGGCCTGTAAATGACACCTGCCCTGAAAAACAACCCTGGGGTCGAAAATTGACCAAAAAGTTCAAAAGAGGACAACCTTCCAAGGAGACAATTTCAAGAGGTTAATTGTACTCTCCGTTTTTTTTCTGTTTTTCTTTACCAGAAATTTTAAAAGGCGTGGAAAAATGCTGAACATTAGGAATAAAGTCATGCAAATCCAAATTACAAAAACCTATCAGCTCACACCAGTCAGAATGTCCATCAGCAAAAATTCTGCAAACGATAAATGCTGAAGGGGTTTTGGAGAAACGCCTACACTTGGTTCAACGTGGGACATGGTAAGAGCCAGTAATGAAAACAAAAAGGAGGTGCCTGGAAAAGGTAACTACTGAGCTACCATTCAATCAAGCATACCCACTGCTGGGCTTATCGCCTGAGGGGATGAGAATCCAAAAGACACAGGCTGGGCTTCACTGGTGGCACAGTGGTTGAGAGTCTGCCTTCCAATGCAGGGGACACGGGTTCATGCCCCGGTTCGGGAAGATCCCACGTACAGCGGAGCGGCTGGTCCCATGAGCTATGTATGACTGCTGGGCCTGCACGTCCGGAGCCTGTGCTCTGCAAGGGGAGGGGCCACGGCACTGAGAGGCCCACGTACAGGAAAAAAAAAAAAAAAAAAAGACACAGGCTGGCAATCCTGCACTCCAGCAGTATTTACCATAGACAACACTTGGAAGCTACGAAAATGTCCATCAACAGAGGAATGCACAAAGAAGAAGTCGTCCATGTACACAATGGAATATGACTCCAATAAAAAATATATATAAATTCAATTTAGAAAACAAACATAAGTAAGGAGACATCAACATTTCGGGGTTTATTCGGGCACATTCCACTCTAATATATAACCGAGGAACACCAGTGCCAGGAAGGTCTGTTTCCCTAGTTACCAGATTGGGAAAAGCAGAAATGCTGCAGCCCTCTGGCCGTTACCAGCAACAGCAGCTTTAAAACCTGTGCTAAGAGTCACTTCATATGTACCAGTACTGGAGGGCTGTAAATGAAACCTGCCCTCCAAATGTCTTGAGGGAGGTAATGGCCAAAATATTTCTAAATGTCACACATACGTCACGAAAAGCATTTGTAAAGGTAAGCTGTACTCACAGATTGAAGAAAAAAAGGACACGCCAGAAAGCTCAATTTCAAGGGATTATGAGATGTATTCAAATCCAACCACAAATAGGTATCAGCTCACACTAGTCAGAATAAACATCAGCAAAAAAACTACAAACAATAAATGCTGAAGGTGTTGTGGAGAAGTGCATAGCCTCAACTTTAAGTGGGACATAACCTGGTAAGAACCACTAATGAGAACAGAATGGAGGTGCCTTTACAAGGTAAACATTTTGCTACCATATGATCCAGCAGGCCCACTCCTGGGCCTATAACCTAAGAAGACAGAATTGGAAAGACAGGCAGGCACATGGGCATTGCCACGGTATTACAGTAGCCAAGACATGGAAGCAACCAAAAAAGTCCATCAACAGATGAGTGGACAAAGATGAACTGGTACATGTACAGACAGAGTATTAGCCGAGGAGAAAAAGGACACAATGCCATTTGCAGCACCGTAGGTGAGTCTAGAGGTAATCACACAACTTGTAGTAAGTCAGAAAGAGAAAGACACATATCGTATGATATCACTTATAGGTGTTACCTATAAATTGATACCAGTGAAGATATTTCCACAGAGAAGGGCAATCACAGGTTCACTAAACAAAATTATGGTTCACCCATGGAAAGGTGTGAGGATTGGATACATTAGGATATTGGGGTTAACAGACATATACAAACACAGGTGAAATATATAATCACCAAAGACCTACGGAATACCAAGAGAAGACTACCCAACATTCTGTCATAACATACAAGGGAAAAGGATCCCAGGAAGAATAGACATATGTGTATGTGTAAAAGAACCATATCTTGCACACCTAGAACAAGCCAAACATTGTAATCAAACTTGCTGTGATAAAAAATAAAAATTTAATTAAACAAACGAACAAGAAGTAGTGAGACAAACTTAAGGGGCTTTTCCCTGGCACACTCCATTCTAAATTACAGCCTAGAACACGACTGCCATTGAGGCTCTGTTGCCCTAGTAACCAGATTTGGTAAAGGAGAACTGCTGCCACCTTGTGTCCGTTTCACACAACAGCAGCTCTAATCCCAGCGCTAATGGTCAGTTGATATTCAAAATAATTGCAGGCCTGTAAATGACACCTGCCCTGAAAACAAATCCTGGGGTCGTATGTCGACCAAAAAATTCAAAAGACGTCCACGTTTCAAAACGACAGTTTCAAGAGGCATATTTTACACACACCTGTCTTCTGTTTCTTTTTTCCTTTCTTTTTTTTTTTTGTTAAAAAAGACGGAATGGAAAAAGGCTGAACATCAGGAATTAATAAAGCCATGCAAATCCAGTGTACAAAAACGTTCACCTGACAGTCGTCAGAATGATCATCAGCAAAAAAATGTCTACAAGGAATAAATGCTGAAGGGGTTTTAGAGGACAGCCTACCCTTTAGCTGCCGGTGGGATGTAACCTGGTAACAGCCAGTAGTGAGAACAGAATGGACGTGCCTTTAAGCATAAAAATGGAGCTACCATGGGATCTGGTAGGCCCACTCATGGGCCTATCACATGAGTAGACCAGAATTAAAAAGACACAGGCTGGCAATCCTGCACTGCAACATGTACCATAGCCAAGGCCTGGAAGAAGCCAAAATGTCCATCAACAGAAACATGCACCAGGATGAAGTCGTCCACGTACACAATGGAATATTAGCCATGAAAAAGCATGGAACAGTGCCGTTGGCACCACCATAGAAGGAACTAGAGATAAAATATAAAATATTTGCAAACGAATCAATGGACAAAGGTTTAATCTCCAATATATATCAACAGCTCGTGCAGCTTAATATTAAAAAAAAACAAACAACCCAATACAAAAATGGGTGGAAGATCTAAATAGACATTTCTTCAAAGAAGACACAGAGATGGCCAAGACGCACATGAAAAGCTGCTCAACATCACTAATTATCAGAGAAATGCAAATCAAAACTACAATGAGGTATCGCCTCACACCTGTTAGAATGGGCATCATCAGAAAATCTACAAACAACAAATGCTGGGGAGGGTGTGGACAAAAGGCACCCTCTTCCACTATTGGTGGCAATGTAAATTGATACAGTCACTATGGAGAACAGTATAGAGGTTCCTTAAAAAGCTAAAAATAGAATTACCATATGATCCAGCAATCCCACTTCTGGGCATATACCCAGAGAAAACCATAAATCAAAAAGACACATTCACCACAATGTTCATTGCAGCACTATTTACACTAGCCAGGTAATGGAAGCAACCTAAATGCCCACACACAGATGAATGGATAAAGATGTGGTACATATATAAAATGGAATATTTCTCAGCCATAAAAAGGAATGAAACTGGGTCCTTTGTAGAGACGTCGATGGATCTAGAGACTGTCATACAGAGTGAAGTAAGTCAGAAAGAGAAAAACAAATATTGTATATTAATGCATATATGTGGAACCTAGAAAAATGGTACAGATGAACCGGTTTGCAGGGCAGAAATAGAGACACAGAGGTAGAGGACAAACGTATGGACACCAAGGGGGGAAAGCCATGGGGTGGTGGTGGTGGGATGAGTTGGGAGATTGGGATTGACCTGTATACATGTATATGTATGAAATAGATAACTAATAATAACCTGCTGTATAAAAAAGTAAATAAAATTAAATTTCAAAATTTTTAAAAATAAATAAAATTTAAAAATAAAACAGAAAAAAGTTCTTCCCTTCACACAGAGGTATGTATATGAATGAATTATTTCCATGCTTATATCTATAAATACATAAAAGAGGAATAAAATCTACCTTGAACCAAACAAGAAAAGAAAGGAAAAAAAAAACCCAGAACCCACCAGTTATACAGAGGAAGACCCTCTCAGGGCACTTGCTCCAGTGGTAAACAATTCTGAAGTTGGTCAGAGGTGGGGAATCATCTCCCATGCAGCCAGCAGCCCCCCTGCAAGGAGCGTCCTCATTGCAAAGCTGGGGCACCATGCCAAGGCGTCTGTGAGTAAACGTGAGCTGAGCCCCAGGCCAGCTGCTGCTGAACTGTTCCCACCCTTCCCAGGTAAAACACCTGAATATGTACAAGGACTTGAAAGCCAAGAGGAAGGGCCGTGGAGCCACACCAGAGACAGCACGCAGGCCGACTTGGTGCCTGCAGGCCAGCCAGGGTGGTCCTGGCCCCGGGCGCTCTTCTGGAAGCTTTCCATTTCCCTGCCTGAGATACCCCTCCTGTCCTGGCCCCCACTGCTTTTTTCCTTCCTCACCTCTGCCCGGGGAGAAATTCCAGCAGAAGATAGGGGTGACACATCCTCTTCTTTAGCAGGTGGCAGCCTGGCAACTCCTGCAGAAAGTCCAGCAGAGCCCCACTCACACCGGGCCACCCACAAAGCCGTGGCCCCTCACTCCCTCCCACCAGCACAGGCCCGAGACTCCTGACGGGGCAGAGAATATGGCGTCAGGCACAGCTGCAGGGGCTCTTGCTGCCTGGAGCGGTGTTTATATTGACCTCAACCCAGGCACACCTGGGGAGGGTTGGCCGGCAGGGTCAGGCTGCCCAGGTCAGCCAATCCTCACCCCTCAGGGGCTCACATTGCAGAAAGTGGACCTCACTGAACCGGCCAGGTCCAAGGAACAGGTGTGGGCTCCTGAAAGTCAGGAGAGACAAGGGGCTGCCGCTCCGGCTTGTTTTCTAATCATTTTGTCTGGCCCATGAGTGGGAGACAACTTCAAGAAGACCCTCTCCTAATGAGAGGAACCCAGGAGTCAGGGAGAGGAGGGGTGATGGGTGGAGACAGAGGCCTGGTGCCCCGGCTGCAGTGGAAGTCTCTGGAAGACCAGGCAGAGGGAGGCCGCACAGAGTGATGCCCGGGTCACAGACCTGTCGGAGCTGCTGTTTGTTAGTTCAAGTCCTGCTCTGAGGTGCTCTGTGTCAGCTCTGAGTGACAGGTGATGTGGCGTGCTCTGCAATGAGGGCTATGTGCACGGTTCCTGTGTGCCCAGCCCTGCCGGGGTACCTGCCCAGGGGAGCTCCATATCTTGGGAGGAGCCTGACCATGAGAGCCCCATGGGCTGCTGGGTAGTTGCGCAGGTGAGTTCCATAACCTGGCAGTGGCCTGACCAGGAAAGCCCCGTGGGCTGCTGGGGACCTGCCCAGGTGAGCCTCATACCCTGGGAGGGGCCTGACCACGAGAGCCCCATGGGCTGCTGGGTAGTGGCACAGGTGCGCTCCATAACCTGGGAGTGGCCTGACCACGAGAGCCCTGTGGGCTGCCGGGGACCTGGTAAAGGATGGCAGGACAGTCAGTGAAGCCACCGAGGATATACATCCAGTAGTTCCTAATTCCTACACTCTGCTGCTCATTCTACCATTCACCAGGACATGTTATTCTGTATTAGACTTCAATGATGCCTTCTTCTGTATTCCATTAGTCCCAGAAAGCCTCTGCTGCCCTACTAACCAGATTTGGGAATGGAGAAATGCTGCCGCCTTGTGGCCGTTTCCCACAACAGCAGCTTTAAACCCAGGGCTAATGGTCACTAAATATTCACACTCATTGCAGGCCTGTAAATGACACCTGCCCTGAAAAACAACCCTGGGGTCGAAAATTGACCAAAAAGTTCAAAAGAGGACAACCTTCCAAGGAGACAATTTCAAGAGGTTAATTGTACTCTCCGTTTTTTTTCTGTTTTTCTTTACCAGAAATTTTAAAAGGCGTGGAAAAATGCTGAACATTAGGAATAAAGTCATGCAAATCCAAATTACAAAAACCTATCAGCTCACACCAGTCAGAATGTCCATCAGCAAAAATTCTGCAAACGATAAATGCTGAAGGGGTTTTGGAGAAACGCCTACACTTGGTTCAACGTGGGACATGGTAAGAGCCAGTAATGAAAACAAAAAGGAGGTGCCTGGAAAAGGTAACTACTGAGCTACCATTCAATCAAGCATACCCACTGCTGGGCTTATCGCCTGAGGGGATGAGAATCCAAAAGACACAGGCTGGGCTTCACTGGTGGCACAGTGGTTGAGAGTCTGCCTTCCAATGCAGGGGACACGGGTTCATGCCCCGGTTCGGGAAGATCCCACGTACAGCGGAGCGGCTGGTCCCATGAGCTATGTATGACTGCTGGGCCTGCACGTCCGGAGCCTGTGCTCTGCAAGGGGAGGGGCCACGGCACTGAGAGGCCCACGTACAGGAAAAAAAAAAAAAAAAAAAGACACAGGCTGGCAATCCTGCACTCCAGCAGTATTTACCATAGACAACACTTGGAAGCTACGAAAATGTCCATCAACAGAGGAATGCACAAAGAAGAAGTCGTCCATGTACACAATGGAATATGACTCCAATAAAAAATATATATAAATTCAATTTAGAAAACAAACATAAGTAAGGAGACATCAACATTTCGGGGTTTATTCGGGCACATTCCACTCTAATATATAACCGAGGAACACCAGTGCCAGGAAGGTCTGTTTCCCTAGTTACCAGATTGGGAAAAGCAGAAATGCTGCAGCCCTCTGGCCGTTACCAGCAACAGCAGCTTTAAAACCTGTGCTAAGAGTCACTTCATATGTACCAGTACTGGAGGGCTGTAAATGAAACCTGCCCTCCAAATGTCTTGAGGGAGGTAATGGCCAAAATATTTCTAAATGTCACACATACGTCACGAAAAGCATTTGTAAAGGTAAGCTGTACTCACAGATTGAAGAAAAAAAGGACACGCCAGAAAGCTCAATTTCAAGGGATTATGAGATGTATTCAAATCCAACCACAAATAGGTATCAGCTCACACTAGTCAGAATAAACATCAGCAAAAAAACTACAAACAATAAATGCTGAAGGTGTTGTGGAGAAGTGCATAGCCTCAACTTTAAGTGGGACATAACCTGGTAAGAACCACTAATGAGAACAGAATGGAGGTGCCTTTACAAGGTAAACATTTTGCTACCATATGATCCAGCAGGCCCACTCCTGGGCCTATAACCTAAGAAGACAGAATTGGAAAGACAGGCAGGCACATGGGCATTGCCACGGTATTACAGTAGCCAAGACATGGAAGCAACCAAAAAAGTCCATCAACAGATGAGTGGACAAAGATGAACTGGTACATGTACAGACAGAGTATTAGCCGAGGAGAAAAAGGACACAATGCCATTTGCAGCACCGTAGGTGAGTCTAGAGGTAATCACACAACTTGTAGTAAGTCAGAAAGAGAAAGACACATATCGTATGATATCACTTATAGGTGTTACCTATAAATTGATACCAGTGAAGATATTTCCACAGAGAAGGGCAATCACAGGTTCACTAAACAAAATTATGGTTCACCCATGGAAAGGTGTGAGGATTGGATACATTAGGATATTGGGGTTAACAGACATATACAAACACAGGTGAAATATATAATCACCAAAGACCTACGGAATACCAAGAGAAGACTACCCAACATTCTGTCATAACATACAAGGGAAAAGGATCCCAGGAAGAATAGACATATGTGTATGTGTAAAAGAACCATATCTTGCACACCTAGAACAAGCCAAACATTGTAATCAAACTTGCTGTGATAAAAAATAAAAATTTAATTAAACAAACGAACAAGAAGTAGTGAGACAAACTTAAGGGGCTTTTCCCTGGCACACTCCATTCTAAATTACAGCCTAGAACACGACTGCCATTGAGGCTCTGTTGCCCTAGTAACCAGATTTGGTAAAGGAGAACTGCTGCCACCTTGTGTCCGTTTCACACAACAGCAGCTCTAATCCCAGCGCTAATGGTCAGTTGATATTCAAAATAATTGCAGGCCTGTAAATGACACCTGCCCTGAAAACAAATCCTGGGGTCGTATGTCGACCAAAAAATTCAAAAGACGTCCACGTTTCAAAACGACAGTTTCAAGAGGCATATTTTACACACACCTGTCTTCTGTTTCTTTTTTTCTTTCTTTTTTTTTTTGTTAAAAAAACCGGAATGGAAAAAGGCTGAACATCAGGAATTAATAAAGCCATGCAAATCCAGTGTACAAAAACGTTCACCTGACAGTCGTCAGAATGATCATCAGCAAAAAAAATGTCTACAAGGAATAAATGCTGAAGGGGTTTTAGAGGACAGCCTACCCTTTAGCTGCCGGTGGGATGTAACCTGGTAACAGCCAGTAGTGAGAACAGAATGGACGTGCCTTTAAGCATAAAAATGGAGCTACCATGGGATCTGGTAGGCCCGCTCATGGGCCTATCACATGAGTAGACCAGAATTAAAAAGACACAGGCTGGCAATCCTGCACTGCAGCAACATGTACCATAGCCAAGGCCTGGAAGAAGCCAAAATGTCCATCAACAGAAACATGCACCAGGATGAAGTCGTCCACGTACACAATGGAATATTAGCCATGAAAAAGCATGGAACAGTGCCGTTGGCACCACCATAGAAGGAACTAGAGATAAAATATAAAATATTTGCAAACGAATCAATGGACGAAGGTTTAATCTCCAATATATATCAACAGCTCGTGCAGCTTAATATTAAAAAAAACAAACAACCCAATACAAAAATGGGTGGAAGATCTAAATAGACATTTCTTCAAAGAAGACACAGAGATGGCCAAGACGCACATGAAAAGCTGCTCAACATCACTAATTATCAGAGAAATGCAAATCAAAACTACAATGAGGTATCGCCTCACACCTGTTAGAATGGGCATCATCAGAAAATCTACAAACAACAAATGCTGGGGAGGGTGTGGACAAAAGGCACCCTCTTCCACTATTGGTGGCAATGTAAATTGATACAGTCACTATGGAGAACAGTATAGAGGTTCCTTAAAAAGCTAAAAATAGAATTACCATATGATCCAGCAATCCCACTTCTGGGCATATACCCAGAGAAAACCATAAATCAAAAAGACACATTCACCACAATGTTCATTGCAGCACTATTTACACTAGCCAGGTAATGGAAGCAACCTAAATGCCCACACACAGATGAATGGATAAAGATGTGGTACATATATAAAATGGAATATTTCTCAGCCATAAAAAGGAATGAAACTGGGTCCTTTGTAGAGACGTCGATGGATCTAGAGACTGTCATACAGAGTGAAGTAAGTCAGAAAGAGAAAAACAAATATTGTATATTAATGCATATATGTGGAACCTAGAAAAATGGTACAGATGAACCGGTTTGCAGGGCAGAAATAGAGACACAGAGGTAGAGGACAAACGTATGGACACCAAGGGGGGAAAGCCATGGGGTGGTGGTGGTGGGATGAGTTGGGAGATTGGGATTGACCTGTATACATGTATATGTATGAAATAGATAACTAATAATAACCTGCTGTATAAAAAAGTAAATAAAATTAAATTTCAAAATTTTTAAAAATAAATAAAATTTAAAAATAAAACAGAAAAAAGTTCTTCCCTTCACACAGAGGTATGTATATGAATGAATTATTTCCATGCTTATATCTATAAATACATAAAAGAGGAATAAAATCTACCTTGAACAAAACAAGAAAAGAAAGGAAAAAAAAAACCCAGAACCCACCAGTTATACAGAGGAAAACCCTCTCAGGGCACTTGCTCCAGTGGTAAACAATTCTGAAGTTGGTCAGAGGTGGGGACTCATCTCCCATGCAGCCAGCAGCCCCCCTGCAAGGAGCGTCCTCATTGCAAAGCTGGGGCACCATGCCAAGGCGTCTGTGAGTAAACGTGAGCTGAGCCCCAGGCCAGCTGCTGCTGAACTGTTCCCACCCTTCCCAGGTAAAACACCTGAATATGTACAAGGACTTGAAAGCCAAGAGGAAGGGCCGTGGAGCCACACCAGAGACAGCACGCAGGCCGACTTGGTGCCTGCAGGCCAGCCAGGGTGGTCCTGGCCCCGGGCGCTCTTCTGGAAGCTTTCCATTTCCCTGCCTGAGATACCCCTCCTGTCCTGGCCCCCACTGCTTTTTTCCTTCCTCACCTCTGCCCGGGGAGAAATTCCAGCAGAAGATAGGGGTGACACATCCTCTTCTTTAGCAGGTGGCAGCCTGGCAACTCCTGCAGAAAGTCCAGCAGAGCCCCACTCACACCGGGCCACCCACAAAGCCGTGGCCCCTCACTCCCTCCCACCAGCACAGGCCCGAGACTCCTGACGGGGCAGAGAATATGGCGTCAGGCACAGCTGCAGGGGCTCTTGCTGCCTGGAGCGGTGTTTATATTGACCTCAACCCAGGCACACCTGGGGAGGGTTGGCCGGCAGGGTCAGGCTGCCCAGGTCAGCCAATCCTCACCCCTCAGGGGCTCACATTGCAGAAAGTGGACCTCACTGAACCGGCCAGGTCCAAGGAACAGGTGTGGGCTCCTGAAAGTCAGGAGAGACAAGGGGCTGCCGCTCCGGCTTGTTTTCTAATCATTTTGTCTGGCCCATGAGTGGGAGACAACTTCAAGAAGACCCTCTCCTAATGAGAGGAACCCAGGAGTCAGGGAGAGGAGGGGTGATGGGTGGAGACAGAGGCCTGGTGCCCCGGCTGCAGTGGAAGTCTCTGGAAGACCAGGCAGAGGGAGGCCGCACAGAGTGATGCCCGGGTCACAGACCTGTCGGAGCTGCTGTTTGTTAGTTCAAGTCCTGCTCTGAGGTGCTCTGTGTCAGCTCTGAGTGACAGGTGATGTGGCGTGCTCTGCAATGAGGGCTATGTGCACGGTTCCTGTGTGCCCAGCCCTGCCGGGGTACCTGCCCAGGGGAGCTCCATATCTTGGGAGGAGCCTGACCATGAGAGCCCCATGGGCTGCTGGGTAGTTGTGCAGGTGAGTTCCATAACCTGGCAGTGGCCTGACCAGGAAAGCCCCGTGGGCTGCTGGGGACCTGCCCAGGTGAGCCTCATACCCTGGGAGGGGCCTGACCACGAGAGCCCCATGGGCTGCTGGGTAGTGGCACAGGTGCGCTCCATAACCTGGGAGTGGCCTGACCACGAGAGCCCTGTGGGCTGCCGGGGACCTGGTAAAGGATGGCAGGACAGTCAGTGAAGCCACCGAGGATATACATCCAGTAGTTCCTAATTCCTACACTCTGCTGCTCATTCTACCATTCACCAGGACATGTTATTCTGTATTAGACTTCAATGATGCCTTCTTCTGTATTCCATTAGTCCCAGAAAGCCTCTGCTGCCCTACTAACCAGATTTGGGAATGGAGAAATGCTGCCGCCTTGTGGCCGTTTCCCACAACAGCAGCTTTAAACCCAGGGCTAATGGTCACTAAATATTCACACTCATTGCAGGCCTGTAAATGACACCTGCCCTGAAAAACAACCCTGGGGTCGAAAATTGACCAAAAAGTTCAAAAGAGGACAACCTTCCAAGGAGACAATTTCAAGAGGTTAATTGTACTCTCCGTTTTTTTTCTGTTTTTCTTTACCAGAAATTTTAAAAGGCGTGGAAAAATGCTGAACATTAGGAATAAAGTCATGCAAATCCAAATTACAAAAACCTATCAGCTCACACCAGTCAGAATGTCCATCAGCAAAAATTCTGCAAACGATAAATGCTGAAGGGGTTTTGGAGAAACGCCTACACTTGGTTCAACGTGGGACATGGTAAGAGCCAGTAATGAAAACAAAAAGGAGGTGCCTGGAAAAGGTAACTACTGAGCTACCATTCAATCAAGCATACCCACTGCTGGGCTTATCGCCTGAGGGGATGAGAATCCAAAAGACACAGGCTGGGCTTCACTGGTGGCACAGTGGTTGAGAGTCTGCCTTCCAATGCAGGGGACACGGGTTCATGCCCCGGTTCGGGAAGATCCCACGTACAGCGGAGCGGCTGGTCCCATGAGCTATGTATGACTGCTGGGCCTGCACGTCCGGAGCCTGTGCTCTGCAAGGGGAGGGGCCACGGCACTGAGAGGCCCACGTACCGGAAAAAAAAAAAAAAAAAGACACAGGCTGGCAATCCTGCACTCCAGCAGTATTTACCATAGACAACACTTGGAAGCTACGAAAATGTCCATCAACAGAGGAATGCACAAAGAAGAAGTCGTCCATGTACACAATGGAATATGACTCCAATAAAAAATATATATAAATTCAATTTAGAAAACAAACATAAGTAAGGAGACATCAACATTTCGGGGTTTATTCGGGCACATTCCACTCTAATATATAACCGAGGAACACCAGTGCCAGGAAGGTCTGTTTCCCTAGTTACCAGATTGGGAAAAGCAGAAATGCTGCAGCCCTCTGGCCGTTACCAGCAACAGCAGCTTTAAAACCTGTGCTAAGAGTCACTTCATATGTACCAGTACTGGAGGGCTGTAAATGAAACCTGCCCTCCAAATGTCTTGAGGGAGGTAATGGCCAAAATATTTCTAAATGTCACACATACGTCACGAAAAGCATTTGTAAAGGTAAGCTGTACTCACAGATTGAAGAAAAAAAGGACACGCCAGAAAGCTCAATTTCAAGGGATTATGAGATGTATTCAAATCCAACCACAAATAGGTATCAGCTCACACTAGTCAGAATAAACATCAGCAAAAAAACTACAAACAATAAATGCTGAAGGTGTTGTGGAGAAGTGCATAGCCTCAACTTTAAGTGGGACATAACCTGGTAAGAACCACTAATGAGAACAGAATGGAGGTGCCTTTACAAGGTAAACATTTTGCTACCATATGATCCAGCAGGCCCACTCCTGGGCCTATAACCTAAGAAGACAGAATTGGAAAGACAGGCAGGCACATGGGCATTGCCACGGTATTACAGTAGCCAAGACATGGAAGCAACCAAAAAAGTCCATCAACAGATGAGTGGACAAAGATGAACTGGTACATGTACAGACAGAGTATTAGCCGAGGAGAAAAAGGACACAATGCCATTTGCAGCACCGTAGGTGAGTCTAGAGGTAATCACACAACTTGTAGTAAGTCAGAAAGAGCAAGACACATATCGTATGATATCACTTATAGGTGTTACCTATAAATTGATACCAGTGAAGATATTTCCACAGAGAAGGGCAATCACAGGTTCACTAAACAAAATTATGGTTCACCCATGGAAAGGTGTGAGGATTGGATACATTAGGATATTGGGGTTAACAGACATATACAAACACAGGTGAAATATATAATCACCAAAGACCTACGGAATACCAAGAGAAGACTACCCAACATTCTGTCATAACATACAAGGGAAAAGGATCCCAGGAAGAATAGACATATGTGTATGTGTAAAAGAACCATATCTTGCACACCTAGAACAAGCCAAACATTGTAATCAAACTTGCTGTGATAAAAAATAAAAATTTAATTAAACAAACGAACAAGAAGTAGTGAGACAAACTTAAGGGGCTTTTCCCTGGCACACTCCATTCTAAATTACAGCCTAGAACACGACTGCCATTGAGGCTCTGTTGCCCTAGTAACCAGATTTGGTAAAGGAGAACTGCTGCCACCTTGTGTCCGTTTCACACAACAGCAGCTCTAATCCCAGCGCTAATGGTCAGTTGATATTCAAAATAATTGCAGGCCTGTAAATGACACCTGCCCTGAAAACAAATCCTGGGGTCGTATGTCGACCAAAAAATTCAAAAGACGTCCACGTTTCAAAACGACAGTTTCAAGAGGCATATTTTACACACACCTGTCTTCTGTTTCTTTTTTCCTTTCTTTTTTTTTTTTTTGTTAAAAAAGACGGAATGGAAAAAGGCTGAACATCAGGAATTAATAAAGCCATGCAAATCCAGTGTACAAAAACGTTCACCTGACAGTCGTCAGAATGATCATCAGCAAAAAAATGTCTACAAGGAATAAATGCTGAAGGGGTTTTAGAGGACAGCCTACCCTTTAGCTGCCGGTGGGATGTAACCCGGTAACAGCCAGTAGTGAGAACAGAATGGACGTGCCTTTAAGCATAAAAATGGAGCTACCATGGGATCTGGTAGGCCCACTCATGGGCCTATCACATGAGTAGACCAGAATTAAAAAGACACAGGCTGGCAATCCTGCACTGCAGCAACATGTACCATAGCCAAGGCCTGGAAGAAGCCAAAATGTCCATCAACAGAAACATGCACCAGGATGAAGTCGTCCACGTACACAATGGAATATTAGCCATGAAAAAGCATGGAACAGTGCCGTTGGCACCACCATAGAAGGAACTAGAGATAAAATATAAAATATTTGCAAACGAATCAATGGACAAAGGTTTAATCTCCAATATATATCAACAGCTCGTGCAGCTTAATATTAAAAAAAAACAAACAACCCAATACAAAAATGGGTGGAAGATCTAAATAGACATTTCTTCAAAGAAGACACAGAGATGGCCAAGACGCACATGAAAAGCTGCTCAACATCACTAATTATCAGAGAAATGCAAATCAAAACTACAATGAGGTATCGCCTCACACCTGTTAGAATGGGCATCATCAGAAAATCTACAAACAACAAATGCTGGGGAGGGTGTGGACAAAAGGCACCCTCTTCCACTATTGGTGGCAATGTAAATTGATACAGTCACTATGGAGAACAGTATAGAGGTTCCTTAAAAAGCTAAAAATAGAATTACCATATGATCCAGCAATCCCACTTCTGGGCATATACCCAGAGAAAAACATAAATCAAAAAGACACATTCACCACAATGTTCATTGCAGCACTATTTACACTAGCCAGGTAATGGAAGCAACCTAAATGCCCACACACAGATGAATGGATAAAGATGTGGTACATATATAAAATGGAATATTTCTCAGCCATAAAAAGGAATGAAACTGGGTCCTTTGTAGAGACGTCGATGGATCTAGAGACTGTCATACAGAGTGAAGTAAGTCAGAAAGAGAAAAACAAATATTGTATATTAATGCATATATGTGGAACCTAGAAAAATGGTACAGATGAACCGGTTTGCAGGGCAGAAATAGAGACACAGAGGTAGAGGACAAACGTATGGACACCAAGGGGGGAAAGCCATGGGGTGGTGGTGGTGGGATGAGTTGGGAGATTGGGATTGACCTGTATACATGTATATGTATGAAATAGATAACTAATAATAACCTGCTGTATAAAAAAGTAAATAAAATTAAATTTCAAAATTTTTAAAAATAAATAAAATTTAAAAATAAAACAGAAAAAAGTTCTTCCCTTCACACAGAGGTATGTATATGAATGAATTATTTCCATGCTTATATCTATAAATACATAAAAGAGGAATAAAATCTACCTTGAACAAAACAAGAAAAGAAAGGAAAAAAAAAACCCAGAACCCACCAGTTATACAGAGGAAAACCCTCTCAGGGCACTTGCTCCAGTGGTAAACAATTCTGAAGTTGGTCAGAGGTGGGGAATCATCTCCCATGCAGCCAGCAGCCCCCCTGCAAGGAGCGTCCTCATTGCAAAGCTGGGGCACCATGCCAAGGCGTCTGTGAGTAAACGTGAGCTGAGCCCCAGGCCAGCTGCTGCTGAACTGTTCCCACCCTCCCCAGGTAAAACACCTGAATATGTACAAGGACTTGAAAGCCAAGAGGAAGGGCCGTGGAGCCACACCAGAGACAGCACGCAGGCCGACTTGGTGCCTGCAGGCCAGCCAGGGTGGTCCTGGCCCCGGGCGCTCTTCTGGAAGCTTTCCATTTCCCTGCCTGAGATACCCCTCCTGTCCTGGCCCCCACTGCTTTTTTCCTTCCTCACCTCTGCCCGGGGAGAAATTCCAGCAGAAGATAGGGGTGACACATCCTCTTCTTTAGCAGGTGGCAGCCTGGCAACTCCTGCAGAAAGTCCAGCAGAGCCCCACTCACACCGGGCCACCCACAAAGCCGTGGCCCCTCACTCCCTCCCACCAGCACAGGCCCGAGACTCCTGACGGGGCAGAGAATATGGCGTCAGGCACAGCTGCAGGGGCTCTTGCTGCCTGGAGCGGTGTTTATATTGACCTCAACCCAGGCACACCTGGGGAGGGTTGGCCGGCAGGGTCAGGCTGCCCAGGTCAGCCAATCCTCACCCCTCAGGGGCTCACATTGCAGAAAGTGGACCTCACTGAACCGGCCAGGTCCAAGGAACAGGTGTGGGCTCCTGAAAGTCAGGATAGACAAGGGGCTGCCGCTCCGGCTTGTTTTCTAATCAGTTTGTCTGGCCCATGAGTGGGAGACAACTTCAAGAAGACCCTCTCCTAATGAGAGGAACCCAGGAGTCAGGGAGAGGAGGGGTGATGGGTGGAGACAGAGGCCTGGTGCCCCGGCTGCAGTGGAAGTCTCTGGAAGACCAGGCAGAGGGAGGCCGCACAGAGTGATGCCCGGGTCACAGACCTGTCGGAGCTGCTGTTTGTTAGTTCAAGTCCTGCTCTGAGGTGCTCTGTGTCAGCTCTGAGTGACAGGTGATGTGGCGTGCTCTGCAATGAGGGCTATGTGCACGGTTCCTGTGTGCCCAGCCCTGCCGGGGTACCTGCCCAGGGGAGCTCCATATCTTGGGAGGAGCCTGACCACGAGAGCCCCATGGGCTGCTGGGTAGTTTCACAGGTGAGCTTCATATCCTTGAAGGGGCCTGACCACGAGAGCCCTTTGGGCTGCGGAGGGCAGTGGGGGGGTCGGTTGTGGGACCTGCCCAGGTGAGCTGTGTATCCTGTGAGGGGCTTGAACAGGAGAGCCCCATGGCCTGCTGCGGACCTGGTAAAGGATGGCAGGACAGTCAGTGAAGCCACTGAGGTTATACATCCTGTAGTTCCTAAATCCTACACCCTGCTGTTCATTCTACCATCCACCAGAACATGGTAGTCTGTATTAGACGTCAATGATGCCTTCTTCTGTATTCCATTAGTCCCAGAGTCAAAGAAATTTTGGATTGTGGGTTGCAGGACTCAACATACAACAAAAACAATAGTGCTGGTCCGTCCTGCCCCAAGTGTTCAAAAATTCCCACACCATCTTTGGGGAAACATTAGCTAAAGACCTAAAATTCTACCTCTGGAAAAGAGAACCCTCCTTCAATATGCAGATGACATTCTGATCAGCAGCCCTACTAAGGAGTCCTCTGTACTACCTAGCAATAAAGGATAGAAGGTTTCCAAGAAAAAGGCTCAAATATCACAGACTAAGGTGACCTGCCTAGGATTCATTCTCAGGGAAGGTCAGAGTAGCCCATCCCAGGAAAGGGAAGAAGCCATTTGCAGCCTTACCCCTTCTAAAACTGAAGACATCTTATGGGTTCCTGGGGAGGCTGGGGTTTGCTGCATCTGGATCCCTAACTACAGTCTAATAGCTGGGCCTCTATATGAAACACTGAAAGGAAAAGATGATGATCCTTTTGAATAGAGTCCAGAAGCGGCCTTTCAAGAATGGAAAGAGCAGTCAATTCAGACCCTTGCCCTGGATCTCCCTAATTTAGCTAAATCCTTTGACCTTTACATTCCCGGTCGAAGGTGAATTGCCCTTTTAGTATTAGTGCAAAAACTGGGACCACTTGAAATGGAACAACGCAAGAATGCCCTCCAGGTAGGAGAAGATACGGTCACCAAGGACTTGGCCCACCGCCCCATCTGGCCAGGATACTGGGAGTATCTAAAAGCCTGGAAATCAGCAGCCCACAAGGCAAGCACCTTCCCAAGGGAAAAGGACCCCACGTGGTGATCCTAACCACCCACCACGCCCTGAAGTTATAGGGCTCGCTCCGTGGGCACACTGACCTCCAGTGAGGAGGCTCTCCAACTCCAACCTCCAGAGAGACAAATGGGGGCAACGTGCCCCCATGACGACTCGTGTGACCATCACTTGACCTGGAGCTTCTCTCAGAAAACAACAAGAGTGTACCCCCAAAGAGCAGACTACTGCTTGCAGGACTTACTGCACCCAGAGGGGAGCTAATAAGCTTGGCAGGGGAACCGTATATCACGCTTTCACCATAGAAAAGCCAGCAGCCACCGTGGTGATGGCGGCTGATGAGACTGCCTGGACTCCTGGCTACTTCAAAAGGCCGTTGACTCAATGGTCGTCATGGTCCTGGATCACCACCGGCCCTGGACTGTCTCGGAGTTGAGCGGGCAGGGCTCTGACACATGGTGCTGTTTGTACGTTGATTCAGGGGCCTAATTGAAGAAAGCGCAGACTACTGGTCAGAGCATCTAGGCTGGCAGAAACCGTCAGCCTAAGGCGGCCAAACAAATGTGGGGCAGGGTAAAACCGGCCCACCCAGCGTCTCTGCGCATCTCTTTCCTGGACCCTTAAAGGTCATTAGAATCTTTAACATTTCCAATGCTGGTGCTCAGGCGGACGAGCAGTGAGGCAGGAGGCCTGGGGACAATCAACCCCACCTGGAGGCTGGTGGGGAGAAGTTCTGCCCCTCCCCCCTGGTATGAGGACTCTCAACTCAGCACAAAGCAGTTACAGAAGAGGGGTCTGCACCCTCAGCACCCCAATAATGAGGAATGGGACAAAAGGCAGAGGAGGGGTTTGTCACCGGCAAAGCCCATGAAAAATTCCTGGAAGATAAAAATAGAATCTGGGCAATAAAATAAAGTCTAACCTTTTTCTCCTTTGTGCTTTGTCTAATTTCACTTGCTCCTAGCTTTCCACATGCAGAGGTCCCACACCCGGCACATCAGACCCGATTTCCTAGTGCAAAATTGCTGGGCCGACACCTCAGCTCGCGGGGCCCAGGGCAGACTCCGTGACATAGAGCCTGAGCTCCAGCCTACCCAGCCCTCGAGAGCTCCGCCCCCTCCCTGCCGCTGACGCTGACGGGATCCCTACACAGCAGCCCGGAGCGCACGCTCTCACCTCTCCATTCTCTGATTAAAATATAAAGTTTTCCTTTGTTTCTGAACCAAACTCAGTCTCGTTCTGTTGGCTCCAATGACACTGGGCAGGGGGACCCTTGTTGGGACCCATTCTGGAGGATCAGTGACAGAATTTGAGAACATTGTAACTTCAATGAACAGATGTGTGAGCCAAACTGTAATTAATGTAGAGCAGTGTATAAGGCTCGTTTAAAGGAAGAAGTTTCTAACACTTCCATTTGATATTTCCATCACTTTATTATAAGCAAGTTCAGTGAAGGGCTTTTGTCTTATTTGTCAGGTCAAGTTTAGAGAAACTAAGTGATTTTTTTCCAAGGATGTACATCTAATAATCTGGGCTGAAGCTTCAATCTTCTTTTGAATAATTTTCCATTGAAAATGATACCCCTCTTTCAGCTCTCCCATTTCTGAGGAATATAAAATCTTATAACTTATTGTTACCAAAAAGGAAAGGCGGGGGGAGGAATAAATTAAGAGTTTGGGATTAACATATACACACTGCTATGTATAAAATAGATAATAAACAAGGACCTACTGTATAGCACAGGGAACTACACACAACATTTTGTAATAACCTATAAGAGGAAAGAATCTGAAAAAGAATAGATATCTATATGTACATCATCTATAAAGGCCAGATAAAATTGAACCTAAGGGAGGCCAATGATGACCGCTTCTGACACTCAAGACTTCAATCATCTAAAGCTTGGACTCTGCCTACTGTCCAAGGCCCTTCATGAACATGCAAGTACCCGTAGCTTAAAACATCCCCAGTTTTAGGGTTCAGGGAGACACTATTTTGGAAAGGTCCCTGGTGTTCTCCTTACTTGGAGGGGACCCTTCCTACCCCTAAAACATGCCTATGACACCCAAATGATGGTACACCGTCTGATCGGGAAGAGTTTGGAAAAGGCACCTCATCCTCTCATCTCCTTGTGGTTGGGTTCCCCCTGCAGCCTCTTTCCTAAAAATCTCCCCACTTGGGGAAGTCAGCACCTTCAACACCCTGTTTTGCACAGTTTGGAAATTGTCTGGAGGATGAAGTGGAAGGGGGGAACCAATGAGAGACAAGCCCTAGGTGTTTGGACAGGCACATGCCACGCTAATTTCCAATCAGGAAGAGGAAATGACCAAAGTCTCACCTTACCCCTGGAACCAGAATAGGGCTTGAAGCAATCCTACTGTTTTGTGGCCCATTCCCAAAACTACAAGTTGAAATATGGAGCTCAGGGGCACTGCAATTCACAAACCTGCAGGTTTGTAAATGATACTTATCATCGAAAAATGTCTTGAAGTAAGTCTTCGAAAAGGACTTGTAATCAAGGCACAATTGCAGGAAGAGGATTTCAAGAGGTAGAATGGACTCGTCATTAAAGCACATGAAAAGCAGCTGAACTTCGCCAATGATGCAGTTGGCCAAAAACGGCGTATGCGTTTGTCCTGAATATATTCAGAACAAACGCATACGCCCTTTTTGGCCAACCAAACAAGCAGGCAATGCAAATTAACACTACAAAGAGGTATCACTTCGCATCATTCAGAAGGGCCATCCTCACAAAATGTAAAAACCAGAATGCAGGACAGGGGACGGAGAAAAGAGAGCCCTGTTATGCTGATGGTGGGGATGTAAATTGCCAAGGCTATTCTGGAGAAGTGTATTGTGTTTCCTTAAAAATCTAAAAAACAGAGCTACAGAGCATATGGCACTTCCACTCATGGGCATATTTCTTGGGAAAATAAAAATCGACAGGACACAGGCACCCCAACCTTTAGTGCTGCTCTGTTTACAAAAGCCTCGACTTGCATACAACATAAATGACCTTGGAGGGAAAAAATGGATTAAGAGTATGTGGTACTGGGCTTCCTTTGTGGCGCAGTGGTTAGGAGTCCACCTGCTGATGCAGGGGGTGTGGATTCATGCTCCAGTCTAGGAGGATCCCACATGCTGCGGAGCGGCTGGGCCTGTGAGCCATGGCCGCTGAGCCTGCCCGTCCGGAGCCTGTGCTCCACAACAGGAGAGGCCACAACAGTGAGAGGCCCACGTACAGCAAAAAAAAAAAAAGAAAAAAAAAAGGAAAAAAGAATGAATATGTGATACTTATGTAAAATGGACTATTACTCAGCCATGAAAGAAGGCCGGTTTCATCAACTTGGGTGGGCTTAGGTAAAATCATTCTAAGTGACATAAGTCAGACAGTAAAAGAGACTTAACATAAGATATCACTTATAGTTGGAATCTAAAAATGGCTACACATGAATTAAATGACAAAACAGAAGCAGAGTCACACATTTAGAAAACACACTTATGGCTGCTAAAGGGGAAAGGTGGGGTGGTGTGAGGCATAAATCAGGAGGTTGAAATTAGCATAGATACTGTTCCATAGACCAAATAGGTAATCAACAAGACCTACTCTATAGTTCAAAGCACTTTAGTCAGCACACTCTAGTCACTGGAAAAGAATATATAAGACTGGTAAGAATCTGAAAAAGAATTTATTGATACCCCTCTGTAAGTGAATCAAGTGGATGTACAGAAGGAAGAAACACAGCATTGAAAATCAGCTATACCCCATTATAAAAATTAATTAGAGAAGAAAAAAGAGAAAGACAGTGAGAGGGAGAGAAATTCTTACAAAATTCGTTCAGGAGCTGTGATGCAACCTGGATTGACCACATCTAGACCCACAGAAGAAACAGCCAGAACAAAGGTTCAAGGATAGTGTCTCCAGCATGTTAGAAAGCTTGCAAGAAAGGCAGTGTGGCCGGAGCAGAGTGAGCAAAGGAGACAACAGTGAATGGAGAAGTGATTTCTTCACTTGTTTCCTTCTAGAGTTTAACAATAACTTATTTGATCAGACTTTTCTTTTTAAAAAATCACTTCCTTGAATAATAATAGCCAAATAAATATAGGAATTGGTTTTTTGTTTGTTTGTTTGTTTTTTGCATGGAGTTGAGGATATGGAGAGGGGGAAGTGTAAGCTGGGATGAAGTGAGAGAGTGGCATGGACATATATACACTACCAAACGTAAAATAGATAGCTAGTGGGAAGCAGCCGCATAGCACAGGGAGATAGCTCGGTGCTTTGTGACCACCTAGAGGAGTGGGATAGGGAGGGTGGGAGGGAGGGAGATGCAAAAGGGAAGAGATATGGGAACATATGTATATGTATAACTGATTCACTTTTTTATAAAGCAGAAACTAACACACGATTGTAAAGCAATTTTACTCCAATAAAGATGTAAAAAAAAAAAATCATGGTCCAAACAGAAACAGAGTCACAGGTGTAGAAAACAATCTTATGGTTACCAGCGAGGATGGGAGGGAGGGATAAACTGGGAGATTGGGATTGACATATACACACTACTATATATAAAATAGATAGCTAATAAGGACCTACTGTATAGCACAGGGAACTCTACTCAGTACTCTTTAATGACCTATATGGGAAAAGGATCTAAAAAAGAGCAGATTATATATATATATATGATTCACTTTGTTGTACAACAGAAACTGACACAACATTGTAAATCAACTATACTCTAATAAAATTTTTTTTAAAAAATCAATGGAAAAACATTGAATCTTAAAGCTAGGGAGGAAATGCTGATATTTCCCTTCCAGGTAAAAGTTTTCCTTCAGATAGTTCCTTCTTGCCTAGTAACCATGACGTGAAGCCCATCTCCAGTTGTCCTTCCTCCAGAGTTCATTGCTCAGGTGTGGGCACGTGACTAATGGGCAGCAGATCCAAAGGTGACAGGTAACCAGTGAACTTGATGGACAGGCTTATTAAGATTAGATAGACCAAAGTGATCACTTTCCCAGAAATTTGAACTAATACATAAAAGTAATATTCCAGTTATCAGAAGCTGTCATGTGGTTGAGGATCTATCCCAAGAAGCCATGAATTAGCTGGTGATATTCATAAAGTTATTCTAGATTTTGACTTGGAAATAAAATTAGATAATTTTAGAATTTTAAAGTCACCTGTAAGGGGCCTCTTAAATTTACCAGCACATGTGCTACATTTTTATTCAATATCTGAAGTTACAGACTGTTGTCGGATTCTAAAATGGCAAAAATGTCCAATATGAGTTTATTTACTTCTACCTAATGAGGTTTGTATTTTTTTCTTCCCCCCACACACTGACAAACGTCCTACTCTATTAAATAAAAGTGAATTTCATGAACACAATGAAGGATTTGTGTGTGTCTGTGCACACGCATCTCAGTGTCACTTTTGAACTGATCTAAATTATTTTGGAAACTCACTATTTGATCCTCTGAACACCCCATTTCTAATGTGTGGAGGGAGGGTGTTTCCCACCACCAAGAAGTTTTCTGGACGCCAACTTGGTGTCCTACAGTTCAACTCAATTCTAACACTATATCCTTGGAAACAGCATCAGATTCCACAGGTTATGGGCTCAGTCCTACCAGACCACATGGCCCTCCACTGCCACCCACCTCCTTACAAACATACACACACACACACACACACACACTTCAGATATGAATCGCAAGTCCAGGTTATCACCTGTGCTTCTGACTGATTGACTATAGATCAGCAATTCCAACGACCCTCCTTGGTTTGGGGTGAATTTGCTTGAGTGGCTCACAGAGCTAAGAGAAATATTTACTTAACTGATTGCTGGTTTATTACAAAAGAATATGACTCAGAAGTAGCCAGATAAAAGAGATGCCTAGGGTAAGGTATGAGAAAGGGCATGGAGCTTCCTTGCCCTCTTTGGGTGTGACTCCTCAAATCTCCACGTGTTCACCAACTCGGAAGCTCTTGGAACCCCTCCTTTTGAGTTTTTATGGAGGCTTCCTGAAATGCATGACTGATTACAACGCTGATGGCTGAACTCAGTCTCCAGCCCTGTCCTCTCCCCTGAGGCTGGAGGTTCAGGGGTGGGGAGGAAAGTGAAAGTTCCAACATTCTAATCAAATATTTGACTCAGCTAGCAACCAGCCCCCATCCTTAGGCTGTTTCCAAAAGTCACCTCAGTAACGTAAAAACACACCTTTGTTGTCCCTGTCACTTAAGAAATTCCAAGACTTTTAGGAGATTTGTGGCAGGAACAGGGTTTGAAGACTGAATATATACTTTTTGTTGTAAATTGCAACATCACACTCACCAAAATAGCTTTCAACATTATAGACTGTGAACTTTATGAGGAAGGACAACTTGATTTAGTCAATTAAGTTTTTGGTGCTGTAGTTTACAGAAAAAAATATAACACTGAATTGTGGTGCTAATGCCACCTGGTTCAATTTTCTCTATCAGCTGACCTCAACTTCATAATCCCATACCTTATACACAGTTTTGTTAACTCCAAGAGTTTGCTTTTGTAACAGGCCCTCACAAACAGTAAAGTATTAAGGACGTCACTGAAAAGAAAAATTCCGTTGAGATAATTTTTAAGTGCCTGACACCTCTGTCTCCTAGTTATCCTAGTTCCTTCACATAAATTGTGTTCAAGTGAGAGAATATAATTTTATTTATTTATTTTTTTAATATTTATTTATTTATTGGGCTGTGCCAGGTCTTAGTTGTGGCATGAGGGATCTTTTAGTTGCGGCATGTGAACTCTTAGTTTTGGCATGTGGTATCTAATTCCCTGACTAGGGGTTGAACCTGGGCCCCCTGCATTGAGAGCACAAAGTCTTACCCACTGGACACCAGGGAAGTCCCAAGAGAACGTAATTTTAATAATAAATCACAAAGTTGGATGTGTGTAGCAAGCTGGGGAAAAAACAAATTCCCGAAGTAGCAACCAGAAGGATTCCATCCAAACAGGACAGAGGAAGACTATGCTTGGGAATTTGAGCAGCCCCAGAGGAACACTCTAAATACGCCAACATCGGGATTTCCACAAGGAAATGTCCCTGCCAGATCACTCTACATAAAGATCACAGTTTAAGAAATTCATCTGCTCTCAGAGTTTCCATTTGGGTTTCTAATGTACCACTCTTAAATATGAGCAAACACACAAGTAACAAAACAGGTAGAAAAAAAAAGAAAAAGAAAATATCAATTAAGTGGAGAGAAGAAAAACATTATTAAAATATCATAAGTATCCTCAGAGCCATGAGATATTGCATTCATAAACTAAAATGGATGCTTTGAAAAGGTAACATTCAAAGAACTAATAGAGGTATTTTGAAAATTGTAACTATTAGAGCAGAAAAGAAAAATTCACAAGATTTGGAATATGAAGTCAACAATTCTCGCATAAAGTAGGGTAAATAAGCAAATAAATAGGAAACAGTGAGGGGGAAAAAGAAAGGAAACAGTCCAAGAGATCTGATAGAAATTTCCAAAAAGAGAAAAGAAGTCTGTAGAAAGGATAAAGTCATGAATAAAATAATTTTCAAAAGATTAGCAGATCTGGAGAATATAAATTTGCACTCAAAAGGGACTTACACACAGAGTGCCTGACATAATGGAAGGAAACAGAGCCCATCAAAGTATATACCTGCGAAACAGAGGAATATTGACAAGGTGAGAGAGAGAGAGAGAGAGAGAGAGAGAGAGAGAGAGAGAGAGAGAGAGAAAACTAGGTTTCAAAGAAAAGATAAGAATTTGAATGATTTCAGCCACATTTGGGCCTAGGAGACAGCAGAGAAATACCTTCAAAATTTTGTGAGCCACCAATTTCCAATCTAGTGTTCTATACTTTGCCAAGCTATTAAGTAGAAAGATGATAGAATAAGGGAATATTCACATATGCAAATTCTCAAAAAATGTTTCACATGCATCCCTTTATTAGGAATATGCTGGAAGATATACTCCACCCAAACAGGAAGGAAACAAACAAACAAACACTCCCTTCTTCCCCAACAGGAGATGGAACCCAGGAAACAGGAGATTCTACAAAAGAGACAGGTGCAGGGAATTAAAATGATAGTGAAGTGTGTCCAGGACCAAAGGTGGGCACAGAGAAGAACAAGTCTAGATTTTAGCAGTTTAGAAGTTTCCAGGAAAGTTATTTTTTAGTAAGAAGAGAAAATTCAGAGAAGACCTAATGTGTTTGGATATAATAAGAAGTTTATTATATAAGAGAAGGAGCCTTTGGGGTTGAATTAGTGAAGAGTACATATAAAGTTGATAGAATGTGAAAGAGAAAATATTAGCTCAAAGTTAAACAAAATGTACAAGAAAAAGTGATCATAGTATATTGGATTCAGTCCTAAAAAACAAAACCAAAATTTCACTCTTACCAAGTTGAAAGGGTGTGTGTGTGTGTGTGTGTAGTGGGGAGTGAGAAGGGATTTTGAAAATATATAAATCCTCATCTTCCAAAAATGGGAAGTCAAAAGGTAATTTCAATGAGAAAATACAAGAAGTAGAAACATGTATAAACATGTTACATGGAGATACAGACGTAAATACCAAAAGATCAAGTTGAAAAATTCAAAGCGGTTGCCACTTGGAAGCAAGAAGTGGGATGGTAGAAGCTTAATAGAGTCATTAGAAACTTCAAGCTTTGGGCCAGCCTTTCCATAAATAACAACCTCAAATAAAGGGAGGAAAGTAAAAGGAAGTGAAAAAATAATAAAATCTGGAAGAATATAACAAAAAATGATTCTGTGCCTTTCTCTATGGTGTGAATATGTAACAACGAAGGTATATCATATTTATAATAAAAGACTTATTTTAAAAATTAAGTATATATGTAAATAAACAAGTAATGCACAAACACACTGGCCTAGCCAGCCTATGGTATAGTGAACATATCATTATTAGCAGAAGCTTTTGGAAACAAAACCTTATTGTTCCTTTAGTTTTATCATTATGAGATTAACATTTTAAAAGGAAAAGAAGCATAAAGATATAGAAATTTTCTCCCACCACTATAAATACTACTCTTCTCTCGTTGCCTTTCATGTGACAGTAACATGTTCTCCAATGATCACAGTGATTTGTGTACTTGAATAGTACTTTTACTTAATTGCCTGATTCTGCTCATGATACTTCTTTTAAAAATTAGACTAGTTTTCTGATATGGGGGGAATTTTCGAATTCTCTAAATTTCACTTTTTTAGGTGTATTGAGTATCAGAAAGTTATAGTCTTCCTATCTTAATACAGACATAGACTTTGGAACATGATGAGACAGGTTTAAATACTAGTTCTGCCATTCAATAGCTGTGTAACTCTGCTCAGATTATATTGTATTTCTGAGTTTCAATTTCCTCATTTTAAAAATGGCAACTATAATGCCTACATTGCAGGTGTGTTATAAAAATTATAAATAATTTGTGTAACATAGTAGGTGCTTAATAAATGATTACTTTTGCTATTAATTTAGGTTAGCTAGGAAAGGGAAAAAATGCATCTTAAATCCAAATTTTCTAAAATATGATGTCTCAAATTGATAGAGATCGTGATTTTTTTTGACATAAAATACAATGGAATAGTATTGGGGTGTTCTTCATGAACTGAAAACAGCCTGTTTTCTGTTTTCCACAGGAACTGCTTTGGGGATGCTTTTAGGACAGCCTGAGTGGCATACTGGTGGTACTAACGGTATAAAGTATTGATATCGGTTTATATTAAATGCAATTTTATTTAAAGAGGGGACCCCCTCCCCCAACCCCTCCCCCTACCCCTCCCCCACCCCCTCCAAATACACTCTCTGCATAAAGACAAAAGTCTCCACAAAATACTGAGAGGTAGAAGTAGGGAAGGGTGCATTTGTATGGGATGTTGACATTTTTTATCTATATAACTATGTATAAGTGAATAGAAAACTAAAACACTTTAAATCTAGATTTTGCTATTAAGGACAAATGATGAAAACAGAAAGCTGAAGACCCAAAGCTGTCAGAAAAATCTGACTAAGCCACGTTAGTCACTTAAGAAATAAATCATAAATAGATCACAATAGAAAGACTGTCGTCTCTGAGGGACTGCTGAGCATACACTTTGCGCATCTTCTCCATTAGCGGGATTGGCACTGATGAAAGAGCTCTTGGTGCACTCAGTATAATCATGCAGTATTGATCCCACATCTTTAAACCAAAGTTGTAGGGCTCCAGCAGAGGGCATGATTCACAAATGCTGCAGAGGGGGAAGGGTTATCTATTTATTCTATCATCTATGTATCTATCTATATATCTATCCATCTAGCTGGAGATGGATCTGAAATTTACAATTTCTCTCAACCTCAGATTGCTTTCCTTTTGTAGTGGGCTCCATTCAGGGAGTTAGTAATGAAAGCTAATATACTTCATGTTTTTTACCCTAGAAAATGGCAATGAGAAACAGGAAGCTGGTTTTCTAGAGAGAGATTAATTATTGAATAAAATATTTAAAAATATTTACTGAAAAATGATTCTTTTTGGCAAATTGCATTTTTCTTTAAAATGCTTGGATATGTTTCTTTCTTTATGGATATGAGCTGCCTTATTGAGTCCAGAATCTGAAGGAGGGGGAGAAAACATATTTTTTAATGCCAAGTTAACAGCCTATCTTAGGAAGGAAATGTGACTGCAGTTGAAAAAGCACCTAGAGCTAGATAAGAGTTCTTAATAATGAATTCTAAACAGCACATGCATGCACACATACGTAATCCCCACCACTGAATAATAATTAGCTTTTCTTCTCAGGTGAATGTCTTAAAATATATATGTTGTAATTTAAAACTATTCCTGAGGTCAAAAATATTCAGGGAATATGAGGAAACGGGTAGAGGAGCTGAGGGACGAATCTCCATCATCAGGATTTCTCCACCTATTCAAAATGTCCTGACCTCAGAGCAGCTTCCATACAACGTTCCTCTGTGGGTGGGGTCACCCCACCCCACCGCCGACACCTTGTCTAAGTCAGGCTAAACTTTATGATGACTGGAAGAAAAAAATCCCCAATAGTTCTCTCTCACCTTCTGACTCAAGATCCCAATATTTGATCTCGATGTTTCTGAAAACGATGGGTTTGAGTTTTTAGCTTTAGCTTGTATTTGGCCCTCAGCCCTGAATCTGTCCTGTTGCACATAGGAGATTTCAGACATTATCTCAGGTTGGGTAACATATAACACATCGAAGGCAAAGTGATACTTTTAATAGTGACTTTTTTTTTTTTTTTTTTGGTGGTACGCGGGCCTCCCACCGCCGCGGCCTCTCCCGCTGCAGAGCACAGGCTCCGGATGCGCAGGCCCAGCGGCCACGGCCCACGGGCCCAGCCGCTCCATGTCACGTGGGATCCTCCCGGACTGGGGCACGAACCCGTATCCCCTGCATCGGCAGGTGGACCCTCAACCACTGCGCCACCAGTGAAGCTCTAATAGTGACTTTTTTTTTTTTTTTTTTTTTTTTGGTACGCAGGCCTCTCACTGTTGTAGCCTCTCCCGTTGCGGAGCACAGGCTCCGGACGCGCAGGCCCAGCGGCCATGGCTCACGGGCCCAGCCGCTCCGCGGCACGTGGGATCCTCCTGGACCAGGGCACGAACCCGCGTCCCCTGCAACGGCAGGCGGACTCTCAACCACTGCGCCACCAGGGAAGCCCGCTAATAGTGACTTTTGATAATGTTGATGATAGTGATGAAAAACAACACTGTGCAAATAGAACAAAGAACAATAGAGAACATAGAAAACAAATACAAATAGAAAGGGCAATAGGCTGTTTCAACTGAGGTCTTGACCCCAATGAAAAAAAATAAAATATCCATCTCAATTACATATCTAAATGTATGTAGGTCCTGGGATTTTTCTTCTTCCTTGGGAGCAGACACGCTTTCATTTTCCATTTTATGAGAGTACCAAAGAATTGCAGAGACAGTGGCTCGGCATTCCTTTGAAGTATTTACTAAGGAGATATTTCAAGCTCTACTAAATGTCTGCTGCACTATCAGTAAAAGCCAGTATTAAAATTCAGGGATCAAAAGCATGTTTACACTAGACTCAAACATTTTTTTCATACATTAAAAGAACATCAAGCTATCCAAAATCATTTGTTAAAAAGGGCTCTTCTTGTTTACTCATCAACAAATAAAGCACTTAGCCAGCATTATTCTTAGCATTTTTAGTGTTCTGTTAGTATAATTTTTTGATTATTTTTATTTATTACAAGTAATAAAGACATAAACACTTATGCTTCCTAAAATTTTTACTATCAGATTCACATCTGATTTTTTAAAAAATGCTTAACCCTATTCCTGCACTCAAACTTCTCAAATTATTTGAATCTATTTGGCTAGAAGGCATGATGTTTTCCAAAACTGTTTTTTTTTAGTAAGCAAACAAAAATTCCAAAAATAAAAAATCTTCTTCTCAAAAGGAAACTTACTAGAACACTAAAATTAGAGTTTGCAGATTCTAACCTAAGACCACTAAATTTCGGACTTTGGGAAACATTTCAAAAGCCTCTCCTCTGAGCTAAAGGAATAACTAGATAACATAGTTCACACAACATATTTCTGAAAACTACAAGATCACCAGACTTGAAGCTACAGTTGAAACATTGTATCGCTCTTTAATTGCACATTTATACAATTATACAATTGCAAATTGTGTAAATTTTTAAAGGGCAAACTTTACCTATGCATCGTATTTGGTGTAAGAAATAGACTATTTGAGGGAAACATATTCATTTGGGTTAAACACATAAATTTTACTTAAACACACAAAAAGCCATGTTCAGTATTTTCCAAAGTAGAATGGAATGTGAGGTACACTGGTTTCTAATTCTAAACCCAATCCCAATTTTTCCATAGTCTTAATTGCCATTAAACTTCTCTAGCCTGCTTCTGTGTCGTACAGTGGATTCTTGCATATGAGTTGTGGTAGCTGTGGAAGTTGCCACGCCTTCATGAAAACCTGCTGTGTGGAGCCTAGGGGATCAAGCACATTAATGAGCTACCCCCATGAACCCTGAAGCCATGCATCCCAACTACTCCCAGCCAATGGCTAAGCAGGACAGGGGATGAGACCCAGCCCAGGCCTGCCTGAAGTCATACTTCTAAGGACCGAATTTTCCTTGGAGCCTCCCCTTAGCTTGTCCAAGATTTTCTCAGACTTGTTCTGTGATCTGAGGCTCCCTTCCTTGCCCAGCCTTCCTTTTCCTCTCTGTCTTCACAGTTGTCACCCTTCCATCTCATCTTGAATGTTCTCCCTGCCTGCTTCCCCCCCCCACGCTTTATCCTTCACAGGCAATACCCCAAATCCCTGACACATCCAATCCTGCCCAGGTGTCTACTCCAGATGTCTTCTTCTTGGAAGACACAAACTGACACAAATTGTATACAGGTGATGAGATGTGGTTTGGGGTCACTGTCTAGTTGGCAAGTGAGACCTCATCTTGAATGAAATGTGAGGCAAAGAAAGTTCCTGCATAAAGAGGCAGCCCAATTGCCATGATTTCATGAGTGGTGACTTAGGAAGATGTCCCCATGGAGAGGAATGTCCTTGCTGGTGTGATGATTAAGGTGTTTTAAAGATATAGGGTTAAAAAAGCCTATAAGGACAGCACAGTTGACTGTTTACTACTGAATTAAATTGAGGCTTTATAGAAGGACAATGACAAATTGAGGGCAGTTAACAAACAATTAAAATGTGATGGCTGGAGGGCCACTATTGTAGTGTGCAGTAGAAGCCCTTGTTTCCTGTACTGGGAGAGCAGATGCAGTCGGGGAGCTGACCCAGATTTCACATTTAGAACTGCAGAGCTCCAGAGACAATTAAATGTTCAACACAGACAGTACTGGTACCCTGAGGTCAGGGCAGTGGCTGGGAAAACATGAACCTTGGAAATGCTGACTAAAATGGCCTTAATGCTCCCCTCTCCTTGACTAAACTTTAGACAGGCTTCATCCTGTCTCTAAGCCCCTGACCTCTCTTTCCTTAGAGCATTTACTTTAGAAAATGTGTTATACAGTTTTCTTTGTCCTTTTCCTATGTAAATCCTTTAAAAAACATCTTGACTGCTTTACAACCCAGGAAAGTGTTTCTGGGGTGAACTGGGAGCCATCCTTTCAAAACCTAACCATCAGGAAGCTAGGACATCTTCTCCCAGTTTCTCTGGGAAAGTAGGAGCCTAACTTCCATGGACACAATTATACAGAAGGTCTAGTAACAGAGAAGAACATTTGTGAACTCAGGAATAACTCAATGTGTTAGACACATCCCATTGTCAACCCTGCCTCTGACATCCTCCAGCACACTTCTGCTAGCTCACCACAGAGCTGGAAAGCCCTCTTGACATTTGTTTCCATGGGGTTGAGGTCAGATGAGTTCTGGCCTCTCTCCCCTATTTCAACAGCCTTGAGTAAAGTTTTCTTGTGCAATTTTTGTTTTAACAACATCCCTGAGAATAGTAGTTCTTCAGATCCCTCTGACCTTGGGGACTTACAGAGGGGAGGAGGCTGTCCCTCCTTGGTAAGAGCTAATGCTTCTCCAGACAGGAATAGGCTGCAAGACACCAAGCAGGTGCCCTTCTCAATAGTTGCCTCTCCCTGCATCCTGGCTACTAGGCTGATGACTATGATTAAATTCTAGCATCATTTAATGAGAGACATAATGGGCCTGATAAGGGAGGAATGAGGTTATACACTGAAGAAGCTACAAGTGGTACCCAAGGGACTACCACTGGGATTAGGTTTTGAGGCTGTTTGATCAAGGGGGCCAGAATTAAAAACTGAACAAGAGCAATATATTGACTCGGCAGCATCTTCTTGGAATGTTTGATTTTATACCTGGGTAGGGACCCCAGAAAATGGAACACTCACCGCTAAGAGTGGCTCTTAGAAGCTAAGAATAAGATGGGTCACACTGAGCAAAATGCAAATGCCTTTGTTGCCTGGCAGGTTGTAGAGGAAAAAGAAGACTCAGGAATGTGGGCCCAGTGGAACTGATGTTGTGTGAGGTCAGAAGACCCATTAGAGGATGCCAGCATTCAGGGGAATCCAGCATTCAGCAGGGCAGTCAGGAATGCATTGGTAGGGGTACCAGCATCCATAAGTTCAGTGACAACTCATCTCGGAGTGACAGGGAAGTCATTAGAAGAAGTGCTCATAGAGCTGGTCTGATCACTATCCATGAGGGTGACAAGCCCTGAAGTAATTGAGTCTAAGTGGCAGTGATTAACTGCCAGAAACAAGGGGCCCATAGGATCGGAGTAGTAGCCAAAGGGGGCTGGACTTGCAGGGAGTTACAGAGATTGTTAATAGAACATGACACCACCACACACAAAATAGACAGATAGCCACTGAGTGTGCTGTTTGACTTCTACAATCAGAAGCAGCCTAGAATGGAAGAGCAGGAAGCTAAGGGCTATTGTCTCAATAAAAACTCGCAATTGTTTGCTCAGTTCTCAAACCTAAAACAGAATTCATGGACTGAAGAGATGACCATGTATCCAGGAGGAGCAAGTCTGTAACACCACAGCAAGTATATGCTGTACTGATTCCCCAGGTCCTTCCCCAAAGAGACTTACAGCCATTTTCTCATGTGATTATATACTGGTGAGAGGGAAATACCCAGAGGATTATTAGACACAGAGTCTGACCTGACAGTGATGCTTGTAGATTTAGTGTATCATCATGACCCCCTAGTTACTCTGGGGATTACAGGAGCCATGGAATAAATGGAATCCTGCTAAAATCTGGCTTAGAGTGGATCCACTGTGTCAATAGATATAACTGATAGTCATTTCTTGGTCTCCAAATACACAATTGGCATGTCACTTGGAAGTTGGGGTATTCCCCATGTAGAGTCCTTGAATTTATTGGAAAGACCAAGTGGAAGACTCCAAAATTATTTCCTCTACTCTCCTCACAGCCAAGATAGTAAATCAAAGCATCTCTGGGGGACAGGAAGGAATATAGAAATTAGCACCACCATTACAGACTTAAAGGATGCATGGCCCTAATGTTCATCATTCTGACCCTCAGAGAAGATGAATGGATTGTGGAGAGTGACCACTATAAGCTCAGTCAAGTAACGGCTCTGGTCGTAGTTGCTATGTTATATGCAGTATTGCTGCTAAATCTTACTAATAAGGCTTCAAGCGCATGGTATACAGACATGGGTTTTGCGAATGCACTTTTAAAAAATATTTGATCACAAGATCAGGAAAAAGTTGCATTTCTGTGGAATGGACAACAACATTTACTTATGGCTTTCCCCCAGGACTATATTAACTCTCTCACTCCTCTGACATAATTCAGATTTCTTCTGAATATATTATCTGGACAGATTATCACATTATTACACTGATGACATTACATTGATGCTAAGTTAGGCACTATGAAAAACTGGTGGCTATTAAATTGGAGGCCTTGCTAAGACATTTCAGAGAACCGCTATTTCAGTAAAGTTTTTAGGGGTCCAGTGGCCAGGGACATTTGCAATATCCCCTGAAAGGTAAAAGACAAATTGATGTGTCTTACAATTCCTATAGTAGGAAAGAAACCACAACACATGGTAGAACATTTGGGGTTCTGGCCAGAACACATTGTGCACATAGAAATGTTATGACGCTTAAGTACAATGATATGGAAGGTTACCAGATTTGAGTAAAATCCCAGAGTAGAAAAGGGTTCTGAAGCTGGTCCAGGCTATGGTACAAGTGGTCCTGCTACTCAGGCCACATAATCTTGTAGGTTCTATATTGTTAGAAGTTTCAGTTGTGGGAAAAGATGGAATCCAAGTTTATGGCAAACCTTAGTGAGAGAATCCTAATGCGTGCTACTGGGCTTCTGGAACAAGGCCATGCCATCTGCAGTGGAGAATTCTACTTCATTAGAGAATCATCTCCTGGCATGATACTTGACAAAGGGGCACCAAGTGACAATGTGTCTGGAACTGCCCATAATGGGTTGAATACTCTTAGGTCCACAACCTCAGAAAGCAGAAGGCTGAGCAGCAGTCCATCATAAGTTAGAAATAGTGCATTTGGGATCAAGTCTAAATGACAACAGAGGGTATAGGCAAGCTGCATGAGAAGGTGGCCCAGACCCCATGTCATTCACAATTGTTGTACTAGAGCCCCTTTGTGGGTAAATTCCCTATGACCAGCTGAAGAAAGAGAAAAAGGCCTAAGCTTAATTTCTAGATGGGTATAAGAATGTAAACTGAAATTGGATAACAGTGGAGAGCAGTATTTCTTGATAATAGTGAAGAGAGAAAACCTTCCCAATGGGTAGAAGTCCAAACGGGGAATCTGATCACCCACTCTTTGTGGAAGGAGAAGTGACCTAAGGGGAGAACATATGTACATTTCTGGACATTTGCTAATGGCCTAGTAGACCGGTCAGGAGCATGGAAGGAAAAGATTGGAAAATCAGAGACGAGAAGGTCTGGAATAGCTGTGGATGGATATGTGGGAGTTGGCACTGAGTATAATTTTTGAATCATATATTAATGCCTAACAGAAAGTATCCACCAAAGAAGAGGCACTGAACAATGAAGTAGACAAAATGATTTGGATCAGTTTACATTAGCCACTTTTGTCATTGTCCAGTCTAGAACTGGCATTAGGGACAAATGAATGGAATGACCAGTCACACTATGGGTATTTCTTGATCATGGGCAAAGATTTTTTTTTTTTATGGGCAAAGGTTAAATGATGTTTATGCTTACTGCTTTGTCTTTTAATTGTCCCCATACGTTTCTATTGTGTTTAAAATCTAGAACCAAGAATTATGATAATTATATAAACAAGTCATGAGGTTTAGAAGAAAATTATCAATACCAGAATTATGTAGCAAGACAGTATTCAACCAGAAGCACAATAAGTTCCACAGATGGTGAGCCTTACTTTATTTGTTTGTTTGTTTATTTATTTATTTATTGCGGTACACGGGCCTCTCACTGTTGTGGCCTCTGCCTTTGCGGAGCACAGGCTACGGACGCGCAAGCTCAGCGGCCATGGCTCATGGGCCCAGCCACTCCGCGGCTTGTGGGATCTTCCCAGACTGGGGCACGAACCTGTCTCCCCTGCATCGGCAGGCGGACTCTCAACCACTGCACCACCAGGGAAGCCCGAGCCTTACTTTATTGATAACTTATTTAGATTCAGATTTTGACTCAGACTTTGTAGAAAAATCTTGTTTTAAAATATGGCTACTTATAGTGATTTGGTGGTGGGGGGGAGAAATTACATAAAATGGGAGCAAATGAGTCAGCAGAAAGGTTTTGTTTCAGGAATGCAATTGCATTTTCAATTTTGTTAGATTTGTGGGGTACCTTGCGGATTATGTAGTTCAACTCTTTAGTCTGGGGAAATCAGGCCTTGAGAAGGGAGACAGTGTCATAGTACTAATTAGTGGTAAAACTATTGTTAGAATCCAGCTATTCTGACAGTCTATTATTTTTCCACTATGTCATATAGTCTATTGTACTTAGAATAATGTTATTTGAAAATACTGTCATTACCTACATGAAATTCATATTCCTTGAAATAACTGATCTCTTAATTTGTCTTAATGGTGGCCCTGAATAAATCCTGCATTTGCTTTGTTCAAAAGAAGAATTAAAATGCAACTTGAGGAAATGGTGATAATGCTGAAAAGTATGAAAATTGATAACAGGTAACTTTCTAAATTATGAATTTATACCAGCTGTTTTCTCACATATTTAATAGTGCCATTTTTTAGAAAATGTTAATCAACATATTCTACACCTGGACACTATTCTTTGATTACCATGTACCTTCTTGAGATGAGGTTATAGATTATCCATCCTCAACTCTAAGAGTTCATTTAAAATTTAAATTTGCTTTTTATCAGTTTAACGACAATAGCTCACTTTCAGGGTTTTTCCCATTTCCGACTCTAAACTTCAGATTATTTCTGTAGCACTAGCTAATCAGCATTTCACACCGATTTTCTTGAAATTTTTTTTTTCTTTCTCAGGTTCCTCATCAGTGCAAGTATTTTCATCACTCAGGTGATGATTCTGAGATCATAAGGTGACAAAACTTTACCTGAGAATAATTTTCTCCTTCTTCTCTATATATTTTATTTATTCAATAGCCTTTTACTGTGAAATATTTTTTATTATGTAAAATGTATTTTGTATGAGCACCTTATATTAAATTCATTGACAAAAATATTGAATGACAAGAAATATTCTATTAGAAATTGTAAGAAAAAAGGTCCACTTGTCTAAGATTTGACTGAATGCTAGAATCAGAAAGGAAATAACATAAGGCCAAGAAAGTTTAAGTGATTTTTCCACTCTCCTGTTCTCTAAAGTATTGAAACTCGTGAAAATCTTTTACTGTTATACCAACACCATTCTGGCCTCAAAGTCCTTTTTCCCCTTCTCCCTTTCCATACCACACTTTCTGACAAGCCATTACCTTCCTCCTAACCTCACTCCTTATAAAGGCTAAGACGGATGTAACTCTCTGTTCTATCAGTGTTTCTCCTGACTTTCATCCCACCTGGTATTTATCCTTTTTCTTTCAAGAGAAAAGGAAAAGTGTCTGTGTGTATGTAGTATGCATGTGTATGTGTGTGTGTGTGTGTGTATGTGTGTGTGTCTGTGTGTATGTTAAGATGGGAGGTGAGTGAGAGATAGGTTAGTGACCAAAATGGCCTTAACATTTCATTCAGCTTTGTCAAACTTTAGACAGGTTTCTTTCTGCCTCTAGACCCCTGACCTCTGTTTCCTTAGAGCTTACTTTAATTTTAATTTCTTAATATAATCTTGATATACAAAAGATATATATTTAATGGATAAGATTCAATGAGTTTGGACATATACAAATGTGGAAACGATCACCACAATCAAGTTAGTAAACATATTCATAGCCTCCAAAACTTTCCTAATGTCTCTCTTTTTAGTGATAAGAACACCTAACATGAGATTTACCCACTTACATTTTTAAGTGCACAATTCAGTATTGTTAACCCTAGGCACTACATTGTACAGCAGATCTCTAGAATTTACTCATCTTGCACAACTGAAACTTTATACCCATGGAAAAACAACTCCCCATGCAAATGGGTGAACCAAACAAGAAGCATTTGCAATAGTTCAAGTGTGAGAGAGAATTAAAAAAACAGAAGGATGCAGTTTTTTTTAATGGCTTGAATTTGAGGGGGAGAGTATAAGAGAAGAAGGTGTCAAGGATGTTGTCCAGTTTCTTGGTATGGTTTGGCCATAGGAACCACTATGAAGTTTTAGAAGGGACATGTTATGGTCAGATATGGATTTTAGATAAGTCACAGGGGATGCATTTGAAGGAGAGCAGGTGGCAAAGCCATTAAGAAGCTACTGTAGAAATCCAAGTAGGAGTTGATAGAGTCTGAATGAGGCATAACTGAATCAAATATTCTAGGCAGCTGTAATTTATTTACTCGGCAAGTCCTAACTACTGTTAAAAGGAAGTAATTCAATAGTGTATGACTTTCTTTTCAAGGTCTATAGCAGATTTGAGTACTCCCTTTCAAGGGAATATGGGAAGCATTCAAAAGCTCTAATCAGGGCTTCCCTGGTGGTGCAGTGGTTGAGAGTCCGCCTGCCGATGCAGGGGACACGGGTTCATGCCCCGGTCTGGGAAGATCCCACATGCCACGGAGCGGCTGGGCCCATGGGCCATGGCCGCTGAGCCTGCGTGTCCAGAGCCTGTGCTCCGCAACGGGAGAGGCCACAACAGTGAGAGGCCCGTGTACCGCAAAAATACAAACAAACAAACAAACAAAAAACCTCTCATCAATAGACAAAAATAGTTCCTTGAATTTAACAGGTAGAACAGAAAATTAAATTCTCCAGCTCAACAGAATAAAGCTGGCTCCCACATTAGAAACTTTTCTTCATTGGAAGCAGAAATGTCATCTGATGAAGGAAAATTGGTCAGTTTTGCTAATAATCGGTTATTGTCTCTGGTTCAGCTATCTTTTTTCAAACTTTTAGGTGCAATACTGTATATTTTGAAGAAAGTGGTAATCTCTTATTTGTTTTGGAAACATTCTTTGAAGAATAGAGACTAAAATACATTTAGAAATATATTATTTGCAAAATTTTCAATTGATAAGTAAAAGATAGAATCAGATATTGCCCCACTGGAATCATAACACTTATTTTATAGCAATACCATTATTACCAAAAATCAGAATTTATGACAGTTTATGCAATCTGATCCTGATACTTTATAAACCTCTCTTTTTAGGTCTTCTTTACCATTGTAAGCTTGGGAAATACAGTTTCTCAGTATTTTTGAAATAAGCAATGCATTTTCACAACACTTGTTTACAACATTCCCTTAGCCTAATTCTTAGTCTCTGGTTTCAACTGGTAAATTCTAGTCCCCTTCTAAGACTTTACTCATAGTTCCCTAAAATTTCCCTGATTTTCCCAGGAGGAATTAATTATTCCATCTTACTTAATTTTTTATATTATTCTTTTACCCAATCCAATCGTCATTCACTTTCTTTACTTCCCTCCTTAACAGTTATACCAGGACTTCCCAGGTGGTCCAGTGGTAAAGACTCCACCTTCCAATGCAGGGGACATGGGTGGGCTTGATCCCTGGTCGGGGAACTAAGATCCCGCATGCAGTGGTGCAACTAAGCCCTCGTGCCACAACTACTGAGCTCGTGTGCCTCAACAAGAGGGCCCACTTGCCACAATGAAAGATCCTGTATGCCTCAACAAAGATCCCTCTGCCACAACTAAGACCTGATGCAGCCAAAAAAACAAAACAAAACAAAACAAAACAAAAAAACCAAAACAGTTATACCTTCTATGGTCTGGCAGTGTAAAGGTCCTGAGACCTGTGCTCCCTTGCACATCTGTCTTTTTGTCTAATTCATTTAATTAAAATTTACAGTGTCTGTTCTCTGCTCCTAGAAATAAACCAAGTCAAGGCGGGGGAAAGCCATATGGAAGGAAGATTGGTGTGACTATGTGCTGTCACTAAGCTCCAAAGAGCCTTCAATAGAGCACAGCATCCCTCTCTTCCTGTCTACTTGCCCTCCCACTCATTTCCAGGACTATTTTAAACCTTCTTTACTCTTCAAATATCTAACTTTTATTCATTTCCTCTTCACTCAAAGCAAATGACCTCATAGTTCACTGAGAAAAATATAGCCATCAGAAGGAAAGACTCTTAACCTCTTCCTATCAAACTTACAATGTCTACTTCTGTGCTAATGATCTCCCTTTCTTTTGTTGTTTCATTAGGGTAGTAATTTTAAACCTTGGTTCCACATTGATAGTAGCACCTGGGGAGCTTTCAAAAAATACTTCTGCCTGGGCTCAAACACCAGCGATGCTGGTTTAAATAGTTTGGGTTGGAGTTTGGGTATCCATGTTTTTGAAAGCTCCTCATATGATTCTAATGTGTAGTCAAGGCTGGGAATCAAACCTTAGAAAAATTGTTCTTTCTCCTCTTAAAGAGGAGTTGCTGAACAAGTATTAACATTCCATCTTCTCATATCATACACTCAAAATATTTGTTTGTTCTTTATATATAGAGGGAGTGTAGAGAATCACTCCCTCTCAAATTTGTTTTTTCCATTGACACTGCATTTACTCAATCTTCTCTCATATTAAAAACCAAACCAAAGTGAGGACCTTCAAGATGGCAGAGGAGTAAGACGTGGAGATCACCTTACTCCCCACAAATACATCAAAAATACATCTACATGTGGAACAACTCCTACAGAACACCTACTGAACGCCGGCAGAAGACATCAGACTTCCCAAAGGCAAGAAACTTCCCATGTAACTGGGTAGGGCAAAAGTAAAAAGGCGAAACAGAGACAAAAGAGTAAGGACAGGACCTGCACCTCTGGGAGGGAGCTGTGAAGGAGGAAAGGTTTCCACACTCTAGGAAGCCCCTTCATGGGTGGAGACTGTGGGGGGCAGAGGGGGGAAGTTTCGGAACCATGGAGGAGGGCACAGCCACAGGGGTGTGGAGGGCAAAGCAGGCAGATTCCTGCACAGAGGATCAGTGCCAACCAGCACTCACCAGCCCGAGAAGCTTGTCTGCTCACCTATCGGGGCGGGTTGTGGCTGGGAGCTGAGGCTCAGGCTTTGGAGGTCAGATCCCAGGGAGAGGACTGGGGTTGGCTGCATGAACACAGACTGAAGGGGGCTAGTGCACCACAGCTAGCTGGGAGGGAGTCCAGAAAAAAGTCTGGATCTGCCTAAGAGGCAAGAGACCATTGTTATGGTGTGCACGAGGAGCGGGGATTCAGAGCACCACCTAAATGAGCTCCAGAGATGACGTGAGCCGTGGCTATCAGCACGGACACCAAAGATGGGCATGAAATGCTAAGGCTTCTGCTGCAGCCACCAAGAAATCTGTGTGCAAGTACAGGTCACTATCCCCACCTCCCCTCCCGAGAGCCTGTGCAGGATCCCGTGATCCAGGGACAACTTCCCCAGGAGAACACACGGCATGCCTCAGGCTGTTGCAATGTCATGCTAGGCTCTGCTGCCGCAGGCTTACCCACATTCTGTACCCCTCCCTCTCCCTGGCCCTGAGTGAGCCAGAGCCCCCTAATCAGCTGCTACTTTAAACCCGTCCTGCCTGGGTGGGGAACAGATGTTCTCAGGCGACCTACATGCAGAGGCGGGGCCAAATCGAAAGCTGAACCCCAGGAGCTGTGTGAAAAAAGAAGAGAAAGGGAAATCTCTCCCAGCAGCCTCAGGAGCAGCAGATTAAATCTTCACAATCAACTTGATGTACTCTGCACCTGTGGAATACCTGAATAGACAATGAATCATCCCAAAACTGAGGTGGTGGACTTTGGGAGCAACTCTAGATGTGGGATTTGTTTTCTACATCTAATTTGTTCCTAGTTTTATGTTTATCTTAGTTTAGTATTTAGAGCTTATTATCATTGGTAGATTTGTTTATTGATTTGGTTGCATTCTCTCTCTCTCTCTCTCTCTCTCTCTCTCTCTCTCTCTATATATATATATATATATATACATATATAATTTTTATTCCTTTTTCTCTTTTTGAGAGTGTGTACGTGTATGCTTCTTTGTATGATTTTGTCTGTATAGCTTTGTTTTTACCATTTGTCCTAGGGTTCTGTCTGCCCATTTTTTTATTATAGTTTTTAGCACTTGTTATAATTGGATTTCTTTATTGATTTGGTTGCTCTCTCTCTCTCTCTCTTTCACTCTCTCTCTATATATATGTATATATAGAGAGACAGCTCAAAACAATGAAGAAAATGGTAATAGGAAAATACATATAGATAATTACCTTAAATGAAATGGATCAAATGCTCCAACCAAAAGACATGGACTGGCTGAATGGACACAAAAACAAGACCTGTATATATGCTGTCTAAAAGAGACCCACTTCAGACCTAGAGACACATACAGACTGAAAGTGTGTTGATGGAAAAACATGTTCCATGCAAATGGAAATCAAAAGAAAGTTGAAGTAGCTATTCTCATAACAGACAAAATAACTTTAAAATAAAGACTACTACAAGAAACAAAGAAGGACACTACATAATGATGAAGGGATCAATCCAAGAAGAAGATATAACAATTGTAAATGTTTATGCACCCAAAATAGGAACACCTCAATACATAAGGCAAATGCTAACAGCCACAAAAGGGGAAATTGACAGTAACACAATCATAGTGGGGGACTTTAACACCCCACTTTCACCAATAGACAGATCATCCAAAAGGAAAATAAATAAGGAAACACAAGCTTTAAATGATACATTAAACAAGATTGACTTAATTGATATTTAAAGGACATTCCATCCCAAAACAACAGAACCCACTTTCTTCTCAAGTGCTCATGGAACATTCTCCAGGATAGATCTTATCTTGTGTCACAAATCAAGCCTTGGTAAATTTAAGAAAACTGAAATCATATCAAGTATCTTTTCCTACCAGAATGTTATAAGACTAGATATCAATTACAAGAAAAAAACTGTAAAAAATACAAACACAGGAAGGCTAAGCAATACACTCCTAAATAACCAAGAGATCACTGAAGAAATGTAAGAGGAAACAAAAAATACCTAGAAACAACTGACAATGAAAACACAATGACCCAAAATCTAAGGAATGCAACAAAAGCAGTTCTAAGAGGGAAGTTTATAGCAATACAATCCTACCTCAAGAAAAAAAAAATCCCAAATAAACGACCTAACCTTACACCTAAAGCAATTAAAGAAAGAGTAATAAAAAAAAACCAAAGTTAGCAGAAGGAAAGAAATCATAAAGATGAAATCAGAAATAAATGAAAAAGAAATGAAGGAACTTTAGCAAAGGTCATAAAATTAAAAGCTGGTTCTTTGAGAAGATAAACAAAATTGATACACCATTAGCCAGACTCATTAAGAAAAAAAGGGAGAAGACTCAAAACAATAGAATTAGAAATGAAAAAGGAGAAGTAACTGACACTGCAGAAATACAAAGGATCATGAAAGATAACTACAAGCAACTATAAGCCAATAAAATGGACAACCTCGAAGAAATAGACAAATTCTTAGAAAAGCACAAACTTCCAAGACTGAACCAGGAAGAAATAGAAAATATAAACAGACCAATCACAAGCACTGAAATTGATAGTGTGATTGAAAATTTTCCAACAAAGGAAAGCCCAGGACCAGATGGCTTCACAGGCGAATTCTGTCAAACATTTAGAGAAGAACTAACACCTATCCTTCTCAAAATCTTCCAAAATATAGCAGAGAGTGGAATACTCCCAAACTCATTCTACGAGGCCACAATCACCCTGATACCAAAACCAAAGATGTCACAAAAAAAGAAAACTACAGGCCAATATCTCTGAGGAACAAAGATGCAAAAATCCTCAACAAAATACTATCAAACAAAATCCAACAGCACATTAAAAGGGTCATACACTATGATCAAGTGGGGTTCATCCCAGGAATGCAATGATTCTTCAATATACACAAATCAATCAATGTGATATTAACCAACTGAAGGATAAAAACCATATGATCATCTCAACAGATGCAAAAAAGCTTTTGACAAGATTCAGCACTCACTTATGATAAAAACCCTCCAGAAAGTAGGTACAGAGGGAAATTACTTCAACATAATAAAGGCCATATATGACAAACCCACAGCCAACAACGTTCTTAATGGTGAAAAACTAAAACCATTTCTTCTAAGATCAGGAACATGACAAGGTTTCCAACTCTCACCACTATTATTCAACATAGTTTTGGAAGTTTTAGCCACAGGAATCCGAGAAGGAAAAGAAATAAAAGGAATTCAAATCGGAAAAGAAGAAGTAAAGCTGTCACTGTTTGCAGATGACATGATACTATACATAGAGAATCTTAAAGATGCTACCAGAAAACTACTAGAGCTAATCAATGAATCTGGTAAAGTAGCAGGATAGAAAATTAATGCACAGAAATCTCTGGCATTCCTATACACTAATGATGAAAAATCTGAAAGAGAAATTAAAGAAACTCTCCCATTTAGCATTGCAACAAAAAGAATAAAGTATCTAGGAATAAACCTACCTAAGGAGACAAAAGACCTGTATGCAGAAAACTATGAGACACTGATGAAAGAAATTAAAGATGATACAAACGAATGGACAGATATACCATGTTCTTGGATTGGAAGAATCAGCATTGTGAAAATAACTATACTACCAAAAGCAATCTACAGATTCAATGCAATCCCTATCAAACTACCAATGGCATTTTACAAAGAACTAGAACAAAAGATTTCACAATTTGTATGGAAACACAAAAGACCCCGAATAGCTAAAAAAATGTTGAGAAAGAAAAATGGAGCTGGAGGAATCCGGCTCCCAGACTTCAGACTCTATTACAAAGCTATAGTAATCAAGACACTATGGTACTGGCACAAAAACAGAAAGATAGATCAATGGAACAGGATAGAAAGCCAAGAGATAAACCCTCGCACATATGGTCACCTTATCTTTGATAAAGGAGGCAAGAATATACAATGGAGAAAAGACAGCCTCTTCAATAAGTGGTGCTGGGAAAACTGGACAGATACATATAAAAGAATGAAATTAGAACACTCCCTCACTCCATACACAAAAATACACTCGAAATGGATTGAAGACCTAAATGTAAGGCCAGACACTGTAAAACCCTTAGAGGAAAACATAGGCAGAACACTCTATGACATCAATCACAGCAAGATCCTTTTTGACCCACCTCCTAGAGAAATGGAAATAAAAAGAACAATAAACAAATGTGACCTAATGAAACTTAAAAGCATTTGCACAGCAAAGGAAACCATAAACAAGACAAAGAGACAACCCTCAGAATGGGAGAAAATATTTGCAAATGAAGCAATTGACAAAGGATTAATCTCCAAAATTTACAAGCAGCTCATGCAGCTGAATATGAAAACGAACAACCCAATCCAAAAATGGTCAGAAGACCTAAATAGACATTTCTCCAAAGAAGATATACAGATTGCCAACAAACACATGAAAGCATGCTCAACATCATTAATCATTAGCGAAATGCAAATCAAAACTACAATGAGATATCACCTCACACCATTCAGAATGGACATCATCAAAATCTACAAACAACAAATGCTGGAGAGGGTGTGGAGAAAATGGAACCCTCTTGCACTGTTGGTGGGAATGTAAATTAATACAGCCACTGTGGAGAACAGTATGGAGGTTCCTTCAAAAACTAAAAATAGAACTACCATATGACCCAGCAATTCCACTACTGGGCATATACCCTGAGAAACCCATAACTCAAAAAGAGTCATGTACCAAAATGTTCATTGCAGCTCTATTCACAATAGCCAGGACATGGAAGCAACTGAAGTGTCCATCAACAGATGAATGGATAAAGAAGATGTGGCACATATATACAATGGAATATTACTCAGCCATAAAAAGGAACAAAACTGAGTTATTTGTAGTGAGGTGGATGAACCTAGAGTCTGTCATGCAGAGTGAAGTAAGTCAGAGAGAAAAACAAATACCATATGCTAATACATATATATGGAATCTTAAAAAAAAAAAAAAAAGGTCATGAAGAACCTAGGGGCAAGATGGGAATAAAGACGCAGACCTCCTAAAGAAGGTACTTGAGGACACGGGGAGGGGAAAGGGTAAGCTGGGACGAAGTGAGAGAGTGGCATGTACATATATGCACTATCAAATGTAAAACTGATATCTAGTGGGAAGCAGCCACATAGCACAGGGAGATCAGCTCGGTGATTTGTGACCAGCTAGAAGGGTGGGATAGGAAAGGTGGGAGGGAGACGCAAGAGGGAGGGGATATGGGGATATACGTATGCATATGGCCAGGAAATCATTATAAAAATTGTTATTGGCCTTAAAATACTAAAAATAGAACCAGCATATGACCCAGCAATTCCAGTACTGGGCATATACCCTGAGAAAACCATAATTCAAAAAGAGTCATGTACCAAAATGTTCATTGCAGCTCTATTTACAAAGCCATGGAAGCAACCTAAGTGTCCATCAACAGATGAATGGATAAAGAGGATGTGGCACATATATACAATGGAATATTACTAAGCCATAAAAAGGAACAAACTGAGTTATTTGTAGTGAGGTGGATGGACCTAGAGTCTGTTATTCAGAGTGAAGTAAGTCAGAAAGAGAAAAACAAATACCGTATGCTAACACATATATATGGACTCTAAAAAAACAAAAAAGATCATGAAGAAGCTAGGGGAAGGATGGGAATAAAGATGCAGACCTACTAAAGAAGGGACTTGAGGACACAGGGAGGGGAAAGGGTAAGCTGGGACGAAGTGAGAGAGTGGCATGGACATATATACACTACCAAATATAAAACCGATAGCTAGTGGGAAGCAGCCGCATAGCACAGGGAGATCAGCTCGGTGCTTTGTGACCACCTAGAGGGGTGTGATAGCGAAGGTGGGAGGGAAGGAGACGCAAGAAGGAAGAGATATCGGGATATATGTATATGTATAGCTGATTCACTTTGTTATAAAGCAGAAACTAACACACCATTGTAAAGCAATTATACTCCAATAAGGATGTAAAAAAAAAAAAAAAAGACAACCCTCAGAATGGGAGAAAATATTTGCAAACGAAGCAAGTGACAAAGGATTAATCTCCAAAATTTACAAGCAGCTCATGCAGCTCAATATCAAAAAAACAAACAACCCAATCCAAAAATGGGCAGAAGACCTAAATAGACATTTCTCCAAAGAAGATATACAGATTGCCAACAAACACATGAAAGGATGCTCAACATCACTAATCATTAGAGAAATGCAAATCAGATTTACGAGGTATCACCTCACACCGGTCAGAATGGCCATCATCAAAAAATCTACAAACAATAAATGCAGGAGAGGGTGTGGAGTAAAGGGAATGCTCCCACACTGTTGGTGAGAATGTAAATTGGTACAGCCACTATGGGGAACAGTACGGAGCTTCCTTAAAAAGCTAAAAATAGAACCACCATATGACCCAGCAATCCCACCACTGGTCATATAACCTGAGAAAACCATAAGTCAAAAAGAGTCATGTACCACAGTGTTCATTGCAGCTCTATTTACAATAGCCAGGATATGGAATCAAACTAAGTTTCCATCGACAGATGAATGGATAAAGATGTGGCATATATATACAATGGAATATTTCTCAGCCATAAAAAGAAATGAAATTGAGATATTTGTAAGGAGGTGGAAAGACCTAGAGTCTGTCATACAGAGTGAAGTAAGTCAGAAAGAGAAAAACAAATACCGTAAGCTAACACACATATATGGAATCTTAAAAAAAAAAAAAAAAAAAAAAGGTTCTGCAGAACCTAAGGCAGGACAGGAATAAAGACACAGACGTAGAGAATGGACTTGAGGACACGGGTAGGGGGACGGGTAAGCTAGGACGAAGTGAGAGAGTGGTATGAACTTATATATACTACCAAATGTAAAACAGATAGCTAGTGGGAAGCAGTTGCATAGCCCAGGCAGATCAGCTCGGTGCTTTGTGACCACCTAGAGGGGTGGGATAGGGAGGGTGGGAGGGAAACGGAAGAGGGAGGAGATATTGGGATATATGTGTATGTATGACTGATTCACTTTGTTATAAAGCAGAAACTAACACTCTATTGTAAAGCAATTACACTCTAATAAAGATGTTAAGAAAATTAAAAATTAAAAAAATCCCCACAGAGGCGTTTAAAACAAACTAACAGAAGAACAAACCAAACCAATCTACCAGCGAACAAACCAATCAACCAACCAAAACAAAAAACTTTAGATTTCTCCATCCTACCTGTGGTGAGCAGTTTTCTGTATCAGCTTGGCTAGGCTGTAGCACCCAGTTATTCATCCAAACACGACTGGAGGCATTGCTGGAATGGCCTTTTGTAGAGATATTTAACGTCTCTAAACAGCTGACTTTAAGTAAGTTGATAATCCTCAATGATCTGCGTGGGTGTGGCTGACCTCATCAGCTGAAAGTCCTAAAAACCTTTCAAAAGCTTAGGTTCCAAAATGAAGAAATTCTACCTGTGGACTGCAGGTCCACTTCTGTCCAAGAGTTTTCAGTCTACCCTTGATACAATCCGAAGGTCTATAAAGAATTAAATATTTGTTGAGTCCATTAAAAAAAAACTGGTTCTGTCCCCATCATTCCACTCAAAACAGGCTACACATGTTCTAATTAACCTTATTTTGCCAAACACTTTTTTCAAGTGGCTACCCAACTGACCCGTGCTTAGAAAGTTCATGCTTTTTTGCAGCTCTGCTTTATCTCCTCTGTTAGATATGGTGTCCATTCCTGTGTGAGTCGGCTGGTCTCACTATTTTATTCAGTTGTTCAATTTATAGATATAAATAGATGTTGGATTTTATCAAATGTTTTCCACCACCTTATGATTTTTATACTTTAATATATTAATGTACTGGATTTCATTAATTCATTTTCCAATATTGAAATAATCTTGTGTAACTGGGATAATTCAACATGGCCATGAGTCTACAACTTTTATACACTGTTCGATTGGGTTTGTTAAATTTTGGCTCTTGGTATTGGCATCTATGTTACACTTGATCTAGCAAAACATTGAGAAGGGATAGCACATTAGATAAAAGTTGCTCAATCAGTTCAATGCATTCCTAAATTTAATTATTTTATAGAGATAAATAGAAAGAAAAATAAAAGTAAAAATTCAAGTTAAGTAGATTTCCTATACAGTTTCAAGGTTAAAGAAATGATATATAACATTCTTGCCACAGAGAGAAAGTTATTGAATAAACTAAGATACATGTAAGTCCACTCGACGATGTACCCGCTGGTCCAAGAGGGTAAATTTGAGGATTAATAAGAATAACAATTTCAATGAATTAAAATTTATCAAATATGTTAAAGTTCAATTTCTTGATCTGGGTAGTGGTTATAAGAATGTCTGATATAATAATTTATTAAGTTATACATTTGTTTAATTCTGTTTCTGTAACCGTGCTGTTTAAAACATACTTTTTAAACTGGGTGAGTGAATGTATCCATCATATAATTTCAGAGAAAATGTTCCAGAAAGTTCCATGTCTATATTAAGTATCAATCTATCAAGTTGATAAACACAAGAAGTCGAAGTTGATATTTTCAATATTTATTAGTAAGGCTGAGGCCACAGCCTTTATACAGCACAATTTGCATAAGTTATCAAGATACTTCTTGTATACAATCACAAAACCAAGACATATTTTTACACAGAGTAAAACTCAAGACAGATTTACAAGCATTTTTTATACAAATCTCATGTATTTCAGTTCAATTTATACAACCTTTAGCCCAAGAATTTTTATTGTTCATTAGATTTTCCAGAGAGATTTGGGTAGAACAGAAAAAAGGACACATTAGCAAATCACCAACACAGCATGCAACATACAGTTAGAAACAAGACATATCTCCAAGTACTCTATTTTTTATCTTGAAATCAATTTTATTAGGTTTTTATTTTTTCAGACAAGAAATTTATTTCCTTTAACATCAGATGTGTTTTTGTTAGGATATCAGCACACACATTAATTGGTAGTGGGAGCACCTGAGCACATCACCAACAAATATACAGACACAATCAAACAAGAATCATATTCACATGCTGAATGCCACAAGAATTTAATATTTCAACTTCGTCTAGATTACCAAATGTATAGTTATGTACAGGGTAACGAATTAAGAAAATGCTGTCAATCTACGTATCAGATAAGGAATCATTTGATTAAATGCTTTTGATTTAAAGGGTATATCTTTAATAATAACACCATGGAACATACAGAAAACATCAATTGTCATATTCAATGAGATTATCTGTTTCACTCATTCATTCTTGTGTTACATCAAAGGCAAGTTATTATTAAAGAGACAGCTCATAATTATTCATTGAGCTTTCTTTTACTTCCAGCTCCAAGCTCAAAAAGAGGGAAAATCACTCTGTCACACATAGAGTTATAAACACATATATAGCTGTAGTTGGCTGCTTTTGGAATATTAGACATTGTAGCAATGAAAATAAGTTTTTAAAAATATTGTTAGTTATGATTTAAATAATAAAGTAAAAAAATACTATAAACATCTTTATGATATCTTAATGAAATGAAACACTGATCAAATCATTTCTAATAAATTGGGCACAATATAGTATATTATTTCATTTTATTTCACATCACCACCAACCTAGCTCACTACCTCTATCACCACGATCATCACAACCGTTCCTATAATAAGAATCAATATCAGCTGGTTACCAGCTATAATATTCCCACAATATGACTATCTTAATGTGTGTGATCCACAAAATTAAATCCACTGATATGCTGAAAATACTCATTTACTAGTGTGATTAATTACAATATGGGCAACATTAAGGAGCAAAGACAATCACTACCCCTTAGTCTTGGATACTCTTCCTTTAAACTGAAGTGATAAATAAAGAGTTCAGAGTCACCAAAAATCTCCTTAACCTTAAGTAAAACAGGGAAACACCAACTTCTTGCTCCTAGTGTTGTCTGTGTCTGTCACGACCATTCTAGATATCCCTGTCTTTTGTAAAAATTCACTCTGTGCTTTTGCTTCACAGCTAAAGGTTTCTTGAGGACCGAATTTTAAACCAAGAAGCAACTTCCGTCTCTGATGACTCAATGAAGTTGTAGGAAAAATTAAGATCCTTTTCAAGGTATAAGTGCTATAGTCGGACTAATCACGTGTTATTTAGAGATTACAAACTTTGTCTCTATTAGGATAAAAAAAGCTAATTCTGGTAAAATAAATGAAATAAAAAGTGGAAAATCATGTGCTGTGATATATACAAGAAGTAAAAAGTAAAAAACACCAAGAGCCCTATTTGCAATTTAAAAAGAAATAGTTTTGTTGTAAGAAGGGTAATCAATATCATTCAGAAGAACTGCATTTGTAGAAGGATCAGTGTTGCATAGAATAATTCCAGTACAACCTAGGTGTTTGGTCAGCTGCAAACTTGGCACACTTATGCTCTCTGAAGGGTGATGCTGGTGCACAAAATGAAGCCCTGTCACTTAACTCTCTGGATTGGCCTGGCCCCATCACCAGTTGTTGGAACAGAGGGGCACCTGTAATGGTAAGACTCCTACTTCTTCAGGTCAAATAGCTACCAAGGTATGACCTTTGTTTTGGTGGCACCTCCTTTTGTGTATCCTAAAAGAAACTGCAGCTGGAATGAAGTAAACTAACTGGTCATAAACCTCTCATCCACACTTGTGGATGTAAGTGGCTGCAGAAGAGGATCCATGGGAGCCAGAGTTTCCTTTTAAGGACAAACAGCAGAGCCTTTTGATGTCAGAAAGAGATCTTCCTGAACCCTTCCCTTCCCCAGTTATAAGTGATGATTATAAGCTTCCTAAAGTGCTAAATTCTGCTGGAAATATCCATGGCAACCATCAGCAGATCTGGTTGTCTCTAAAAATAAAATCCTAGCAATATCAAATCTTTAGCGATCCTCTCGCCGCACGTTCATTTTACAGCAATATCAACGATAAATGACATTGCATTTTCGGGGGAGAGGGTCTTAAAAAATAGAGGGAAGAAAAGTGACTTATCTTTCTTAGATTGGCAAGGAGTGAATTTGTATTTCTTTATGAATATAATAAAGATATGTAACTTGGTATTTATTAGAAGTTATTTTTAATATCTTAAATTTAATCAATTCCTCTCAGATTTCAAGTATGTTTTTGTTTAAAAATGAGAAGATTCAATATCTGAGCAATATATTTGGAGATGATTTCTCTAATCCCACTAAAACCTCACCTTTGAATAAAGAATCAGTTCTTAAGCTCAGAATTCACAGAGAAGCAATTTAATTAATTTATTTTTGTGGATATGGGAATAGGATAAGATCGGCATAATTTATTTAATCTATGATAACCTGATTTGCAAATCATTTTCATTGAATTTTCTCCCTTTTTTAGGTTAAACAAAAGTTTATATTTTAAAGGAAAAATTAGTTTTGGAGCCAATATACTGCTTTTATCCATGTCAGTGCTTGCTATTGGTTTGGAAGATGCTTTTTCACATATAAAAATTGGGAAATAAAAAACTGCATAATACTTATTCCTCACTTATGTGTATAAAACTATATTTGGAAATGTGCTTTCATCTTCTCTCATAGATCACTTAGTTTGATCATCCCAACATCCCATTAGGAAGGTTAGGAATATATAATTATATTTTCCCACAAATAAGAAAACTGAGGAAAATTAAGTTTAAGTGACATGTGCGAGGTGACACAGTTCGTCAGTGGCAGAACAAAGACCAGAAGCCAGGCTTTTAATCCTAGCCGAGTGCGTCTCCTATAAGTCCACGTTACCTCCTTTGTTCACGTTGTTGGTTGATGGGGAAGAGGATGCTTCATTTTAATGACTTAGACGTTGGTCTTTTTATTCCACATTATTAAAATAGCTCAAAGGATATTTTCACCTTAATATAATGTTGATTTTTCACATATTTTCCCAACATTGATGAACTTGATCTCTGTGATACTGTCACTAAAGTAGGAAAATAGAGCACTAAAGAGAACTTGAATTTAGGGTCAGGGTTTTCATTTTACAAGATAATGTACTAAGGGGAAAAAAAGACCATTGTGGAAGAGCAGGAAATGACACCAATTTAATCAATGTCACAGATTAATATGATTTGTTTGCCAGAGGAAGAATTTTCTCTCTGTCCATGTATCATTCAAGAGAAAGAAAATATATGAGATAATACATTTATTTGCAATTCCACAAAGAACACGTTATCATGCTTCCTAGAACATACCAATTTAATCTAGGTCCTTTGCTAATGTAGACTGAAAATGTCTTGGATTAAGGGTAAATTATGGAGGTTTTGATGTTTCAACCAAGGTTCCAAAAGTTTGTGGGGCAATATTCTTTTTTGTTAGCCAGTCATGGCTTTATTTCTAGATAAATGTAATTTCATTTCTACTTAGTATTGTCTTAACTATACTTTATTTCAAGTTTTACTAGTGTGCTTTTACAACATGAATTCTAAAACTGGTGGTGTTCACCCTTGTAACATTTAGACACAGAGAAAACCTGTACAACATGATCTAAAAGCTATAATTTCTACATCCCTGGTTCCCTTTTCCCTGTAAACACAAGCTCCTTACTTCTACTCTGGACACATATTGTAGGTGTATCCTATGTCAGAATCTCAAAACAGTTAGTTGTCTGAGAAGATAAGACGAAGAAGAGACTTTTGAAAACTGAGATTTGTTCCATTAGTTTTTTCCTTTCAACCAAGTTCTTTTGCATAAAGGACTACTTTTGCCTGCATTAGAAAACATATTAATCTTTGAGTCTCAGCCTTTAGATAGCTGTAGCTCAACTCTACTCAAAAATTTTTGCATTAAGCAAACAAAATTTCTCTCACTGTTTCTTGACAGCCACAAGAAATCCAAGGTTTGAGAACTTTTTTTCTTGTCTTCAATATATGAACTTTTTCATTTGAGGTTTTTTTTCTATGTTCCACAACAATACTTTTGCAAGCCTTTGAGTTTCTTTTTGCCTTTTGTTCCTCTTCTTATGGTTACCCCTGAAAACATAGCTTAGAACAATAGTATTCGACTATAGTCTTGATTTAAGACTGTTTAAAGAACTTTCTATACCCTGAGCAGACACATTTCTTCAGTGGGCTTGAGTAGGACTGACCAAAAGTTTGTGCCAGTTGACTATTCTTTTTCTGAGATCCACTTTGTCTAGCCAGATACAGGCTTCACCAATCAAGGTCTTTTTCATAAACTTCCCTCCATTGGAAAAAAGTAAAATCTAGAAAAAATAGCCAAAATTATATATATTTGTGTGTATATTTTCAACCTCTTTTATGGACATTTGCTCATCAAAGAAGTAACAGAGACAAGAAAGGGTGAGGGTGAGAGAAATAGCAGGCATACTTGTAGGAGAACTAATAACTAACATGTCCTCAAAAGATCTGCATAATATTAATTAATTTACCTCAACATTTCCCAAAGGCAAAGACATATCTTGAAGGACAGGAGAATTCTAGATAATATTAGCTAGCTATATAAACCTAGCTAATTCTAACTAGGTTTTTGATTAAACTGATTGAAAGTTTCAAAAAAGAAATTTGCTAGGTGCATGTTTTATTACTTAATGAAATATTAACTCAAATACAGAATTATTTGAGTGGTGAGTACATAAATACGAGTTTACAAGGCAGATAGAACACAACATTGACTTTAAATGCCATTTAATTTACTGGGAATTTTATTATAGGAAGCACTTCCAAAGTGGCTTCTTGTCATATGTAGAGCTTACACTAGTTGAAATTCCACGGGATCTCATACTCAAGAAATTTTTTTCTTTTAGGGATCAGTTGAAAGAAAAGTAGAGAAATTGAGATGGAGATAACCATTAATCTTTGACAATTCTTCTCTCATGCTCTCTCTTTCTTTTCGGAATCTCCTTCAGATAATTCATCTTTATTCCTGACTAAAATTTACTGTTATGTTTCTGACTTCAAAATCTACTTTTCTGTCTCTTTTAGCCTCTGGTTTGGGGATTTCAAATGGCACATTATATGTTTTACTTGGACCCTGCCTTCCTGTTAAGTTTATCACATTTCAGACAAACTCATGTTCTTTCTCCCTATCCATCCCTTCTGTAACTATTCAATCTCTGTGACTGACACATTTGTTCACACAGATTTCAGAGTATCCTTTAACTTTTTTATTCCCTTCAACTCTAATGTCAATTAATCCTCTCAGTGTAGTTTTTGCTTTGCAATATCTCTTACATAGGTGTCTAGTACAGGCCTCTAAGTGCCAGTACCATGGTCTTCTCTTCCCACATTTTTTCAACTCTTCCCTCCCTCCTCCTTTTTCCTCTTTCATTCCATATCTCTATATCTACTAAAGATATACTATGTACAAGCATTGTGCTAGGCTACAAAACAAAGAACAATGAAAATCAAGCCTTGCACTAGAGAAGCTGATAGTATAGAAGCAGTGAGAGGTAAGTACACAAATTGTTGTACAAGACTGGGATTAATGGCCTAATGAGATAAGCAAAACATTATGTGAATAAGGTGTGATAAATTACACACAGGGTCATTATTAAAGAGCTGAGTTTACATTGAAAGATATGGAAAATTGTGATAGATGGAGAGAGATGGATAAGGGAGTATTGAAGGAGAGGAAAAATATGTGCAAAGACTTAGAGGTTTAACCTGATTTCAAGATTCTGGTGTGACTGGGGTCAAGAGTGAGTGGAAATGTATACAAGGAGATGAAATTAAGTCAATACAATTAGAACTCACCTTAGAGGACTCTGAATGAGTCAGGATAATGATGAATCACTGGAGGGTTTCAATGTAACCTAGCCATTGTTTTTAAAAGATACCTCTGCCAGCAGTGTGATAAAATGAATTAAAGGGTAAGATATTGATGGCAAGTAGGCCAGGTATATTGCTGAGATGACTTGCATAACAAAGATGAGGACCCAAAGAGGATTAGTGTGGCAGTGAGCATGGAAAAAAATCTATGTAAAAGAAACTGAGTAGGTAGAAGAGAGGCAACTTGGTAGCTAAATGGATGGGATGAGTGGGTTGAGGAATTTTAAAGGGCCCCTGGGAAGTTACCTCTAAAAATTAACTTATAAAATATCACATAGTGTATGACTGGCATTTAAATATTGAATAATTAAATGGGAAATAAATACAGTATAAATGAAAATCTAAAAATCGGAACTGTATGAGTTACCTGAAGAGAATGTCCAGCAGGACTTAGGCTGAATCTAAAAGTTTCATTGAATGAAGGCTCTCGATCATGTCTACATACTCTTGTTTTTTTCTTGATCACCTTTTTTTGGGTAGAAACGTTCATCACATATAGTTTCACATATAAATCTGAAAATAAGAATTCAGCTTGTTAAGTGTCCATTAATAATACAATTTTCTGTTGAAAGAGTTATAATCGTATATGGAGAGTTCTCCTACATTTTACACAAAGCCAGTAGCCTGTGAACAATTTGTTTCAGACAACATAGAGTAATTAAAATATACACCAATTTTCTTAGCAACTTAAATGTTTTCTTGTTGTATAATAAATACATCACTCTACATTTGTGTTGAAAAAATCTAATTTTTAACTAGTAAAATATCAACTTGCTCTATATAAGAGAAATTCATTCTTATTTCATATTTTTCAGATATGTTTGGTACACAGCCCAAATTTTAATTAGCATTTTCTAGGCTATTTAGGACATACTCCTAAAGAGTTCCTAGATACATTATATTGTTCATTATCATAAAATTAGATACCTGGTAAGTGATCAGGAGATTTAAATTTGTAGGTGATATTTCTGCATTGGAGGATTTCAACTATGAGTTGTTCCCCATCTGTCTTCATTTCTTTCTTCAGTGCAATCTTGATTTCTCCCATTACCTGAGTTTTAACTGGAACAATTTAATTAAAAAGTTAAGGAATATGTCATGCCATTAATTAAGTGGTTAGTTCAATAATTTACTCATATTTTCATTTATTGAGTGTTTATAAAGTGCTAAACACCTTATCACATCCTGTGGATACACAGATGAATAAAATACAGTCCCAGTCCTTAAGGAGAGGAAGGTCTCATGGGGAGACTGATAAATTATACGCTTACAATAAAGTATGTTAAGTATAATGATAAGCAAGTAACAAAAGGGGTATGGAAGAAATTCAAGTAGGTAAGTATTACTCAACTGTAGATTTTTAGGCCAAAAGAGGTAATAGATGAGACTACAGGGGACTATAGGAGACAGTCATACATAAAAATAATAGAATTCTAACATAATATATAGGAAGTATTAAGTCAAGTGAAATGCAAGAAGTTGTTTGCTGACAATTGCTCACTACTTACCAGGCTTGAAAAAGAACATTTGCTAATACAACTAAATGTCATTGTATATTGTATCTACTTCCACTCTACTTTTCTTGTAAAACAAGTAGGCAACAAGAGCATATGGTAATAACATTACACAAGGGAAAATATGAGTGACTGAAATGAATTCAATGTATTTCTTTCTAGTGTTTATCTTGGATCTTTACATTACTGAAGAAGCTATTCATACTAGGTCAAATTCTTTATTGTTTCATCCTTTTCTCTATCGACATGTATATTTATCCACTTACCATTCACCAACAAATATTTTATTTTCCACCCTACTCTGTGATAAGCACTCTGTTAGGAAGAATGGATACAATGATAAGCCAACATACACATGCTTATTGGTTTTATGGTTTTTCTGTCTATTGGGAAGAAATCCATCAATGAAATATTTTCATCAATAAGTGTACAATTAGAAAGAGAGGAAAAGTTCTGAAGTACAAGAGCATGGTTACAAGAAAGCCTAGGAAAGGGCTTCATGAGCTGAAACCAGAAGAATAAGAAAGAATTAACTAGGTGACATGGGCGGGGAAGAACATTATAAAGAGAAGGAACAGTGTGTTCACAAAAGGCAACATCATGGGACTGAGGAACTAGATAAATATTCGTGTGATTATAAGATATTGTTAAGTGGTACTATGTTAAGAATTTGAGTTTTACATTTAGAACAATAGGAATCTATTAAAGGTCTTTAACACGGATGTAGATCATTTGTTCTCAAATGTTTCTGTCTCAGGATTTCTTTATACTCTTAAAAAATGGTGGTACTCAAAGAACATTAACATTTCTAATTAAAAAGTAGAATTGGATATTTAAAAATTTATTTATTGATTCAGTTAAAATGACAATAATATACATATAAATAAGTATTTTAATGAAAAATAACTGTATTTTCCAAAGCAACAAAAAATAGTGAGGAGTGACATTTTATATTTTTCAAATTTCATTAGTGCTTGGCTTAATAGAGGACAGCTGGATTCTCATACCTGTTTCTACATTAAATCCAGGTCAATATGCTGTTTTATTTGAAATATATGACAGTCTCACACAGATATATATATAGTTGGAAAAGGAAGGAGTATTTTAATATCCTGTTAGACAACTGTGGGCCATCTTTGATACTACATTAACAATTGAAAAGTGGTAGTTTCTTTAAGATTAGTGTAAATGTGAAATCTGAAACCATATCAATGAACCTTTGGACTGTTACTTTAAAATATAATTGTCTACCTTGCACCTTGAATGGACCAGTTAACTATGCCTGAATTGGTAACATACTATATTGTTCATTTTGGAAAATACTGGTTTACTGAGTTATGCAGGTCTTCAAAACATTGACACAATTCATACAATATTAAAGCACATTTGTTAATATCACCATTGATATCATAAAAAAGTCTGACTATTGAAAAGCTGACAAGCTCAGGGAGGCAGGTATAAGTTTTGGAAAATTTTATTTTTACTTAAAAGTTGATTTTTATTATTGACAACAACTATTGCCAATTGTTTTTCTCAAAGTGAAAAACTCACTTTGTTAATTTTTGAGAAAATGGCAGCTGAATACAGTCAGCCTTCTGCACCCATGGCTTCTGCATCCATGGATCCAACCAACCGAAGATCAAAATATCAAAAAAATATTTTCCAGAAAGTTCAAAAAAGCGAAGCTTGAATTTGCCACATGCAGACAACTATTTACATAACATTTACATTGTATTAGGTATTATAAGTAATCTAGAGATGATTTAAAGTATATGGGAGGGGGCTTCCTTGGTGGCGCAGTGGTTGAGAGTCCGCCTGCTGATGCAGGGAACACGGGTTCATGCCCTGGTCCGGGAAGATCCCACATGCCGTGGAGTGGCTAGGCCCATGAGCCATGGCTGCTGAGCCTGCATGTCCGGAGCCTGTGCTCCGCAACGGGAGAGGCCACAACAGTGAGAGGCCCGAGAACCGCAAAATAAATAAATAAATAAATAAATAAATAAAGTATATGGGAGGATGTGCATAGGTTATATGCAAATATTACATCATTTTATATAAGGGACTTTAGTGTAAGCAGATTTTGGTATTTGTGGAGGTTCGTGAGGCTCCTGGAAACAATCTCCCATGGATACCAAGGGCTAACTCTACCAAAGTTTGAATAGGCAGAGTTTATCTGTCAGTCTTCTTTCAAGTAAAAATGATATTTCTTGTAAAAAAAAAAAAGGCTGGCTCAGCTTGCAACTCAAAAAAATTGCACTAACATGTTTTCTCAAGTCAACGTTCATATTTTGGTATGCAGCAAAAGTGCTTTGTGTGTAGTTCCCATTTTATCACACAGAATATTCTAGAACATAGACTATTAGAAACACATGTACTTAAGGGTCTAGGTTTAATAACAAGCATTTTAATTTCTTTGTCAAGGATATTAAGTGAAACAGGCAAGTTTTTCATATAAGTGCATGGTGGTAAAAAATAAATAAATACAGTCACTATTAGTACACTTTGGTGCTGCTGCCCTGATTTATGCTAAGTCACCAGCAGTTTTCTGCAGCATTGCTTTTGCATTACCAATGTAAATGTCAACATGGTAAAATGGTAAATAATATCTTAGTATACTTAAAAAATAATTTTGACCTGGATGCACTTCAACAGTCTTGGGGACCCACGGGGATTTCTGAACCATGCTTTGAGAATGACTGTTAAAGAATATAGTTGAGTAATCTCCTTGGAAATTAAAGTAACAAAAACATCATGTACAAAATCTATTAGATTGTAGTTATTTAATCATTTCGATTTAATTTTATCACACTTTTGGATATGGGTTTTTAGAATGCATTTCTTCCCTGCATTAATTTTTGCTTTAATTAACTTATATTTTCATGTCTAAATGTACCCTAACATGAGGAAAAATATCTACCAATACCATACTTTGGCCTGCTCTCTTCCTTCTTTCAAAACACTAAGTTCCCCAAATAGGCAAAGTTGTCCTCCATATGTTTGATAAACTGAAACACAGATCTTCTAGACATAGTTAAATCGTGATAATTCAGCAGCCAATGATCACAGATACTTCACAGTAGCTGGGTGTTAGCTTTACCCTTGAGAAATTCAAGAAAATAAAGTGCAAGCCAAGGATTTTTAATACAGCTAAAGTGTCTTTCAAGCAGCAAGCCCATAAGTTTAAGCATAAGGAACTCAAGAATACCATAGAAAAGTTCACTCTCAAGAAATATATGAGAGGATAAATTTCATCACATCAAAGAGATAACTAGAGAGACTTCAGCCAAAGGAGTGATGGTGAATATTTAATACATTTAATTGTAGAACTGAGACTAAAATAAGAGTCAGAATATAGGCGGGTAGAAGGGCAGCATGTAATTGTCATGTATTCTGATAGAGTATAAAGGATGAAACTGAAAGAGATGGATGACAAAGGGAGAGAAAGGGACAAGTAGAATGAGATTGTTGATTTTTGTATAGGTAAATGGTAGGTGACACAAGTTATACTATTTAAAATTGGCAAGACAGATGGTAAGTGGTAAGTAAGAAGAGCAAACATAATAAAAGATATAAAAAAAGACAATCATTGGAACAAAGATACAAAGCTTTCTTAATTACAAAAGAAATTTTAAAAAAATTAAAGACACCAAACGGAGGAAGAAACACAACAAATCTAACATCATATACACAATAGTTATAAAACAAAATGCAGAGTTATGATCAAACATATCTGTCATATCAATAAACATGAACAGGCTCATTGAGCATATTTTTAAAAAGATATTCAGATTGGCCCATAAAGCAAAGCTTATGAGCTATGCTATGCTAAAACTTAGTTTCGTTTCAAATAGTCAGAAATACATAAATTGTAAGCATGCCAGATGTATGGAAACAATAGGAGAGTAGGGGTTGATATCTTATTGTGAGGCTAAATAGAAATAATTCAGTTCAAAATGTAGTAAACAAGACAAAAAAAAGGACATGTTATAAAGTTAAACATCCATAAATCATAATGAAGACACAACAATTATGAATATCTATGCACCACTAAAATAGGTTGAAACTAGAAAATAAGGTGTAAAGATGTAGGAGATGAAAGCCAGAATAAAGAGAATAATAATAAAATACTTTAACACAGTATTTTCAGTACAAGACAGGTGAAGTAGACTAAAATACGTAAAGACAGAATACTGAGACACCATAACCAATACAGCAGACCTCAGGATGTATATATTAAACACTACACACTGATAAGAGAGAAAATATATTTTCCTCAATTAAATATGGAACATGGATCATATTGATTGATTATGTATTGACTTACAAAGTAGACAACAGTAAGTTCTATAAAATGAAGCTAATACATTGTCTGATAACACACACACACACACACACACACACACACACACACAAAAGCTTTAACGAAACAATTCTTGGCTGAACAGCAAAATACAATGAGAAAATACAGAAGTTCTGAAAAACAATGATAATGAAAACACTGTCAGAATCGATGAGAATTAAAATAATGATCAGAGGAAAATCACCAGTCTTAAACACCTATATCATTTAAAGCAGTGATCAGAAGAAAGTGCATATATGCATTAATATTCCATCAACAAAATTTTAAAAAATACAATTGATTTAACCTTCCAATTCCAAAAGCTAGAAAAAGAACAACAAAGTAATATAAAAGAAAGTACAAGAAAATAAATAATAAAAATATACAGAGAAATTAATGAGGCAGCATATAGAAAAAATAGAAAAATAGTAGATAAAATTAATGAATCAAAATTCTGGTACTTTGACTAGCATCAATAAAATAGAAAAACCAATAATGAATTTAGTCAATAACATGGGGCCTTAATATTATGATTTACAAATGGCATGTGGCCTTTTAACTATGACACTACTCTCCTCTCAGTGATTTGGTGTAAACATTTTAGTGTCCTGGATATACCCTAAAACTATTAGCTCACATTCTGTTTACACATTCTTGACGGGCAGAAACAGCAAACATGTCTAATATATTTATTTGAACTTGTGAGGGACCAGCTAGCTCAGGTTACTGAAAGATTTTAAATAAGTATAAACAAGCCCATTCAAATCAATCTGTTTTATTTTAAAGAACTTTGCAGGAAAATGAAGAATATTTAATATAAAAATGAGAAAACAAGACAGATGTTAGAATCTCCTTTCTTTAATACCTATAAAAACTAGGGGAAAAAGTAAAATTTAGGAAAGTATTAGCCAGTAGCAACTAACCAAAGAATAGTCTCCTGCCAGAAAATGATGAGTGGTGTGTAGGAATGGAAAGGTAGATTCTGGGAAGGCTCAGCTTAGCAGCATCCCCAACCATACCACGTATCACAAAATTCTGCCAGGAAAAGAGAGATGAATTGCCAAAACCCTGAGAATTATCACCAAGTCCCCAGCACAGAGAAGTGGATGAACAATGAGCTTAGGCAGCCCCAGAAATGTCATACTAAACCCTTGAGAGTGGCAGCTTTGGCCCATGGCTAGGAAGGTCTGAGGGTTTCACTGGAAATAGGAAAAACAACAAGTGCTCCCCATTTACTGGGGATCCAAGGTTAAGGAGGAGCAAAATCCAAATCTGAGAGAGTCTTTTCATTGGAGTAAGACATACCTGGGCTCAGTTGAGTGAATGCTGGCAAAACAGAAGCAAAAACAAAACCAAAAAACATTTAAATCAAATCTCAAGAGAGAGCAAAACGTATTCAATCAGGGCAGCAAATCTATTTGTGAAACAGCTCTATTTCTTTCCTCCAAAGGCATAGAAAATTGGATAGAACTACTACTGCTCCATCTCTCAAACAGTAACTGGGATGGAGGGGAAAAAAGAGTATTCTACCTGATAAGGAGGGAGTCAAGGAAAATACTCCCACTATTTGGAGCCAATAGGAGTTGTGGACAGAATTGATCACACCACTGAACATGATGAAATGAAACAGCAAGACAATTTTTTTCTGGGAAAAATTCACTGTTATGGGTCATATTCCTCTAAAACTCCAACATGCCAAGCATATAAAATTTATTGTTGCTGTTTACCACTTTCTCACTTCAGGAGAAATGTAGAATTAAACACTTGCTAACTAAAGTTCTCAAAGCATCACACTGCCTATTTTTTTTATTGGAAGGTTAAATTCACATGCTTCACAGTGTGATACTTGTGAAGTTCTTGTTAAGTTTTTCCTACTCCAGATTGTTCTTTATTGTTTCTACTAAAGGAGGAGAGGAACATACCTACTGAGGTGGTCTCAAAGGATGCTTGCATTAATTATGAGTTGTTACTATCAATCGTGCTTGCTTTTTCACTGGTTCAGAGTACCCTTGTCATTGGAAACAGATGCATATGGATGGTGACAAAAACCTCTGTTTTCACTCTCTCCACAGGGTGAGGGAGAGTGGTGGGTAGGGGGGTCAGCAACTACAGATCTGCTTGGGCCTCTGAACTGAAGAAGACAATGCACACACAGAGGCCATGTGTGGGTGTTTTGTCATTGTGTTTGGAGTAGAGAGTAAATGGGCAATAAAAATTGCTTTGACCAGCCTCCAGGTCTCTTGGTGTCCCAAAATTTATGTTTTGGTTGTATGAAAAGAATAAAAATTAATCCTACTCTAGAGAAGATATTTATCTTACAACATGATACATAGCTATGATTAAGAGTAGAAAGAAGACTGTCTTTTCTCCATTGTATATTCTTGACCCTTTGTCCAAGATTAATTGACCGTAGGTGTGTGGGTTTATTGCTAGGCTCTCTATTCTGTTGCATTGATCCATATGTCTGTTTCTGTGCCAGTACCAAGCTGTTTTGATTACTGTAACTTTGTAGTATTGTCTGAAGTCTGGGAGGGTTATGTCTCCATCTTTGTTCTTTTTCCTCAGGATTGTTTTGGAATTCTGGGTCTTTTATGGTTCCATGTAAAATTTCAGATTATTTGCTCTAGTTCTGTGAAAAATGTCAAGGGTAATTTGATACAGATAGCATTAAATCTGTAGATTGCTTTGGGTAGTACTGCCATTTTAACAATATTAATTCTTCCAATCCACCAGCATGGGATATTTTTCCATTTCCTTAAATCATCTTCAATTTCCTTTATTAATGTTTTAGAGTTCTCAGCATGTAAGTCTTTTGCCTCCTTAGGTTTATTCCTAAGCGTTTTTTCTTTTGGATGCAATTTTATTTAATAATTTTTTATTTTTATTTATTTTATTTTTGGCTGTGTTGGGTCTTTGTTGCTGCGTGCGGGTTTTCTCTAGTTGCGGTGAGCAGGGGATACTCTTTGCTGTGGTGCACAAGCTTCTCATTGCGGTGGCTTCTCTTGTTGTGGAGCACAGGCTCTAGGTGCACGGACTTCAGTAGTGGTGACACGTGGGCTCAGTAGCTGTGGTGCATGGGCTTAGTTGCTCCACAGCATGTGGGATCTTCCTGGACCAGGGCTCGAACCCATGTCCCCTGCATTAGCAGGAGGATTTTTAACTACTGTGCCACCAGGGAAGCCCTTGATGCAATTTTAAAAGGAAGTGTGTTTTTACTTTCTCTTTCTGATATTTCATTGTTACTGTAAAGAAATGCAACAGATTTCTGTATGTTAATCTTGTATCCTGCTACCTTGCTGAATTCATTTATCAGTTCTAGTAGTTTTTGTGTGGAGTGGTGTAGGGAAAGCTTGATAGTCTCATGTAAATCGATGAAGTTAGAACACACCCTCACATCATACACAAAAATAAACTAAAAATGGCTTAAACACTTAAATATAAGACATGACACCATAAATCTACTACAAGAGAACATAGGCAGAACATTCTCTGGCATAAGTAACACCAATGTTTTCTTAGGTCAGTCTCCCAAGGCAAGAGAAATAAAAGCAAAAATAAGCAAATGGGACCTAATCAAACTTACAAGCTTTTGCACAGCAAAGGAAACCATAAACAAAATGAAAAGGCAACCTATGGACTGGGAGAAAATATTTGCAAACAATGTGACCCACATGGGCTTAACTTCCAAAATAAACAAACAACTCATACAACTCAGTAACAACAACAAAACCTCCCAGTCGAAAAATGGGCAGAAGACCTAAGTAGACATTTCTCCAAAGAAGACATACAGATGGCCAATAGGCATATGAAAAGATGCTCAACATCACTAATTATTTGAGAAATGCAAATCAAAACTACACCAGTCAGATTGGCCATCGTTAAAAAGTCTACAAATAACAAATGCTGGAGAGTGTGTGAAGAAAAGGGAACCTTTCTACACTGTTGGTTGGAGTGTAACTTGGTGCAGCCACTATGGAAAACAGTATGGAATTTCCTCAAAAAACTAAAAATAGAGTTGCCACATGATCCAGCAATACCACTCCTGGGCATATATCTGGACAAAGCTATAATTCAAAAAGATACATACACCCCAATGTTCATAGCAGCACTATTTACAATAGCAAAGACATGGAAACAACTTAAATGTCCATCAACAGAAGAATAAAGAAGATGTGATCAATATATGCATATATAATGGAATACTACTCAGCTATAAAAAAGAATGAAATAATGACATTTGCAGCAACATGGATGGACCTAGAGATTATCATACTAAATGAAGTAAGTCAGAAAGAGAAAGACAAATACCATATGATATCACTTATATGTGGAATCTAAAATACGACACAAATGAACTTATTTATGAAACAGAAACAGACTCACAGACATAGACAAGAGAATTTTGGTTGCCAGGGAGGGAGAGGGGTGGGAGAGGGGTGCAAACTATTATATATATAAAGGATAAACAATAAGGTCCTACTGTATAGCAAAAGGAACTATATTCAATATCCTGTAGTAAACCATAATGGAAAAGAATACCAAAAAGAATATACGTATGTACAAATATATACATATATATACATATATATATATATTATATATATATATACATATATATTATATATGTATGTATATATATTATATATATATATATATATATATATACATATATATAACTGAATCACTTTTCTGTACACCAGAAACTAACACAACATTGTATATCAACTATACAATTTTATAAAAAGAATAGAAAGAAGAGGAAGAGATGATGGATATATAGAAGGCATAGTTCAAAAATGAGATGACAAAATAATAGGTGGGGTGAAAATGGGGATAACAGAGCTAAAACACAAATAATCCCACTTGAAAGCTGTTAATGAATTAGAAACATCTGGGAACGAAATTAAATAAGATGGAAATCAGTATTATTGACATAGAGGGAAGAAGGCTTAGGATGATACAGAGAGAAAAATAAAGAAGTTACAGAACAATGACAGATATATTAGAACTGAAAAATATGATCCAATATAACTTATTGCTCAGAAAAAGTAAATTCAAGAGAATAGAAAATAACATCTATTTAAAATGTAAAGATATTTCTCTGAAATAACAGTAGAGTGAATCTCTGGACCAAAAGATCATCCTATACTCACTGAAGTGATAAGTTGGTACACTGATATATCCAGCTTAAGCTACTTCAAGGATACAGAAAACATTCTTTAAAAATCCAGGGGGGGAAAAGAAGTCCTCTGAAAGAGTACATTTGTGTATAAAAGAAACAGCCTTCCTAAAATGTTTAAAAGACTAACTCAAGGACATAGAGGCTATAGTAATGAGGGAAAGAAAAAGAGAGGAGAGAGAGGGGGAGAGAGGGAGGGAAGAGGGAATGAAGGGAAAATCTGAAGATGAAATCCAGGCCACCAATAAAACAATGGAAGAGGAAAGTGGAAGAAAGTGGAAGAGTGTTGATTTCCTTTAAGCAGAGAGTTAATCAATAAAATTTAAATTTGAAATAGCGCATTAAAAAACATAATTATTGGGCCTCCCTGGTGGCGCAGTGGTTGAGAGTCCGCCTGCTGATGCAGGGGATACGGGTTCGTGCCCCGGTCTGGGAGGATCCCATATGCCGCGGAGCGGCTGGGCCTGTGAGCCGTGGCCGCTGGGCCTGCGCGTCCGGAGCCTGTGCTCCACAGCGGGAGAGGCCACAACAGTGAGAGGCCCACATACCGCAAAAAGGAAAAAAAAAAAAAAAAAAACATAATTACTCAACCTCTTAATATTTTCAATTTTGTTTCTTAAACTTAGTGAGATCTTTCATAAACTATGGCTGAAATATTTTACATGACTAAAATTGAAATTAAGTTATTCCTTTATTTTTACAACGTTATATTCTTTTTTTTGTTAAATTTAAAAACAATATAATTATGTTTTGACAAAGAACAGGACTAATTTAATTCCATTTTAACAAAATTGTGTGTGTCCCTCTCTTTAGCTAGCTGAAGTGCTCCAAGTAAGCGGAACTGTAAAACTGGCTTACTTTTATCTTGCAGAGCTTTCTTTTTTCACACTCTCCAGTGCTTTATTCTCCTTTAAGATATGCAGTGTTCTTTCCACTTTTTTGTTTTCTTAAAAAAGAGTTTACATATATTTTATCTTTGAAAAAATGTGTATGTTGTATCTGTAAGCAACATTTATACACATACCTATATCTATATCTCCAACTACTTTATATTTTTAGTAAAATATATTTTAAGAAAATATTGCAATTACTAGAACACTATCATTATTTCACAAGAAATAAAGTTGGTAAAATCCCCATTTTACAGATGAGAAAATAGTGGCTTGCATGTTTTAAGTAACTTGCCAAATTGTTAAGCGTCCTAGGCAGAACTTTACTCTAGATCTTCTTATTTTAAGCACAGGGATCTGTTCTCTCATGAACACCTTATATTTTCTTATGAATAATATTTGTAGAACACTGGCTCATTCATGGAAATATTAATTTAAAAATATTTTTTAAAAATATTATCAGAATGAAAGGATTTTTCAGGGGCTATTTTGCTATTTTATTTTACCCAGACATAGGACTTTAGAAAGCAGGGAAGGCATAGCAAACAATTATTTTAGTTGGTTAAACAACAGGTAGAAGTTATCATCTACCTTTATACACTAGATTGATTATATAGGATATTTATATTAAAGAACAAAAAACAGCAATAAACACTTTCTAAAATATTCATAATTATATGAGAGTCTATATGGAATTGAATAGACACACAAAGTAAAAGAAGTGTCTATTGATTAAGAAAAAAAAATTTTGTATTGGTATTTTTAAGACTTAACTGGATGGAGTACAAATTGAGGTTTACGTTTTCCCAAAATTGTAAGCATTATATTGCAACTTGAGCAGCTTTTGCCAATGCAAGACCATTTCCAGCAAAAATCTCTTTAGAGGCAATGTTTAATGAGCTGGAAGTGAATAAAATGTGGAAAAGTAAAGAAGCAAAGAATGTTACTTTATAAAGGAAAGTCTGTATAAGGAAAAAAAGAGCGAATAAAATTCTCAACACTTAGATTTCTTTGCATTTGCCAATTTTCATTAATAAATACTACATAGCAATGTTGCAGGTCACTGGTGTTAATACAGTCTGAACTGGTTTTAGGTAAGACGCATATTTAGCTCTGACAGTCTATCACCTCATAATTTGCTACCTAGCTCCTATCACTCATTCCAAGTCTAAGAAAGGTCCAATATAGAATTAAGATGGATTAAAAACCAGGAATTCTGGCTTCTAGCCCTGTGAGATGTCAGGCTTGTCATTACATATCTGTTTTGTATTTCCTCATATTGTAAAGTGAAAATATGTAATACGATTATTTATAGACCATTTATAATATCTTTCAACTTTATAGAATAATAAATTTTTAGACATTTTCTGATATTATCTAAAGACTATTTAGTCCCGACCCTCTACTAAGCATCTTCTATCCTAGATAATTTTGTCTGTTTACTCAGGTATTCTAAACCTTCTCATTATAGAAAGTCTTAATAATGTGCTAATACCTGTTAATAGCCAAAGTAGTGATGTATATTTCCTCATGTATAGTTGTATTTTCCTTCATTTTAATTATTTTTACTCTATCAGTTTTAGTCTAAGTGATGATTCTCTAAAAAAAAAAGCTAACACAACAATGGCAAATTGTTAGCGGAATGTCTAAAATGGTAATTATTCAATAAGCATTCATTCTTTTTTATGTCTCAACATTTGATGCAATGGAAGATCAGTTCTAGAAGTAATTGACAGTTTACACCTAGCAAGCGTATCTATACCATTAGGTCAATTGCTCAATCTATTCAAAGTAAACAAACAAAACAAAAAAATGTCTTGATATATCCATATAAATCAAGACTTTTTAAATAGAAATTTCTTTAATAAAAGGTATTCTTCTACTTCACTGAGCCTTTCAGAGAAAGGAAGTGAGCTAACTATAGCTTGTTCTATTCAACAGTCTCTCTATAATTTGCAACCATGTGTATCAACCCTACCCTACAGCCTATAATAAATTTTACCTTCCATGCTGAAATTCTCTCTCTCTCTTCCAAAAGTTCAAAGTGGTACTCACTAATTTGATGGTGGTACTGAATAATTACCTAAAATTGGTACTTCCTTTTTCTTTACACCATGTCCTTGAGTAGCAGGGAAAGCTAGTAGATCTTTTAACAAGTCTGGTAATCTTATCTGTATTGAATTTCATCTCCTAGTATATTGTTGTTTTCTAGCAGCTGTATTCAAGTCATTGATATGTTTTAAACTTGGTTCTCAGAAACATGTTTTCTGGACAAAGGTTCTTACTTTATATGCAGGACTGAATAGAAGGAGTGAAGAATTAGTTTTTAAAGGTTTATCCTAGTAATTTAATGTTTGAAAGGAGGAAGCAAAAATGAAACTAATTTCTTCATTCTATATTGTATTAAATTCTATTCCAAGTACTCTCACTGTAAGATCTCCTGAAGTTGACTCTCCATAAATCAGCTTGCTCATACAATGAGAATGACCCCATGCAGCCAACTCCATTATCTGACTTCTTTGCTACCTTTGTATATAACAGATGACTGTAAATGCTTGGGTCCAGCACTTTTTACTAAAACATACCATTAATAAAGTGTTAGAGAATTCCCAAGACAGGATGTGTGAAATGCTTTGTGATTACATATAAATAATTGCTTTATAGGACAATTCAATATATTTGGTTTTCAAAATAAATGAATCCTCATCACAAATATATTTCACAAAATATAATTTTCCACTCTCTAACAGTTTAAGTATATATTCATCTGTAACCAAGTGAATAAATATTACTATAATATTATGGATAAAGAATACAGATTAAATAAAATTTAAAATAACGTATGTATAGCACAGAGAACTGTATATAATATCCTATGGTAAACCATAAAGGAAAAGAATATATAAAAAGAAAGTGTATATGTATACACATTATAACTGAGTTATATCTATCTATCTATCTATCTATCTATATATATGTATAACTGAGTTACTTTGCTTTACAGCAGAAATTAACACAACATGGCAAATAAACAATACTTCAATTAAAAAACAAACAGGGCCTCCCTGGTGGCGCAAGTGGTTGAGAGTCCGCCTGCCGATGCAGGGGATACGGGTTCGTGCCCCGGTCTGGGAGGATCCCATATGCCGCGGAGCGGCTGGGCCCGTGAGCCATGGCCGCTGAGCCTGCGCGTCCGGAGCCTGCGCGTCCGGAGCCTGTGCTCCGCAACGGGGGAGGCCACAACAGTGAGAGGCCCGCATACCGCAAAAAAATAAAAAAAAAATAAAAAAATAAATAAAAAAATAAAAAAACAAAAAACAAACAAAAAATAAAATAACATGTAAATGTCAGTCATATCATCTCAATTTTTCCTAAACCATTTGAAATAGACAGAGGTATGACTAACTTCACTTTCAAGAAAAGAGACTCTGAAGTTCAGGTTGATTAATCTGCCAAAAGTCACATAGCTAGATTAGATGCTTCCAGCAAGACACCCCAAGGTTATTGCCAAAATTTTGATTATCTATTATGTAACAGTGATTATGTGCCAAATTCATGTATATGCTTGTGAGCGTGCCTATGTTGGGGGGAGTAAAGTTCAGGTTTTGTGGGGAAGCTGTGCTGGAAAGACCAGGTACAGACAGGAGTAAATGCTCACCCATTCCCTTTCCAAAGCACTAGTTTGTGATCATATACTTCTTGATTTTCTGCATGTAGGGAATTACAATATACTTGAATGGTATTCACAATGCATTCAATTTCTTAAACAACTCACCTATTCCAGGCACATTATGTATGTAGACTACTACAGCCTTTAAAGGGTAAAGACTGTTCCTTATTTATCCTGGTCTTTTTAGCCCACAGAAAAGACACCTAGAATATATTAGATGTTTAATGAATGAATCTGTAAAACTTTCTCTAATATGTACAGCAAACCTACAAATGAGGTATCGTTTTCATTTAGCTCTTAAGAAAGTGATTGATAAAGCTTGACTTAAAAGCCCATGCTCTTCCCATTAAACTAAGCTGAGACCATAGATCTGGAGATGTTTTGGAATCTTTTTTCAAACCTATGGTTTTCACCCCAAATAAATGCTTTTTGTCAGTTTATTAATTGCATTCTCTGTTTACATGCATATACAAGCCTCTATTATTCAAAGCCATGGGGAGACATCCTAGTACATGGTCATGTCTCAGGGCTGAATGGAGCCGAAGGAGGAGGCATTTTGTTATGTTTTCATTAAGTTTTTTTTTACAAGGCAGAAGAGTTCTATAAGCTTTCATTAAGGCCCTTATTTGAAATAACCCAGATTCAAGGAGATATTTTATACAATAAGGCAGGCATTTGGGTCTAATATGATTTAAGAGTTTTGTGAAAGTAGGCCAGGCCTGAACATTCTCTCTCTCTTCTTACATAAAGAAAGCCTTTCTTTCTGAGACAAAGCCAGAAAGAACATCATTTTAGAAGGAAAAAAATAGATTTTTCTGATTGATCTTCAGTGTTTTGGGAATCTTTTGTCCTTTTGGTACATGATTCTTAGCATTCATGTTGCTGTGACTGAAAATAACTAGAGCTCTTTAAAAAAAAAAAAAACTTTTAATTAAAGCCTCCCATCCATTATCTTGTATGAGACCTAAAAAAAAAGAACCCCAAAACCCAAATCCTCCCAAAAACAAAACAACAACCACTGTTAGAGAATAAAAATTGAAAACCTAAAAGGATCTTACATTTTAAATATTTGCAGTTATGAAATACCCCTCAGATGTCAGGAAAACAAATCCTAAAATGAGTGAAATGGGAGAGCTGGTATGATATAACAAGAGGGCAGTAATGTTCTTTTCCAGAGAACCGTCAAGTTTAAGAAGACAAGCCTAGCTTCCTGAGTTCACAAGGCATTGACTAGACCTCCCATCTAAACCTCTTGATCTAAAACCAGGAAGATTACCCACCCAGGAGAAGTGATGGGTCTACACATATTCTCTTTTTACAGAGAAACCTTAACATCATCAGGTAATGATTTTAGAAAATAAAATCAGGTAATAGTATAATGTTAGGGAAACTAGAATTTCTTGTGAAAAAATAAAAAAGTTTGTCTCTGTAAGAGTGAAGCTCCCGATCCACTGTAGAATAATCCCCAGTTTCTTACAGGAGCGGATGGTGATCAGGCAGTCAGGTAACCTCTGAATAAACCTGAGAAAACCACCCAAATGAGGGTTAAATAGATTATGAGAGTCATATGTTTCCATTGGACCACTAGGTTACTTATATCATTTTGCTTTCTTTGTGCTTAGATTAATTCTACCACTCTTAACATACAGTACTTTTGATCCTCCTCAGATTTAACCAATTCTCCAGTTTTTCACTTACTACTAATGCAATATTTGTTCCATTCTATAAAACCATTCCTCAATTCCTCAATACAGTTTTTTTTAATTTAACAAATTTAATCAGTTATACATATACATATGTTCCCATATCCCCTCCCTTTTGCGTCTCCCTCCCGCCCTCCCTATCCCACCCCTCCAGGCGGCCACAAAGCACCGAGCTGATCTCCCTGTGCTATGTGGCGGCTGCTTCCCACTAGATATCTACCTTACATTTGGTAGTGTATATATGTCCATGCCGCTCTTTTGCTTTGTCACAGCTTAACCTTCTCCCTCCCCATATCCTCAAGTCCATTCTCAAGTAGATCTGTGTCTTTATTCCGGTCTTACCCCTATGTTCTTCATGACATTTATTTCTTAAATTCCATATATATGTGTCAGCATACAGTATTTGTCTTTCTCTTTCTGACTTACTTCACTCTGTATGACAGATTCTAGGTCCATCCACCTCATTACAAATAGCCCAATTTCGTTTCTTTTTATGGCTGAGTAATATTCCATTGTATATATGTGCCACATCTTCTTTATCCATTCATCCGATGATGGACACTTAGGTTGTTTCCAGCTCCGGGCTATTGTAAATAGGGCTGCTATGAACATTTTGGTACATGACTCTTTTTGAATTATGGTTTTCTCAGGGTATATGCCCAGTAGTGGGATTGCTGGGTCATATGGTAGTTCTATTTGTAGTTTTTTAAGGAACCTCCATACTGTTCTCCATAGTGGCTGTACCAATTACCATTCCCACCAGCAGTGCAAGAGTGTTCCCTTTTTGCCACACCCTCTCCAGCATTTATTGTTTCTAGATTTTTTGATGATGGCCATTCTGACTGGTGTGAGATGATATCTCATTGTAGTTTTGATTTGCATTTCTCTAATGAGTAAGGATGTTGAGCATCCTTTCATGTGTTTGTTAGCAGTCTGTATATCTTCTGTGGAGAAATGTCTATTTAGGTCTTCTGCCCATTTTTGGATTGGGTTGTTTCCTTTTTTGTTATTGAGTTGCATGAGCTGCTTATAAATTTTGGAGATTAATCCTTTGTCAGTTGCTTCATTTGCAAATATTTTCTCCCATTCTGAGGGTTGTCTTTTGGTCTTGTTTATGGTTTCCTTTGCTGTGCAAAAGCTTTGAAGTTTCATTAGGTCCCATTTCTTTATCTTTGTTTTTATTTCCATTTCTCTAGGAGGTGGGTCCAAAAGGATCTTGCTGTGATTTATGTCATAGAGGGTTCTGCCTGTTTTCCTCTAAGAGTTTGATAGTTTCTGGCCTTACATTTAGGTCTTTAATACATTTTGAGCTTATTTGTGTGTATGGTGTTAGGGAATGATCTAATCTCATACTTTTACATGTCCCTGTCCAGTTTTCCCAGCACCACTTATTGAAGAGGCTGTCCTTTCTCCACTGTACATTCCTGCCTCCTTTATCAAAGATAAGTTGACCATATATGCATGGGTTTATCTCTGGGCTTTCTATCCTGTTCCATTGATCTATCTTTCTGTTTTTGTGCCAGTACCACACGGTCTCGATTACTGTAGCTTTGTAGTATAGTCTGAAGTCAGGGAGCCTGATTCCTCCAGCTCCGTTTTTCGTTCTCAAGATTGCTTTGTCTATACGGGGTCTTTTGTGTTTCCATACAAATTGTGAAATTTTTTGTTCTAGTTCTGTGAAAAATGCCAGTGGTAGTTTGATAGGGATTGCATTGAATCTGTAGATTGCTTTGGGTAGTAGAGTCATTTTCATAATGTTGATTCTTCCAATCCAAGAACATGGTACATCTCTCCATCTATTTGTATCATCTTTAATTTCTTTCATCAGTGTCTTATAATTTTCTGCATATAGGTCTTTTGTCTCCTTAGGTAGGTTTATTCCTAGATATTTTATTCTTTTTGTTGCAATGGTAAATGGGAGTGTTTCCTTGATTTCACTTGCAGATTCTTCATCATTAGTATATAGGAATGCCAGAGATTTCTGTGCATTAATTTTGTATCCTGCTACTTTACCAAATTCATTGATTAGCTCTAGTAGTTTTCTGGTAGCATCTTTAGGATTCTCTATGTATAGTATCATGTCATCTGCAAACAGTGACAGCTTTACTTCTTTTCCGATTTGGATTCCTGTTATTGTCTTTTCTTCTCTGATTGCTGTGGCTAAAACTTCCAAAACTATGTTGAATAAGAGTGGTGAGAGTGGGCAACCTTGGCTTCTTCCTGATCTTAGTGGAAATGCTTTCAGTTTTTCACCATTGAGGACAATGCTGGCTGTGGGTTTGTCATATATGGCCTTTACTGTGTTGAGGAAAGTTCCCTCTATGCCTACTTTCTGCAGGGTTTTTATCATAAATGGATGTTGAATTTTGTCAAAAGCTTTCTCTGCATCTATTGAGATGATCATATGGTTTTTCTCCTTCAATTTGTTAATATGGTGTATCACGATTGATTTGCGTATATTGAAGAATCCTTGCATTCCTGGAATAAACCCCACTTGATCATGGTGTATGATCCTCTTACTGTGCTGTTGGATTCTGTTTGCTAGTATTCTGTTGAGGATTTTTGCATCTATGTTCATCAGTGATATTGGCCTGTAGTTCTCTTTCTTTGTTACATCCTTGTCTGGTTTTGGTATCAAGGTGATGGTGGCCTCGTAGAATGAGTTTGGGAGGGTTCCTCCCTCTACTATATTTTGGAAGACTTTGAGAAGGATAGGTGTTAGCTCTTCTCTAAATGCTTGATAGAATTCGCCTGTGAAGCCATCTGGTCCTGGGCTTTTGTTTGTTGGAAGATTTTTTATCACAGTTTCAATTTCAGTGCCTGTGATTGGTCTGTTTATAATTTCTATTTCTTCCTGATTCAGTCTTGGCAGGTTGTGCATTTCTAAGAATTTGTCCATTTCTTCCAGGTTGTCCATTTTATTGGCATAGAGTTGCTTGTAGTAATCTCTCATGATCTTTTGTATTTCTGAAGCGTCAGTTGTTACTTCTCCTTTTTCATTTCTAATTCTATTGATTTGAGTCTTCTCCCTTTTTTTGTTGATGAGTTGGGCTAATGGTTTATCAATTTTGTTTATCTTCTCAAAGAACCAGCTTTTAGTTTTATTGATCTTTGCTATCATTTCCTTCATTTCTTTTTCATTTATTTCCTATCTGATTTTTATGATTTATTTCTTTCTGCTAACTTTGGGATGTTTTTGTTCTTCTTTCTCTAATTGCTTTAGGTGCAAGGTTAGGTTGTTTATTCAAGATGTTTCCAGTTTCTTAAGGTAGGATTGTATTGCTATAAACTTCACTCTTAGAACTGCTTTTGCTTCATCCCATAAGTTTTGGGTCGTCGTGTCTCCATTGTCATTTGTTTCTAGGTTTTTTTTAATTTCCTTTTTGAATTCTTCAGTGATCACTTCGTTATTAAGTAGTGTATTGTTTAGCCTCCATGTGTTTGTATTTTTTACAGCTCTTTTCCCATAATTGATATCTAGTCTCATAGCATTGTGGTCAGAAAAGATACTTGATACAATTTCAATTTTCTTAAATTTACCAAGACTTGATTTGTGACCCAAGATATGATCTATCCTGGAGAATGTTCCATGAGCACTTGAGAAAAATGTGTATTCTGTTGTTTTTGGATGGAATGTCCTGTAAATATCAATTAAGTCCATCTTGTTTAATGTATCATTTAAAGCTTGTGTTTCCTTATTTATTTTCATTTTGGATGATCTGTTCATTGGTGAAAGTGGGGAGTTAAAGTCCCCTACTATGATTGTGTTACTGTCGATTTCTCCTTTTATGGCTGTTAGTATTTGCCTTATGTATTGAAGTGCTCCTATGTTGGGTGCATAAATATTTACAATTGTTATATCTTCTTCTTGGATCGATCCCTTGATCATTATGTAGTGTCCTTCTTTGTCTCTTCTAATAGTCTTTATTTTAAAGTCTGTTTTGTCTGATATGAGAATTGCTACTCCAGCTTTCTTTTGGTTTCCATTTGCACGGAATATCTTTTTCCATCCCCTTACTTTCAGTCTGTATATGTCTCTAGGTGTGAAGTGGGTCTCTTGTAGACAGCATATATATGGGTCTTGTTTTTGTATCCATTCAGCCAATCTGTGTCTTTTGGTGGGAGCATGTAGTCCATTTACATTTAAGGTAATTATTGATATGTATGTTCTTATTCCCATTTTCTTAATTGTTTTGGGTTCCTTATTGTAGGTATTTTCCTTATGTTGTGTTTCTTGCCTAGAAAAGTTCTTTTAGCATTTGTTGTTAAGCTGGTTTTGTGGTGCTGAACTCTCTTAGCTTTTGCTCATCTGTAAAGGTTTTAATTTCTCCATCAAATCTGAATGAGATCCTTGCTGGGTAGAGTAATGTTGGTTGCAGGTTTTTTTTCCTTCATCACTTTTATTATGTCCTGCCACTCCCTTCTGGCTTGTAGTGTTTCTGCTGAGAGATCAGCTGTTATCCTGATGGGGATTCCCTTGTGTGTTATTTGTTGTTTTTCCCTTGCTGCTTTTAATATGATTTCTTTGTGTTTAATTTTTGACAGTTTGATTAATATGTGTCTTGGCGTATTTCTCCTTGGATTTATTGTGTATGGGACTCTCTGTGCCTCCTGGACTTGATTAACTATTTGCTTTCCCATATTAGGGAAGTTTTCAACTATAAGCTCTTCAAATATTTTCTCAGTCCCTTTCTTTTTCTCTTCTTCTGGAACCCCTATAATTCGAATGTTGTTGCGTTTAATGTTGTCCCAGAGGTCTCTGAGACTGTCCTCTGTTCTTTTCATTCTTTTTTCTTTATTTTGCTCTGCAGCAGTTATTTCCACTATTTTATCTTCCATCTCACTTATCCATTCTTCTGCCTCAGTTATTCTGCTATTGATCCCATCTAGAGTATTTTTCATTTCATTTATTGTGTTTTTAATCGATGCTTGATTCATCTTTAGTTCTTCTAGGTCCTGGTTAAATATTTCTTGCATTTTGTCTATTCTATTTCCAAGATTTTGGATCTTGGAAATAGAATCTTGGATCATCTTTACTATCATTATTCTGAATTCTTTTTCAGGTAGACTGCCTATTTCCTCTTCATTTGTTAGGTCTGGTGGGTTTTTGTCTTACTCCTTCTCCTGCTGTGTGTTTTTCTGTCTTCTCAGTTTGCTTATCTTACTGTGTTTGGGGTCTCCTTTTTGCAGGCTGAAGATTCGTAGTTCCTGTTGTTTTTGGTGTCTGTCTCTAGTGGCTAAGGTTGGTTTAGTGGGTTGTGTAGGCTTCCTGGTGGAGGGGACTAGTGCCTGTGTTCTGGTGGATGAGGCTGGATCTTGTCTTTCTGGTGGGCAGGTCCACGTCTGGTGGTGGGTTTTGGGGTGTCTGTGGACTTTTTATGATTTTAGGCAGCCTCTCTGCTAATGGGTGGCGTTGTGTTCCTGTCTTGCTAGTTGCTTGGCATTGGGTGTCCAGCACTGTAGCTTGCTGGTCGTTGAGTGAAGCTCGGTGCTGGTGTTGAGATGGAGATCTCTGGAAGATTTTCGCCGTTTGATATTATGTGGAGCTGGGAGTTCTCTTGTGGACCAGTGTCCTGAAGTTGGCTCTCCCACCTCAGAGGCACAGCACTGACTCCTGGCTCCTCAATTTGGGATGATTTGTTGTCTATTCATGTTTTCCACAAATGCAGGGTACATCAAGTTGATTGTGGAGCTTTAATCCGCTGCTTCTGAGGCTGCTGGGAGAGATTTCCCTTTGTCTTCTTTGTTCCCACAGCTCCCGGGTCTCAGCTTTGGATTTGGCCCCGCCTCTGCATGTAGGTTGCCAGAGGGCGTCTGTTCTTTGCTCAGACAGGACAGGGTTAAAGGAACAGCTGCTTCGGGGACTCTGGCTCACTCAGGCCAGGGGGGTGGGAGGGGCATGGAGTGCGGGGCGAGCCCGCAGTGGCAGAGGCCGGCGTGACGTTGCACCAGCCCAAGGCGCACCGTGCGTTCTCCCAGGGAAGCCGTCTGTGGAGCCCGGGACCCCGGCAGTGATGGGCTGCACAGGCTCCCGGAAGGGCGGCGTGGACAGTGACCTGCGCTCGCACACAGACATCTTGGCGGTGGCAGCAGCAGCCCCAGCGTCCCATGCCCGTCTCTGGGCTCCGCGCTTTCAGCCACAGCTTGCGCCCTTCTGTGGGGCTCCTTTAAGCAGCGCTCTTAATCCCCTCTCCTCGCACACCAGGAAACCAAGAGGGAAGAAATAGTCTCTTGCCTCTTCGGCAGCTCCAGAGTTTTCCCGGACTCCCTCCCGGCTAGCTGTGGCGCATTAGCCCCCTTCAGGCTGAGTTCTCGCCGCCAGCCCCAGTCCTCTCCCTGCACTCTGACCGAAGCCTGAGCCTCAGCTTCCAGCGCCGACTGCCCCGGCGGGTGAGCAGACAAGCCTCTCGGGCTGGTGAGTGCTGGTCGGCACTGATCCTCTGCGCGGGAATCTCTCTGCTTTGACCTTCCCAGGTACGTGGGGAGTTTCTTGCCTTTTGGGAGGTCTGAGGTCTTCTGCCAGCGTTCATTAGGTGTTCTGTAGGAGTTGTTCCACGTGTAGCTATATTTCTGCTGTATCTGTGGGGAGGAAGGTGATCTCCGTGTCTTACTCTTCTCCCATCTTCCCCGGAAGTGAACCAGAAGATTCTTTTTGTTTCCTTTTCCTCTGTCCTTAGTTGCACTGGCTCACAGGGTGCTGCAAGACGGGGCCCAGCACCTGACGTGAAACAACAGCCTCTCAATACAATTTTTGCAGCAATCACTTTGTCTTCTTTGTCCTTAATTGCCATGCTAGATAAAAGAGCACACTATAATTCTACCTCAGTTTTGTATTCTCAGCCCACTTAGACTGTATGTGTATATATTTGCTGCTCCAGTTCCCGTCTTCATCAGTCTTACCTGCTTTGCCCCAAGAAGAACACTTGCTTGCACTTCATCACCTGTGTCTCCTTACCTTATATGACTTCTGTGGGGTTTTAGAAATGAAAAACCAGCAGGAGATGTAAGGGTAGGAGGAGAGAGGCTGGGCTATTTTTTGTCTTCTTTGACTCCATTCTCTCTGTCAGCTAGTTTTGCAGTGGCTGTGCCTTGTTACAAAGGCTACCACTCCTGTCTGCAATCTCCTGTACTGTGGCTGTATATCTTGCTGGGTTCTGGAAAGTTTCCCTCCCCATGCTTCATTAGACCCATGGTAGGAATGGTTTTTTGTTGTGGCTGGTCCTTAATACGCATCACCTTTCCTTGTTAGTTCCTTTAACCTTCACCACCTTGTAATGGTCATTAAATTCTTTTAAACTACCCCTTTGAATGTGTTATCTGCTTCCCACTAGGGTTTCATGGGACATCCCCTGTTGCATATAAAGTCAGACAGTAATCCAGGGTTGGTTTTGTTTTGTTTGTTTGCTTTTTCTCTATAGGGAGACATTCTCCCAATTCCATCTATGAAAGAGTCCCCTTTGATTTGTGGTGCCACTTTGAGTTCCCATATATTCCTGGGTCTATCTCTATGCTTTGTATTCTATGTCATTGTTCCTTTCATCTTGCACAAGTACCAGACTCTTTTGTCTTTATGTTTTAACACCTTGCAGGGTAACCTCACCCTTGTTTCAGTCAGGACAGATTAGATTCTGCTGTAGTAAGAAACACTACCAAAAGAGATTATCATACTAAGTAAAGTAAGTCAGAGGAAGACAAATATCATATAATATCACTTACATGTGGAATCTAATATATATATATATACAAATGAACTTATTTACGAAACAGAAAAAGACTCACAGACATAGAAAACAAACTTATGGGGCCTCCCTGGTGGCGCAGTGGTTAAGAGTCCGCCTGCCGATGCAGGGGATACGGGTTCGTGCCCCGGTCTGGGAGGATCCCATATGCCGCGGAGCGGCTGGGCCCGTGAGCCATGGCCGCTGGGCCTGCGCATCCGGAGCCTGTGCTCCGCAACGGGAGAGGCCACAACAGTGAGAGGCCCGCATACCGCAAAAAGAAAAAAAAAAAAAAAAAAAGAAAACAAACTTATGGTTACCAAAGAGGAAAGGGGTAGGGGAAGGGATAAATTAGGAGTTTGGGATTAACAGATACAGACTACTATATATAAAATAGATAACCAACAAGGATGTACTGTATAGCACAGGGAACTATATTCAATATCTTGTGATAACCTATCATGGAAAAAATATGAAAAAGCATATATATATATATATATATATATATATATATATATATGTACATATAATCAATTTGCTGTACACCTGAAACTAAAACACTGTAAATCAATACATCAATAAAAAAAAAGTTAATTAAAAAAAATGAAGGATTTTTTTATCTCACTGTACATATACAATAAAGGTTGGCAGGGTCTCTGCTCTTTTTAGTCACACCATCTCAGGCTGATGGGTAGTCACAATTTTCCCCCTTGCTGACTGCCATGTCTGGAGGAAAAGAGAACTCTACAAGTCTCACACCAGTAGTTAAATGTTCAGTTCAAAAATGGCACACACCTTGACCATCAATGACTCATTGGCTAGAACTAGTCAAAGGGTCAACTGTGTCACAAAGGAGCCAAACAGTCTGGGAGTCAGAGAAACAGAAATAATTAGTGAGCAACACTAATGAACACCAAAACTTTCTTTGCTCCTTTCCAAAGTTGACTTGAATGTTGAAAGTTCTCTATTATTTCATATGAATGTTCGAATAATTATATTGAGTTCCTCAAAAACATCTAGCTGGTAATTTCATCAGAATTTTATTAGATTTATATTTTTATATTTAAATTGTTTCACTACAAAGCATGGAATGATTCTACATTTATTCAGATTTCCTTTTATGCCCTTTAATAGAGTCTAAAAGTTGCCATGGATATCTTGGTTATTTTACAAGTTAAACCTAAGATACTGTTTAGTTGTGTTTTTTTTGTTTTTTGTTTTTTGTTTTTTTTTGGCGGTAGGCGGGCCTCTCACTGTTGTGGCCTCTCCCGTTGTGGAGCACAGGCTCCGGACACGCAGGCTCAGCAGCCATGGCTCATGGGCCCAGCCGCTCCGCGGCATGTGGGATCTTCCCAGACCGGGGCACGAACCCATGTCCCCTGCATCGGCAAGCAGACTCTCAACCACTGCGCCACCAGGGAAGCCCACTGCTTAGTTTTGATATTATGAGTGATATTATTTTGGTTGCTTTGTTGCTATTGTGTATTTATGATTAATTATTGGTGATCTAGAGTAATTCTTATTAGTTCTAACATTTATCTGTTGATTCCATTAAATTTTCTGCATACATACTCAAATTGTATACAAATAATTTGTTTTATTCTTTCCCTTCCAATCACTGTACCTCTTACTCAATTTTCTTTCCCTATATATTAACCGAGACCAATGCTATGTCAAATATTAATAGTAGACATCCTTGTCAATCCTGATCTTAAAATGCATGTGCCAAAATTTCACCTATAAGTAAAATAATTTTTAATATAATCTTTACAAAATTAAGGAAAGGCCCTACCTTTCCTAATTTGCTAGGAACTGTCATCAAAAACAGATGTTTAATGTAAATCAAATGATTTTTCTTCATCCATGTAGTTTAATTTATTATATTAGTGAATATATTAAAATTATGTATTAATCTGTCATAAATATAGTTTTCCAATTTACATTATTACAAACAAAACTAAAATAAACATTTTTTACACAACTCTTCACACATAGATAAAATAATTTAGCTAGAATATAGTAGAATATTTAGGATATGTTGGAATCATTAGCCAATGGTTAATCAAACATAATGCAAAATTTCAAATTTAGTTGTTACTGTCAAATTAGTCTCGAAACAGTTTATACTAACATTTTATGTACTGCTTTTCTATCAGCAGTATAATAATTTTGTCACACTTCTGAAAATTCCGAATTTTTTAAGGACTTTTAGAAAAATCATATATACATATATACATACACACACATACTGAATCCTGATCCATTTCTTTTATATGCATAACAAATATCTACTTTCAGTCTTCATATTGTTTTTGTTTACGTTATAATTTTTGGAACAAAAGTTTTATTTTAATTGCAATGTGGTCAGATTTGTTAGTCTTTTACACTACAGTTTTGGTTTTGTGTTTAAATAGTTTTTTTTTGTTTGTTTGTTTGTTTTTTTAACAGTTCTTTCATATTTTGCCATTGGGAAGAAAGTCTCTATTTTCTTCTAAAAGTTTTTCACTTTAGATACTCAAAACATCCTCAGTTACTCTTTATTGCTTTTTTACAGTGTGAGGTAGTAGGAATTTATTTTTCTTTGTAGGCAGCCAAATTTCCTTTAATCATTTCTTTATTTGCAATGCAATTTTTGTTATAAATTAAGGTTTCATATACAGGAAAATATTTTCTGGTCCATCTGCTCTGTTTCATTGTTCTACTAGATAATACATGTGTTGTACCACAGTATTTTGTATACTATAACTCTAATTAATCTTGATAATTAGGAATAACCCTACTTTATCATTTTTTATTCAAAATTTCTTAGTCTTTAGTTCCTTTACATAAATTTCACGGTCAGCTTTCAAAATTCCACTACAAACTTTTAGTTATTTAATTGAGCTTTCATGGTATTCCCATATTAAGTGGGAAACAATTGCAATCTTTATGATATTAATCTTTATGACATGCTCTATATGCCTATTCATTCAAGCCTTCTTTTTGGAATTTCAACATTATTTTGCAATTTTCTCATAAAAGTGTGAGTATTTTGTTCGATTTATCTCCTGGAATCTTAGACTTTATCTCTACTGTGAATAGTTTCTCTTTTTAAATAATGTTTTTGAAGTGGTCATTATAGGTGACATAAGAAGGCTATTATTTTCTACCTTGATTTTTCTATTTTTTCTGACTCTGATACCATTTCACCAGCTTTATTTTAAATAGTAATTGTGTGATGTATATATTTCCACTTCTTTTTTTTTCAACTCATCTCTGAGACTTTTACTTTAGGTAGATTTTCTGTAAATAGCAGGCAGCTAGATGTGTTTAACTACTTGGATGAAATTTCTCTTTCATTAGGTGAATTTAACACATCAACAAGTTAGAAGTAATTTGGAATTAATTTTACTTTCTGTTTAACTCCTTTTTTAAAAAACTGCACTTTTCTCCATTGTTTTCCTTCTGCCTCCTTAAGGAATGCTTTCATCTGTAAGTAACAGAAAAACTTACTTAGAATGATTAAACAAATAGGGGTTCATTTCTTAATATAAAAGAAATCCAGAGATAGGCACAGGTTTGTCATTTCAGTAATGAGGCAGGCACCCAAGTTCTTTCTTTCTTTCTACTGTGTCATTTTTAGTACTTGTTTTTTTGCCCTTTTTGTCTAATGGTTACAAGATGCATGCTACATATCCAGGCATCACGTCTACCTTCCAGACACAATAATATGGGTGAGAGAAAAGGATTTTACACCACAGGGTTCTCGCAAAAATCAAATGAGCTAACACAGTGCTCAGCATATTTAAGCTCTTGACAGATTTAAATTATTTACATTTCCTCTTTACTATAATAGAAATCATTTCTTATTATCCAATTTTTATAAACCCCAAATCATTTTGATCCCCAAGTCCAGGCAGTATATTGTACCCTATCCTTCTGGCAGGAACTTCACACTGATAGCTCCAGAGTGTACCAATCGCTAATTGGCTTAGGTGAACAGTGCCTCCTGGAACTGGGCTTTGCTCATTTTACATACATGAGCAGCACTGACCTCAGGCTTCCTAGTAAATGAAGCATGCAAGATCATTGATACTCCTGATAAATACAAAACACAATTACTATTAAAGTTGAAATTATTAAGTAGAGAATTTAGTAACCTACCTTCAAAGAACAAAAAATAGAATGTTCTATGGACTAATTGCTACTGCTTGCCACCAATTTTGAAAACCGGCTACCAATTTTACTATTTCTGATTGACTGAAGCTAAGCCCTTTTCTAATCAAAAATAGCTATCATTTCCCCAAGTGCTTCAACAGCAAAATAAAAGCCTCCTATATTCTCTCTATACTCAGTTTACACAGTGATACTCTGAATGAGTAGTTAATATTAGATCTCTTTTAAGTCCTCATAAGTCAATCATTTCCCTCAAATGACAAAGATAGTATCTGGTACAAAAGCACTTGGCATTATCATCCCCCAAATTAGTAAATCAGACTTTCTTTGGTTTCTTTTTTAAAGGTTGAAATTATAGAAAATGGATGAACCATAATTTTAGGTTGGCCAAAGTATATTGAGAATATACTAGGCATTGCAAATATCAGCATGTCACTTTAGCTCACAGTAGAATAATCCTTGAAATCAGACTCACATAAAAATGCTTCATCAATAGTGGATTGACATGAGTGAGTTTTCTGATAAAGAAGAGTAAGTTCTTTTTAAATAATCAAAACACCAATAAATATTTTAAAAATTAAATAATCAGCGCTTTTGAAAAGAAAGGCAATGACCTGATAATTTTTTTTTTTTTTTTTTTGCGGTACGCGGGCCTCTCACCGCCATGGCCTCTCCCGTAGCGGAGCACAGGCTCCGGATGTGCAGGCTCAGCAGCCATGGCTCACGGGCCCAGCCGCCCTGTGGCATGTGGGATCCTCCCGTGTCCCCTGCATTGGCAGGAGGACTCTCAGCCACTGCACCACCAGGGAAGCCCCTGATAAATCTTTAATTGAAATTTACCCAAATAATATTATCTTTTTAAAAATAAATTTAGTTATTTTATTTTTATTTATTTTTGGGTGCATTGGGTCTTCGTTGCTGCACGCAGGTTTTCTCTAGTTGTGGTGAGTGGGGGCTACTTTTTGTTGCAGTGTGCGGGCTTCTTATTGTGGTGGCTTCTCTTGTTGTGGAGCATGGCTTCAGTAGTTGTGGCACGTGGGCTCAGTAGTTGCAGCTCGCGGGCTCTAGAGCACAGGCTCAGTAGTTGTGGCGCACGAGCTTAGTTGCTCCGTGGCATGTGGGATCTCCCCAGACCAGCTCTCGAACCCATGTCACCTGCATTGGCAGGTGGATTCTTAACCACTGCACCACCAGGGAAGCCCTATGTCAGTTTTAAGAGGACTGATAATGCAGTGCATCCAAGATTGTAAATCTATTGTGGTGATATATGTTTAGCCAGAAGAAGCCGAAATAAAAAAGAGTAAAATGTTGAATTTCTGGAAATAGTCTCCATGCCACATTTGAAAATGATACACTAAATGAATTATCCATTAATACTTGATGAACTTTGAAACATTTTTCACGTTATTATAGAATATCAAAACACATTTCAGAAATTTATTCTAGCCCTCTGTTCTGTATTTCATTCCAAGCAAAACTCTTCTACTGTTTCTATGTAATAAGTAGTTACAATACTTATTTTTATTATTATTCTTATTAGTTATATTCTTTACCTATTTAAAAAAATTCCCTTTAATACTTAGTAGAAAGTTTTCTAGCATCTATTTAAGAGGTTTTTGTGTGTGTGTGTGTGTTCGTTTTGCCACATCCCTGACTGCTCCATTTAGATTCATGGATTTCAGTACATTTTTTAAAGTATACGCAGACATATTCTGACATAAATCTCTTATTTTACCTTTCCAGTATCCCTTGTGTTCTTCTACCACTACACTGGGAAGGTCTGCCCCCAAATCCAAATGGGTCTGTTAGGTTGAAAACCACCATATTTCATTTTCTTTGCCACAGTGATTGTTCCAGAGGTGGGCATCTGAGCCACATAGGAAAAAGCAGAGTCCTTCACTGAGGATATTTGAGACATATTCTCTCTTTCCTTTCAGTCAAGAGCTTAAAAGTGGGTCCCAGAACAGCTGGGAGCTCTGTCCCCAGCCTCATGGAACAGCCTGAGTACAAGGTTAACTTGCAGGGAAAATTGAGAAAAGAGTTGAGAATCTAGAACAGGCTGGAGGCTGGTATTTCCTGAGGCTATTTCCAGCTATGAACTTCTCAGTTATAGCAACCTATAAACATTCTTTTCTTTAAGTTAGTTTGTGTTGTTATCTGTCTCTCAACAGTGAAAGATACTGCCTTATATAGGTATAGTTGAGGAAATATGTTAAAAAATTGCACCCTAGATGTAATGAACAAATAAATGTCAAAATTACTCAATATTGTTTTCTAAAAATTTAAAATACTTTAGGTAGGTTTAATGGAGTATAAATAATATGTAGTAAGCACTCATGTAATGACAGGTCAGCTTAAGAAATAAAACATAAATTCAGATGAAGCCAATTATGGAACCCTTCCCCAATTGCATCCTTCTCCCACATCCCCAAAGTAAGCATTATTAGTTTGATGATTATATTTTAATACTATTACTATGTATATATGTATCACCTAAGCACTTCTCACTACACTGGACCCTAAACCTGGTCTGAGACATCATCATCTGTTCCCTGGATAAGTGCAATAAATACCCATCAGTTCTTCCTTCTTCTGTTTTTCTTCCCTGCAGAATAGTCTCAAAAGAGTAGTTGGGATGAACCTTTTAAAACTGAAGTCATTGAGAGTCCGCCTGCCGATGCAGGGGATACGGGTTCGTGCCCCGGTCTGGGAGGATCCCATATGCCGCGGAGCGGCTGGGCCCGTGAGCCATGGCCGCTGAGCCTGCGCGTCCGGAGCCTGTGCTCCGCAACGGGAGAGGCCACAGCAGTGAGAGGCCCGCGTACCGCAAAAAAAAAAAAAAAAAAAAAAAAACTGAAGTCAGACTGTTGCATTCCTTGGCTCAAAACCCTCCAACAATGTCCCACACCACTTTAAATAGGAGGCAAAGTTCATGCTGTGTTCTCCTAGGCTCCTGTCCCTCCTCTGACCTTCTCACCTCTGCTCTTCCTTGCCACACTAGCCCCCTTTTCATTGGATGTGTGGGGCTCATTTCTCCTTAAAAACATTTTGTTCTGCCTGGACAATTCTCCCCCCAGGTATCCGCATGGCTCTCTTTCATCTCCTCCAGTGTTGTCACAACTGTCTCTCAGTGAAGCTTTCCCAGAAAACACTATTCCCAACTTTTTTTTTTAACTGCAGGTGCCCAGAATTGAGCTGCTCACACTCCTCAATTCATAGCCCACAAACACTCAATCAGCATTGTCTCTGCCCGGATCCTTCTTTGTTTAATATTTAATTATCTTTATAGTTTTCCCTTTCATCCCAATAACTTCAACTCATCACCTTCCCAACCACAGCCACCCAATCTTGGTATTTACTACAATCCTTTCAATCCAACTTCCATATATTTGTTCACATGAATATTTACATAATGATGTAGCTATAAAAAATCTAGTATTACTTTGTGTTTATTTATTTTTAATGGAAATAATATTGTGCTATAAATCTCTTTCTTGATTATGACAAATTATATGCCAACAAATTTGACAACCTAGAAGAAATGGACAAGTTTTTAGAAACATACAGCCTAGAAGAGAAATAGAATCTGTAATTTAAAAACTCCCTACAAACAAAAGTCCAGGACGAGAGGGTTTCACAGGTGAATTCTATCAAACAAGCAAAGCAGAAGTTATATTGATCCTTCTCAAACTCTTCCAAAAAACTGAAGAGGAGGGAACACTCTCAAAGACATTCTATGAAGTCATGATCACCTTGATACCAAAACCAAAGACACCACCAAAAAAGAAAATCATGGACCAATATCTTTAATGAATATAGATGCAAAAATTCTCAACAAAATATTAGCAAACCGAATTGAACAATACATAAAAAAAATCATACACCATGACCAAGTGAGATTCATCTTAAGTTCACAAGGATGGCTAAACATACACAAATCAATGTGATACACCACATAAACAAAAGGAAAGCCAAAAACCACATGATTCTCTCAGTAGATGCAGAAAAAGCATTTGACAAAATTCAACATCCATTCGTGATAAAAACTCTTACCAAAGTGGGTATGGAGGGAACATATCTCAAGATAATAAAAGCTGTTTATGACAAACTCACAGCCAATATAATATTCAACTGTGAAAAGCTGAAAGCCTTCCCACTAAAATCTGGAACAAGACAAGGATGTCCACTCTCATCTCTTCTACTCAACATAGTATTGGAAGTCCTAGTCACAGCAATCAGACAAGAAAAAGAAATAAAATGTATTCAAATTGGAAGGGAACACGTAAAATTGTCATTTTATGCAGATGATATGATACTATATAAAGAAAACCCTAAAGACTCCACACAAAAACTACCACAACTTGGGCTTCCCCGGTGGTGCAGTGGTTGAGAGTCCGCCTGCCGATGCAGGGGACACGGGTTCATACCCCAGTCCAGGAAGATCCCACATGCCGTGAAGCAGCTGGGCCCGTGAGCCATGGCCGCTGAGCCTGCGAGTCCAGAGCCTGTGCTCCGCAACGGGAGAGGCCACAAGAGTGAGAGGCCCACGTACCACAAAAAAAACCCCCAAAAAACCAAACAAACAAAAAAAAAAACTACCACAACTTGTAAATGAATTCAGCAAGGTAGCAGGACACAAGATTAACATACAGAAATCAGTTGCATTTCTTTACACCAACAATGAAATATCAGAAAGGGAATGTAAAAAAATAATGCCTTTGAACTTCCCAGGTGGTGCTGTGGTTAAGAATCCGCCTGCCAACACAGGGACATGGGTTCGAACCCTGGTCCGGGGAAGATCCCACATGTCATGGAGCAACTAAGCCCGTATGCTGCAACTACTGAGCCCATGTGCTGAAACTACTGAAGCCTGCTCGCCTACAGCCCATGCTCTGCAACAAGAGAAGCCACCACAATGAGAAGCCCATGCACTACAACAAAGACTAGCCCCTGCTTGCTGCAACTAGAGAAAGCCTGCATGCAGCAACAAAGACCCAACTCAGCAAAAGTAAAATATAAATAAATAAGTAAAATTTTTAAAATGCCTTTTAAAATCAGACCCCCTAAAATAAAATACTTAGGAATAAATTTTCTGACATAAGTAATATCAATGTTTTCTTAGGTCAATCTCCTAAGGCAATATACATAAAAACAAAAGTAAACAAGTGGAACCTAATCAAACTTACAAGCTTTTGCACAGCAAAGGAAACCACAAACAAAATGAAAAGACAACCTACAGAATGGGAGAAAATATTTGCAAATGATGAGACTGACAAGGTCTTAATTTCCAAAATATGCAAACACCTCATACAACTCAACAACAAAAGAACAAACAATCCAATTGAAAAGTGGGCAGAAGAACTAAAGAGACATTTCTCCAAAGAAGAAATACAGATGGCCAACAGGCACATGAAAAGATGCTCAACATCGCTAATTATTAGAGAAATGTAAATCAAAACTACAATAAGGTACCATTTCACATCAGTCAGAATGGCCATCATTAAAAAGTTTACAGGGCTTCCCTGGTGGCGCAGTGGTTGACAGTCCGCCTGCCGATGCAGGGGACACGGGTTCGTGCCCCAATCCCGGAAGATCCCACATGCCGCGGAGCGGCTGGGCCTGTGAGCCATGGCCGCTGGGCCTGCACATCCGGAGCCTGTGCTCCGCAACAGGAGAGGCCACAGCAGTGAGAGGCCTGCATACTGCAACAACAACAACAACAAAAAAGTCTACAAATAACAAATGCTGGAGAGGCTGTGGAGAAAAGGGAACCCTCCTACACTGCTGGTGGGAATGTAAGTTGGTGCAGTCCCTGTGGAAAACAGTACGGAGGTTCCTCAGAAAACTAATGATCTGGCATTTTGGTTTCCATCCTCAGAAAACCATATGATCCAGCAATTCTACTCCTGGGTATATATCCAGATGAAACTCTAACTCAAAAAGAGACATGCACCCCTATGTTCATAGCAGCACTATTCACAATATCCAAGGTATGGAAACAACTTAAATGTACATCAACTGATGAATGGATAGATGTGGTACATATATACAATGGAATATGACTCAGCCATAAAAAAGAATGAAATAATGCCATTTGCAGCAACAAGGATACAACTGGAGATCTGGAGACTATCATACTAAGTGAAGTAAGTCAGAAAGAGAAAAACAAATACCATATGATATCACTTACATGTGGAATCTAAAATATGACATAAATGAACCTATCTATGAAACAGAAACTGAATCACAGACATAGAGAACAGACTAGTGGCTGCCAAGGGGGAGAGGTTTGGTGAAGAGATGGAGTGGGAGGTTGGGGTTAGCAGCTGTAAGCATTTATATATAGAATGGATAAACAACAAGGTCCTACTGTATAGCACAGAGAACTATATTCAGTATCCTATGACAAACCATAATGGAAAAGAATATAAAAAAAAGTAGAATGTATATATAGGTATAACAATCACTTTGCTGTACAGCAGTAATTAGCACAACATTGTAGATCAACTATACTTCAATAAAAAAATCTCTTGTTACTCATTTCCTTCCCACTCAAAGTTATGTTTTTGAAATTACTGATTTTCTTATATGTAAATCTAGGTCATTTTTTTCTGACAGCTGCATAGTATTCCTTTACCTGCATCTCATGTGATTTATTTATGCATTCTTCAGCAATGGACACATATATTGACTCCAACTTTTCACAGCCACACACACACACACACACACACACACACACACAACACACAAACTGTAAAGCATTACTTTACTAATGCCTTTGTCTTTACATACCAAATAACTTATGTTTCACCAGCAGTATTTAAAGTTTTATTTTTGCCTTTAGCTTAAGAAAGCAATTATTCTTAATTGTCCTTGAGGGGAAAAAAACCCTTCAATGATATAAGCTAAGGAATGCTTCCATGTATCTGTCTAATCCTTCATCTCTTCACCTCAGTCATTTCAGCTCACAGTCTGGTGAGGAGATAGAACTTAACAAGATCATTACAATGCAATGTGGTTAATGCGATGATAGAGGTGCTGAGGGTAAAAAGAGAAGACTTCCTTAACAGAGCCAGTGGGAGTGCTTGCCACAGATAGCTTCTTGGAAGAGGTAAGGTGAGCAGTGGCCTCAAAGGATGAATAGATGTCTTCTGAGATAAAGCCATTTGAGAAGTGGTGATCATATTAAGTAAAGAAAACAGCATGAGCAAACAGCAAACAGCATAAGCAGTTTTGATATAACAGGATATAGAGTGGGAGAGGGAACATGCCAGGAGATAAACTGGAGAAGTAGAAGGAGGGGCTTGTTGTATTAGAACCTTGCTAGAGTCAGGTAGCCAATAGGGGTTCCCAGGAATGTTTTATACAAAGCCAGATTAAACAGTGCCATCAAAGATGATTTTGAAGATGATGATACTATAGGTGAAGAGAACAATAAGGAAACTAGGAAGTTCTCTGGGTGAGCTGTGATGAAAACTTAAAATGGACATGTTTAATATCAGATAGAACAAGATTTAAAATGGTTTTATAAGCTACATATACCTATAATGTAACTGATATTAATCTTAGTTAACGGGCCATAATCATCAACAATGTTAGTTTTCTTTCGAATAGTTGCAGCTACTTTTATAAATTTATTTTTCATGCAATAGCACTGAAACCATTAATGTTAAAAAATCTTGGAAAGTACAATAGGCAAGAGTCAGTTGATATTAGATTATATATCTGTAAATTTTAACCCACACTGTTTAATTAGTTGACTCTGGGTGAATGGTGTCATTGTTCTACGTCTCTGTTTCCATAACTTTAAAATCGAAATAATTATTCTATGTTTATATCCCCTACTGTTTTGTGACAATGAACCGGATAATGTAAAGGCATTTAGAACAAAGTAAAACTATATATCTGTAATATTTATATATCTGTAATATTTTTATGTCTTGTTTTGTTAATTTTCTACAACTATGCTAAGAGAATATTCTTAGTTTATATTCATTCACTACCCTTTACTATGTTTTAATGTCCTTATCTTGATTCAAAATCCTCTCTCCCATAAATAAATCAGAGCACCAACTCCCAAAGCAAGCAGTTTGGGGACTTCTAGGCAAAGGAGACATTTTCAAAAAATATTAAAAACTGCCATTAGAGATATGAATCCCTGAAAGTCTAAAATATTCTGGGCTTAAATTTAGCAATTGCCGATTCTTTGATGTGTGCTTAAGGCTAAGAAACAGTCAAGATCTATTCCAGAAATTTAATTCATTTAATTCATTTTTAGTGGTCAATTAATAACCTCCAATAACCTCCAGTGATGAACTTATCTCACAGTAAAGACCCAGAATTATTTTTTGTTTCAATAATAGACAATTTTTAGGATATGCTTTCAATGTTAAATTCCCAGGGAGTAATCTAGGACTAGAAATCAGTAGCACTGAATTTTAAACTCAGGTCATTTAGTAAAGCATAATAAGGTCTAGAAAAGACATCCTTCATAGAGGGGAGGCATTACTATACAAGGGATCACATCAGATTTATTCTGGAAAGAAGAGTAGTTTGAAATACTGTAATAAATATATATATCATCTTTTCAAAACAAACTGGAAAATATAGGACTTGAAAACATCTTTTCTGGTGGAATGCCAAAGGCAGAAAAATAAACCATTTTAGAAAACATGAGTTTAAAAGTCTTGGGGAAAATCAGGTCAGAAGTATTCACTTACATGATATAGGCAATGACTAGGACAATGACCGCTAGCATTTATTGACTCTGTGCCAGCCACAGTGCCAAGCACCTTACACTTGTTATTTCCATCAATCCTTGCAACACACTGATAAGGTAAATACTACTGTTATTCTTACGTTTGTAGACTAGGAATCAGAGACTTAGAGAATATGAGTAACTTGTCTAATATCATACATATAAAAATTGTAATGTGCACACTGGTGTATAAAGATATACCATGTGGGCCTCCCTGGTGGCGCAGTGGTTGAGAGTCCGCCTGCCGATGCAGGGGATACGGGTTTGTGCCCCGGTCCGGGAGGATCCCATATGCCGCGGAGCGGCTGGGCCCGTGAGCCATGGCCGCTGAGCCTGCGCATCCGGAGCCTGTGCTCCGCAACGGGAGAGGCCACAACAGTGAGAGGCCCACATACCGCAAAAAAAAAAAAAAAAAAAGATATACCATGTCCATGAATAAGAAAATATTTGATGTAATGATGTCAATTCCCTCAAAATTATATTAGAATTTTAATATAATTTCAAGAAATATTCATGTGGAACTTCCTTTGCTTCTCAACAAAGAGAGTTTTAAAGTTTTAAAAAATTATTTATTTTTTAACGTCTTCAGTGGAGTATAATTGCTTTACAATGGTGTGTTAGTTTATGCTGTATAACAAAGTGAATCAGCTATACATAAACATATATCCCCATATCTCTTCCCTCTTGCATCTCCCTCCCACCCCTCTAGGTGGTCACAAAGCACCGAGCTGATCTCCCTGTGCTATGCGGCTGCTTCCCACTAGCTATTTTACATTTGGTAGTGTATATATGTCCATGCCACTTTCTCACTTCATCCCAGCTTACCCTTCCCCCTCCCTGTGTCCTCAAGTCCATTCTCTATGTCTGCGTCTTTATTCCTGTCCTGCCCCTAGGTTCTTCAGAAACATTTTTTTGTTTGTTTTTAGATTTCATATATATGTGCTAGCATATGGTATTTATTTTTCTCTTTCTGACTTACTTCACTCTGTATGATAGCCTCTAGGTCTATCCACCTCATTACAAATAACTTAATTTCATTTCTTTTTATGGCTGAATAATATTCCATTGCATATATATACCACATCTTCTTTATCCATTCATCTGTCAATGTCAAGCTGCTTCCATGTACTGGCTATTGTAAATAGAGCTGAAATGAACATTGTGGTACATGACCCTTTTTAAATTATGGTTTTCTCAGGGTATATGCCCAGTAGTGGGATTGCTGGGTCGTTTGGTAGTTCTATTTTTAGTTTTTTAGTTTTTTTTTTTTTTTTTTTTTTTTGCGGTACACAGGCCTCTCACTCTTATGGCCTCTCCCGTTGTGGAGCACAGGCTCCGGACACGCAGGCTCAACGGCCATGGCTCACGGGCCCAGCCGCTCTGCGGCATGTGGGATCTTCCCGGACTGGGGCATGAACCCGTGTCCCCTGCATTGGCAGGCAGACTCTCAACCACTGCACCACCAGGGAAGCCCTATTTTTAGTTTTTTGAGTAACCTCCATACTGTTTTCCATAGTGGCTGTTATCAATTTACATTCCCACCAACAGTGCAAGAGGGTTCCCTTTTCTCCACACCCTCTCCAGCATTTATTGCTTGTAGATTTTTGATGATGGCTGTTCTGACTGGTGTGAGGTGATATCTCATTGTAGTTTTGATTTACATTTCTCTAATGATTAGCGATGTTGAGCATTCTTTCATGTGTTTGTTGGCAATCTGTGTATCTTCTTTGGAGAAATGTCTCTTTAGATCTTCTGCCCATTTTTGGATTGGGTTGTTTGTTTTTTTGATATTGAGCTGCATGAGCTGCTTGTAAATTTTGAAGAGTAATCCTTTGTCAGTTGCTTCATTTGCAAATATTTTCTCCCATTCTGAGGGCTGTCTTTTCATGTTGTTTATGGTTTCCTTTGCTGTGCAAAAGCTTTTAAGTTTTATTACGTCCCATTTGTTTGTTTTTGTTTTTATTTCCATTTCTCTATGAGGTGGGTCAAAAACGATCTTGCTGTGATTTATGTCATAGAGTGGTCTGCCTATGTTTTCCTCTAAGAGTTTTATAGTGTCTGGCCTTACTAAAGATTTTTTTTTAATATTAAAAAAATAAATGGGTAACAACAGTCTAATTTAGAAAAAACTGAAAATAAAGTCAGAATAACAATGAGACTGGCACTGACAGACACAAATAGACTGAAATGTCAACAAAATATTCCATAAAGTTCATTACCAGCCATGAATATTCTTGAAAATTTTGAGTATAATTGATACGGTATTTCATATTAGTGAGGAAAGGAAAGCTTATTCAACAAATGTTTCCAGGAAAATTTCTTGACTATTACCTTATCACATGGAATAAGCAAAATTTATTTAAATAATTCAATATTACCTTTCACAGCACAGAAGAGCTAGAAGAAAATAGAAATAATTATGTACCTAATATCTTCTGTGTGTGTAAAGAATATCTAAACAAATGATTAAAGGAGAAATGATAAATAAAATTACTTATAAATTTGATCCCTCATATTTTTGTATTTAAGTTTAGGGATAAAAGTCAGGGATTTAATTTGTCATTTTAAAAGGACTGGATGCAACCCTTTGTTCACATGTTATGTTACTCACACCCTGGACTGAACAACCGCCCTCTGCACTGTTCATTCTTCTCAGTAACCTCAACAACTTCTAATTCCTGGTAGGCAGCAGTGTGCTGGTTAAAAATATGGACTTTAGTATCAGACACAACTGGGTTTGGGTCTTGACTTTGCCCCTAATGGCACTAAAATCCTCTGATTTTCAATCTCCCTGTATGACTTGCAGGGAGGAAAAAGTCTATTAGATGTTACTGAGATTTTTCTTGTATTGGTCGTTGGAGCTTGGAAGAGATAATGCTCCTCTTTGCTCCTGGTTCATGTTAAGTGCTCCACAAATGTTACTACCTCACGACTCTGCATAATTGAGACCTATATCCTGAACTCTAGATTCACAGTCCAACTATATAATATGCATTGTTTCTACTTGGATAGCCTATATTTACTTCAATCCTTGAAAAGTCCTAAGAGGGGATTTGAATAAAAAAGAGGTCTACCTTGGCTCTTCCATAGAAAATTCAATACTGTTCAGTATTGATACTGTCTAAATTCCTCACTATCATTTAATAGCTTCGCACTTTCACAGAAGCATTGAAGTCCTTTGTCTGATCTAACTTTGTACAAGTTAGATCCAATTTCTCTACTCTCCCTGGCACGCTTTGCTCCAGTTGCATTGAATTACCTTTCCCCTACATACCCCTAATCCTTTCTTCCATTTGTATCTTTTCTCAGATTGTTCCCTCAGTCTGGAATTTGGCTCTCCCATTGCCACATGTTTAGAGCTTGTCCACCCTCCAAAGCAGTTACCACCTGTTACATCTCTCACAAAAGCATGCCCCCGACTCCTACAGATTTAGCAATGCTTTCAAATCCCAAAGCACATAATTTGCTCTCTCACTTATGAATTTTCATCCTAATTCTTCCTTGCATTGTTGTTATTAAAGGTGATAAAATAGTTAACAAGAGATATGGCACAGTCTCCAAGCAATGCCGTTGCTCAATGACTGTACACACTGGTTAAGCATGCATGCCTATTGATTGATGATGAGACAGGACCACACTAGATCGTAAGCTCCCTCAGATCCGCATATATATTAAAGTGACCTCTGTAGCATCCAATTTTTTAACACAATGTCTTGCACATAATAGACATACTCATATTGATCATTACGCAACTTAAAAAATATAGAAAAGAAAATGATGTATCAGTCAAATTAGGGCAACAAGTTCACAAACAACTAAACATATTCAGTCGACGGAAAACAATTTTACAATATAATGTGCATGGTGGTTGGTTTTTAAAGACAATATGTGTAGGACAAGTAATCAAATGACACAAAAGAATCCACTAATCACATTGTTTTTGACAATATCCTCACCTCAAAATTGAGGTAAAAATCAGATTAACATCACAATTCCTTGTTAATTTTAACAACACATCTACAATATAAATAGGTTGTCAATAAATTTTATCTATTGTTAGCTTTAGTAAAACGGAACAAAATACACATACTTTTTAATTTAAAAATTAACTCCTTGAAAGATCATTCTTGACCTCGGTAAAATGAAGAGGATTAGGAAACTACCAAAATGATAAAAGGGGAAGTGATAGAAGACAGAAAAAAGGCATTATGTATTTAATTTGAAAGTTCCTTGGTTTAATTAGAAACAGAGCCTGAAGAAATGGGAATGTCTGGAGTCATCATGAATTTTTCTTCAGGAACAAGAGTGTTAACTATCATCTGAGTTGTGAGACCTCTGCTGGGAGCTCCTGGAGGCCAAGGATTATGCCACATTCCAAACTGCATCCCCAGTGCTAATCCTAGTTCCGTTAGCCACAGCATTTGCTGAGGGACTCTCTGGATGCCCTAGTAACAGTTGCTATTCTGTTCTAATTGGGGGGTCTTCCAGAATGGTTTTGTATTTTTGCCTTTGCAAGCTAATTTTTAAACAACTCAGTTGGACAGGGAAATGAGGAAATTAAATGAGCATTTTACATACAGCACTTGGATATTCCAATCTACAACCCCATAGAGAGATAACTATCATTTACTCCATTTTCTTTTCCCTATTTAAAAAGAGAAAATACTTGGAGAAAATACTTTTAAAAACCTGTTTTTGTGTATTTATCAAAACAAGACAACAAGATAGAGGACTCCAATCCTGGGGCCTAGATTTTTCTTGGTTTAATTCAGGAAGTCATTTCTGTTGTACACTTGCTTCATGGACTTTGCAAAATATGTCCATTCACGTAACAAGGATTCAAACTAATCACTGTTAGAGCTATGTATGAAATATATACCTATATAAAATAGACTTGAGATGCCAGTTAAAATGAGATTGTTGTGGTTATTACAGATTTCCATTATTTCTGCATAAATTGTTACGCCTTTTAAAAAAACAAAACCAAACCACTTCCAATAATATATTAAATCAAATCTTGTTCTCTACCCTAAACCCCTCCGCATCACATCCTCAGGTGATGTGCTTTCACACACTCAAGTATCTGAACACATGTGTGAGTAGACCTTAGCATATTTCTACAGTAGTAGAGGTCTATTTGTTCTGGCCCACTGAAAATTGAAATTGAGTAATTAAATTCAGGCTTCCAAAGATACTTAAGAGAATAAATGATGTATTAGTGTTATTTGTTCTTTAAATGCATGCAGCCAGGCAAATTATGCTTCATACAAAATCACAATCCTAATGCCTGCTGCTAAAGCTTGTGAACACCTGGTTTAGAAGAAAAAATGGGTCAAGTCAGTCACTGTATGTAATATACATGGATATCCACTAGCAAAGAATAACACAATTAGAAACTTTAAAAATGTGGGGAAGAACCAGATCATCTATTTTGAGGGTATTCGAAGTTTTTAAGGTAAACTGGGAAAACACTTGTCAGACTTGGAAAGTCTAATGGATTTGATCTAAATCTTTAAAGGAAGTGGTCTAGCTCTTCCAAGAAGTGCATATTTTGTCTTGACTAATATCACTCTTTTGGATGGGATTCAAATGGCTCTCTCTTATATCCACTTCTCATTTAATAATAGCTACAATTTAAAGAACGTTAATCACGCATCACACATGGTCCTTACTCGCTCTTTACATTGTGCACTTACTTAAACTGTGGGCGTTCAACCATTCATTAGTAGAGATAGCCCACAAGACTATTACTATTTTCCACTACAACTTAGGTCAGAATTCCAGAACTTTTGATTGATCTTATATTCTGACCCACTGAATTAATCTCATGCTAGGATTAAAATTTATAAGTCACTGCTGTACAGAAGATGTATCATTGTTAGAGAAAATGATTAAGAGGATAGTAGATTTTTAAAAATCAGAACCCAGAAGAAGTAGACTTGCTCAATAAGTAGAATAAGGACACAGCTATTTAGCATTTAAAAAAAAATCTCAACGTGCTCAACACAAAATTTCAGTCCCATAAAACATTACTTTTTGCATTCTGTACACTATAATTCCAAAACAAGAATAAAAATTTTATGAAAACAGACTGTCTAAAGATGACTACTTAAAATCTATGATAAAATAAAATCTGGTTTAAAGTATGACCATCCTAGGGCATATCACTGTAGATCAATCTCACTTAGAGTGGACCGAGGTATTCACAAAACAAAGTGCTTAAACGAATAATATGAAAGGTTCAAGATGAAGTGGAACATTGCCATATTTACAATTTCAAGAAAACTGTACTAATCTACAAAGAGACACTATTTTTCTGATGCTATGGAGAAGAATTAAAAAGAGGAAAATTCTGGTCAGGAGAGTATATATAATGTTTAAAAACAAATTGAACTAACTGTTTTGTCTGTTCTTTGTTTTCCCAGGCTGTTTATGTTGACTGACAACAAAGGGAAGTGAAAGCAATCCTCTGGATCACTCAAAACAGATAAAATTTACATCATACATATACCTCAAGTCCAACACAAGGATGAGTCCATATTTCTATGGGGACAAAACAAAATCTTACACTTTAAATTGGTATCTTCTTCTTATCTGCTTAGAACAAATAAATTTCTGTCTAATTCAATAATTTTCTCCCCAACCTCTGCCTATATATTCTTCTTAATGTAAAACTGTTCGTAAAGGATTTTTTAAAAAATATCTTTATTGGAGTATAATTGCTTTACAATGGTGTGTTAGTTTCTGCTGTACAACAAAGTAAATCAGCTATATGTATACATATATCCACATATCCCCTCCCTCATGAGCCTCCCTCCCACCCTCCTTATCCCATCCCTCTAGGTGGACACAAAGCACTGAGCTGATCTCCCTGTGCTATGCAGCAGCTTCCCACTAGCCATCCATTTTAAATCTGGTAGTGTATATCTGTCAGTGCTACTCTCTCAATTCATCCCAGCTTCCCTTCCCCCACCCCCGTGTCCTCAAGTCTGTCCTCTATGTCTGCGTCTTTATTCCTGCCCTGCCACTAGGTTCATCAGTACCGTTTTTTTTAGATTCCATATATATGCATTAGCATATGGTATTTGTTTTTCTCTTTCTTACTTCACTCTGTATGACAGACTCTAGGTCCATCCACCTCATTACAAATAACTCAGTTTTGTTCCTTTTTATGGCTGAGTAATATTCCACTGTATATATGTGCCACATCTTCTTTATCACACTTGTAATAAATGTTTAACATTTACTCTTCTCGCTAGATTGTAAGCTCCATAAGGGCAGTCTGTCTTAATCATTGTATGTAGCACAGTACTTGGCACATAGTATTTGCTCAGTAAATATTTTTGTCTGACCATAGTTTAAAAGAAAACTATGTTGAAATATTATTTTAGATTTCTTTTTAAAATTTACTAATGATATGAAAATTTTATTACATGAAGAGCATAGTGAAAAGGTCTTAATGAAATGATTTATAAAATGAATCTATACCAAGTGTTTTATCTCCTTATTTAGCTATTTCCTTTGATATGCTCAGTACCAATTTGTTTTGTGTTTTTGTTATACTATTTCAAAGAGGGGACTTTCTAGTGCATTAATTGTAAGTGTGCACACTACATCCTGTGAAACATAATACAGAAAAGCAAAGAAAGGTGAAAATGAAAAAGAATTTTTTCATAGATTTTGAAGACTCGACTAAATAAAAGGAGAAATTTTGTGTTCCATTTTAAAGCTCCTACAAGTATAATGTATATTTACTTGGTATCTAAGTAAAATTTCTTCACTTGGGACTTTAATCATCACAGTACTTCACATAGTACTTCTTTGTTTGTTGTTAGACATGGATGCTTTCTGACTCTGGCACATGGCTAGGCCTAACTGAGATACCCCTCTCTGTGGTATTCTACTGTTCACACAGGGGCAGGGACGCTGCTGCAGCCAGGGCACTGCTAGCCCACTGGCAGCCTCTCTGAGGCCAGAATATCCCTGTAGCTGGTCCAGGGTATACCTGATGGATTTTGAAGTATAACTTTCCTAAAAGATTTAATATTTATTGTAGTTTTCTTTTTCATATTATTAGCAATCTCTTAAGTATCTCTTATAGAACTACTCATAACTTCACATAAATGTGTTACTTGTAGATTTGCTTATTGTCAAAATGTCATAAGTAACTCAGTCAAAAATAATTTGTCCAAAATATTGCTGCCAAAAGGGCATGACTCACATTACATTATATATTCCATATGGTTCCCATCCTCAACTCCCACCCCTCTGCTCAGTAACTAATCTGAGATTAACTGTTGATAAGGATCAGTTCACTAAAATATAAACACATTGACTCATAAGTTTAAATAAAATATAAAGTAGCCTACGACTGGCTTCTTCTTGGAAAACAAGCATGTTTTGTGTGGGACTGATAGGAAATAAGAAGGCGGCATTAGGATAAACAATTTCTATTCTTTTCAAATGTTAACATCGATACTAAAATAATTTTATTTATAAACTTTAAGGTTAAGAGAAAGATGAAGTTAAGTAGCTAAAACTTTTGGGGAAAAGCGCCCATGAATTGCTTCTCTGTATACATGAAGTATAGAATCAGATGAAAATCAATGGCTATTACTTGAATATAAGATTATATTGTTTATTCATTCACTTAAACATTCTTGAAGCAACTTTATGGGCAAGGCTTTCTGCTAAGTGCTGGGACACCAAGATGAATCAATCATAGCTCTGGTCTGAGAGTTGTTCAGCCTTATGAAGGAGACAGGCATAGAAATGGGTAAATTTAAGTCAAAGAACAATGATAACATAAGATGAAAATTATGGTATAAATAGGCACAGATTTTGTGAGTGATAGACAAGTACAGGAGGAGAAAGAGGAAAACCTGAATTCAGGGCATATGTAGTTTGATGCATCTATGGAATTTCCAGGTAAACTATTGTACCAGCCCTATGCCTGTGTGCCCTTGGACGCATCTTTGTTCTTTCTCGGCCCTGCTTTCAGAAGAGCTGCTCCCTAGCATGTTTTCCAGCCTCCCCTGTTAGTTGGCTTCCAGCTGATTTGATCAGGCCCTGGCAGAGATTGGAGAAGGGGAGGAAGGGAGAAACTGGGATATTTCTCCCCATCCTTGTCTATCTCAATATATATTTCTATCTTTTGTTGTGTCTCTTCCTTACCTCCTGACCCCGGAAGACAGGCTTATCTTGGTTTCAGCTCTCCCTGTCCTCCAGCCTTTAGGGACAGTAGCTTTCTTCTGCTACCTCCCTACCCCCTGCTGGGTTTCTCAGCATCTTCCATGCATATATAATACCTGCCAGCCATAAATGTCCTATTTTTAAAATATGTAAATTTTTAATATGGTTTCTATTTTCTTGGTTGGGCACAAATGCCTGGTGGACATCTGAGTCTGAATTCCACTGAGCTTGGATGGCAATCAACATATAGACAAGAGTTGATGAGTTTATGCAGAAGGACGATGGGTAAAAGGAATGGTGGATTGAGGATGGGACCGTGGGACCATGGCAACAAGTAGAGGAAGCACAATCTTTGAATGAGTTCAAATAAAAATTTTTAGTAGGGCCTCCCTGGTGGCGCAAGTGGTTGAGAGTCCGCCTGCCGATGCAGGGGATACGGGTTCGTGCCCCGGTCTGGGGGGATCCCATATGCCGCGGAGCGGCTGGGCCCGTGAGCCATGGCCGCTGAGCCTGCGCGTCCGGAGCCTGTGCTCCGCAACGGGAGAGGCCACAGCAGTGAGAGGCCCGCATACCGCAAAAAAAAAAAAAAAATTTTTTTAGTAGAACCAGAAATATGTGATGCCTACGTAAGTCCACTAGGAAACTTAAGCATCACTTAGACCCAGCATTTTTCAGATCAGGTTTCTAAAGAGAAAGATCAGGTCACCAGTCAAGACAAGATTTGAACCTTAAATCTGGGTTTCCTATTTCCCCATCGAATGTCCATGTGGTACCATGCCATTAACCATTCTTTTTAATAGCGTGTGATTTGGCGTCATTTTCCTGGAATCAATCACTTGTTCTTACCTTGTGTGATGTTTGCACTTCAGTTTCTTTTCATGTAAAACCAGGTACATTCATAGGTAATTGTACGAATTAAATGAGATAATATGTGAAAAGTACTTAGAATAGTGTTAAGTACTTAGAATAGTTAAATTCTTGAGAGTGTAAGTCATGATGGATACCAGTGTTATCAGATCTTATCAAAACATTAGGGAAAAAAATTTTTAAACGAAGGATAAGTCATTGTGCACCTTAGAGATACTGATTATGTGTGGAAGAAAAGGATTTTTTTTTGCACTTTGTAATACATTTATAACACTATTTAATAAAACAAAGTTTAATTTCAAATAAAGTTTTCACTTTAGAAGTTAGTTCAGTCATTATTTTTTCTGTAAGAAGATTTTTACACCATTAGTTTCTTCTTAGTTCCACATTTTTAAGGCTTGCCATTGTCTTAAATGAGGTTTCATGATTTTCTATTTGTATAGTATTTTAAACAAAAACTTTTTTTTAATTTCAAGATATTTTTTCCCTGAGAAAGTCTTCAAGTTTCGTTCTGTAATCCTCACTCTTCTTTTCCTTTAAAATTTATTGTACCCCAAAGTGCTTAAATGTTAAATATGAATGTTAAATGAAGTGACAAAGTCATTCTAATTTAATAGATCATACGGATAATGGTGACTTATTTCCTAGTGCTTTTGGTATTAGTACTTAGAAATTAACATTCATATTAAAACAAAAACAAAGCAAACAGTATAGCATACAGATACAACCAAAATCCAGTGTATTGTAAACTGTAACTTACCTTCAGTGTCTGCTAGTCCTACGCCTACTCCTGGCTGTTTTATAGTCTCTTGCCCATTCTGCCCCATCTTTCCTCTGTTTAAAAAGGAAATAAAAGTTTATATATTCAATTATAATCCTAAATGCAAATGAGGAGTCCAAGTTTGAAAAAATAGAATGACATCATATACTCAGACCTGCAACAAATTACTTGAATGGCAAATGTTGTATGAACACAATAAATCACTCTATATCATGTTAATTTTAAAGTGAAAATTTGTTTATCATTCCTATTTAGTCCAAACATAGAACCTCAAAATTCAGTGTCCTATTCATGGCCTCATTTATCAAAGACATGACCATCATGAAATCTTCAAATTTTGTTTTAGAATTGTTTTTTTTTTCTGCCATTTTTAACTCAAGAAGGAGAAGGGTTTTTTATATCTTCACACTTTGTTATGATGAGTTATATAGATCCTTTGGTGAGAAGGGATATGTTGAATTGAATAATTTATAAATATAATATTGTAATTACATGGATTATTATTTCTTACAGAACTTTCCTGTATTTTAAGCTGTGTGTAGCACATTGGCTTTTGAAGTCATACAGCTTGGTTTCTACTTCTGGCTTTGCTGCTTTATGTTATACATCATGTAAGGTAAATCTTTCAATCTGGTGAAGACTATTTCTTCTTTTGTAATTTAAGGATAGTAACAGGAGCTACCATTTGATTATGGGAAACTCACATGGAAAATGTATGTAAGTGCTTAGCATAGTGTCTGAAACATCATAATATTCAATAAAGTACTAATAGGTAGATATGTACATAACAGCTTTAGAATTCAGCCAAAGGCTGAAAACCATTTTTAATTTCAGCCTTAAACTTCTTGGAAGGCCAAACAGATGAAGAATTCATTATACTCTGAGCACTGTAGGTTCAGAATATTGATAACGTAAGAGCCACACGATTATAAGTCACTTCTTATTTCTTCAGAGAAAAAGCTACATGGCGTACAAAAGATTTGGAAGTTGCCTTTATATGTAGTTATATAAGATGTTCTAAAAAGATGGAATAAAAATGCTTAAGTGTTAAAAATGGTTCTTGAACAAAGGAATGTCTTGATACTAGACTTTCTAGACAATAATTCAAACATAGCAGTATTTACTAACAATTCATTCTTACTCTCACAAAAATATTTAGTTTGCGTTACCAGCTGAAAATGTAACCATACTTATTTCTTAAGACTCCAATTAGATCTTACTTGAAAACTGCTCTAAAGATCCTCTCATCATTCTACTGAAATGGTTCTGCACATAATGAAAGAGGAACTGATGTAAATTCAAAATCATTTTATCTTGAAAGCCATTACATTGTTCCAAGACGACAATTCTAGGTCAAAGTTTTAAACACAAATTTTTATTAAGTGATTATGTGAAGGATAAAGTGCATGAAGAAATGTTATAAATTATATATATAATTATATATAGTTTGCATCTGTATACAAAAAAGTCTTGATTAAGCAATGCACAAAACTTCAATTTGTGTAATTACTTCAATGAGATTCGAGACAAACAGCTATGATAAATTAAAAAAAAAAAACTTTGTCTGCCAGGATTAGACATGGAGAAAGCTTAATAACTTAGTAGCAATCTCACCTTTAGCAGTATACTATACAAGCAGAGTGGGCCAAAACACATCTTGTTACTGAGCCAAACTCAACTGAAAGTGAGGATCATTTTAGTAGTGCTAATCGAGTAGATGAGAGTACTGAAAAATTACTATTCTATACTTTGCCAAACTTTAACAAAAGAAGTATAATTTTTAGTAATGGTAATAAAAATTTTTTTTGATAATTTTTATTTGATCTTGAGGGCTATATTTCATATTTTAATGATGCTATTCCACTGCAGTATTTGTTTCTAGTGAAAACTGATTTTAACATTTGGTATTTAGCCAAAATGTGTATTAGGTGCATTTCTAAGATTATACAGAAAAAACTTGCAGCACTGTGAAGCTAAATGAAGTACAAAGGAAATGTAACTGTGGGTCTTAAAGGATGCAATTTTTCTGAATTCCCAATAAATAATCTTCATCTCAGGACATTCTGACTGCACAGGTTATAATTTATCTTTGTTAAACAATCACCAAATAGTTATTGAACACTTATGCTAGCCCAAGCAAAACTGTGTTAGATACAAAGAGAGACAGAAAAGAACCATCAAATACTGCTTTTTACTTATATCCTGTAATGCTTTAGAAAAGAGAATTTTCTTTGTGCTCATATGGCAAAAACAATAGCCTCCTATGCAGTTTTAAAAGCTTTTGATTTACAAGAGAAACAGGAAAATGGGAAAAAGCAAAACTGAAATGTGGTTTGTGTGTAAAAAAACCCAATCTACTTCCACTTCAGACATTCAGATATTGAGGAAATAATGTATTTTACGCTCTGAAAGTTGTAACTTTATCATCAGTGTTAGATTATATATTTTGAAAGGTACAGATAAATTGGAAGGATAGTAAGTGATGTGTGGTGCAAAACCTTTACAAATTTATATGATATTCACAGCTTGGAGAGAGAGGAATGTAATGAATTTGTAGAAATTCTCTTCAGTTAAATTGGATCATCAGAGTCTGCGGACTAATGATATCACACTCCTTTTAGAAATAACTGTCAATAAAAAAAGAACTGATTAAATACAAATAACTCCATTGAATCCACAGCCTAGGTCTCAAAAAAAAATAGACAGATAATCGAATAATTAGTCAATTTAAGTAGGAAAAATGTAACCCGAAAATCACAAAATAAACATTTTCACCTTACAAATCCCTTTTCCCCATTATTTTGCTTTTATAAACTTGAGCCATTATCTAAATATTAGAACTATTCTGGGGATCAAAAGGAAAGATTCATAAAAAACTGTGATAGTAAAACAAAGAGAAACAGAAATTCCGCTCCCAGAGATGGTTTCACTTAACGGAGAAAATGAAAAAGACCCTCTAACAAGGGCCCAGACTAGGGATCTTCAAACTCACTTTGCAAAGGGCCAGACAGTGAATGATCTGAATAGTCCCGGTTGTAATTATACAAGTCTGCCCCTAGAGCACAGACAACATTAGACAACACATAAGCAAACTGGTGTGGTCGTGTTCCAATAAAAGTTAATACATGGACACTGAAATTTCAAATTCATGTAATTATCATGTGTCACAAAATGCTATTCTTCTGGGTTTTGGGGAAACATTTAAAAATGCAAAAGCCATTTTAGTTCTTCACAGACCTTACAAAACCAGGCAGCAGGCTGGACTCACCCTGGGCTAGATCCTGGAGCTCCATGGCCCAATGGTGTTTTTGAAAACTTAGAAAACTAGCTACTGGAGAAAGTCAGGAAGTTTAGATTTTGATATTGGAATAGAGATAACATATTTATCTTGGATTTATCTTGGATGCTGCTAGATTTTGCCACCCATATGACTAAACCCATTCTAACACATTTAAAATACAGTCTGCTTTAGTTTTGCATTTTATTTGCAATATGATTTTCTCGAGGCTTAACGTATTATAAATTAACTTTATTCCAAGAGTATCTATTTGGGGACCTATGCCCTGCTTGTTATTTGTTCTAGAAAATATGGATCCACTTCAAAATCTTCCATTTTAATGGTAGAGGAATTTATAGTTGAAAAGTCTACATAAGTGGCCCAATGTGCTATTTCAAATGTGATATATGAGTTCTTTAAATATGTTTAAATATCTCCTGATTCAAAATCAATTAATCTATGCATTATGTAATTAAAGCATCCATATATTACTGCTGCTGAACTTGATTCAGGCATAGCTAAGTTATTATTATTTTAGCAGTTTTTCTATTAAATACAGAATGCACTGATTAAGTAGTCCTGGTGGTGACCAGCATTCATGCTTAGAATTCACTAAGTTAATCCAATCTTTCCTGAAGAGTCTATTTTTTACATAGGCATAAACAGTTGAAGTGCTTCAGGGACACTGACTCAGACTTGGATAATTATCTAGTTATTTCCTTTTCAATGTTAAGAAAAGCTTACTCATGAGGCTGTTAACTTTCCAGTGGAAAACAAAAACAAAAACAAAAAACCACCACTTACATCCTTGGAATAGGAAATAGATTAGTGTCCCCTGCAGTGCTGCTGCTTCCTTCACTGTCCACGCTATACCCACTGCCAAAGCTGCTGCCCGAGGAGCCAGTGGACACGGAGCTTTCTGCAGGCCGGTGATTGGTGGGCTTGGCTGCATGGTGTGGGAAGAGTCAACACCACAGTCAATCAATGAACCTCCCATTGATCTCCGAATGCATACTTATATGTTTTCTTCATTTACGTGTGTAAAGAAACAGCTCTAGCAAGAACTCCACATCTCTTAACCTGCCTTTCATTTTCTTTTCCTTAACCAGTAACTCTCAGTGGCAACAATAAAGCCCTTGATTGTTTTTGTTGGATATAAAAGAAAAAAAATTAACTTCTAGGAATCAACCATCACATTTTTAGACTGAGTTAAATAGTATTATTATTACTTGTGATTTCTTTATAGAGTATTGCAATAACGATATGGCAAACAAATAAGAATTGTGGCTATTTCATGGAGAAAGGAATTTAGGAAAACTTGGGTAGACAGAAATGACAGAATATGTGAAAATTGCTTACTTACTTCCCATATTAATAACGAGTAATTTGTTTTTCTCCTGAGAAGTGAAGATGCAAAATAGAAGAGATAATTTCAGGAAATGACTGAAAATCCTGGACTTGTTTGTATGTAGCTCTACCAACTACCTCCAGCAGGTTTTTAAATTTGAAGATATTTGTTTCCCCTTAGGCATGTCCTAGTTTATGACTGGGAATTGTTTTAAATAACCCATAAGTTTGATTTTTTGTATATAAGAATCCATATTCCCATAGAAGAGTTATGAATTTGTGTTATAAATTATGCAGTAAGAGAATGGTAATATTGTTAGCAGAGTTCTAGATTAGAGATTTGGGAGGAAATTCTGATGCAAAAGGAATGAAAAGAATGCAAGTGTAGGCGATTGGGATTGACATGTATACACTGATGTGTATAAAATTGATGACTAATGAGAATCTGCAGTATAAAAAAACAAACAAAAAACAACTAATACTAAACTTTCTTTGGGTTATTTGTATGGAAATATGTTAATATAAATGTTTCAGACATTACATGAAATTTCTAAAAATCTTATATGTTCTGGTGTAATGTTATAAATAATAATTCTAGTTATTACTTTAAAATGTATATCTCAGAAATAACTAAAAAAAAAAGAAGGCAAGTTTTTCCTCTTTTTTTATGGGGGTGGAGATTCTCTAGGCAAATTTTTGAAATTGTCATTTGTCTTCTGCCACGTGGTCAGAGTTTAAGAGCATGAGCTCTGATCACACGGATCTGGTTTTGAATCCCAACTCCTGCTGAAGTTAACTCTAGGTGGTCTCCGTTTCCTCATTTGAAAATAATGGGGTCAGTAAAGCCCCCCTCATAAGACTGTGATTATGAGGAGTGAGATAAAACAGGAACTCACTCTTCTTTGTCTTGTGATTTAATTTGCTGTATCCCCAAGCTCTTCTTCAGGGCTTTATGGTCAATGGCTGTTCTCCACTGAACAGTGCACCTGGTCCCAGACAATGAATTCACCTCGATTCTCTTCTAATTTTAGATGTATTCTAGGCTGCAAAAGTACTTAAGAGTCTCTCTCCTCCATAAATACTCTCCTCCTGTTCACTCAGGAGTTTCTCAAGCAGTTGGATAGATCCACACAACTGGGTAAAGAGTTGATAATCATTTAATGATCCTAAATGACCAACATTTTTCTTAAGGAAATGTATAAAAACACAATGACAATCCGGTGGAGTTTTAACCAATATACCCAAATAAAGTGAAAAGCATAGATACTGTGAGGGAAATCATCTGAGGGCAGGAAACTCTCCATCAGATTAGCCAGGATCAAGTCTTGCAAAGGCTTTAGCTTTTCCTAATTTCTTCCCTTCTATTTCTGAACTAGCAGTTTCTCTAAAGCCACCAGAAATTTTCATACTATCTATTCCAGTGATAGTAGGATTCCTTTCCCAGAATAGAGAAGGAAGAAATGTTTGATAATTAGTCAGTTATGTATCAGGTATCTATAAATTGGGAATAGCTAGTTAGAAAAGGGTCTGAATCCTGTTAAATAGCCAGTCACCAGTGAATTAAGAGTAACTCACAGGACTAGATTTCCAGGAAAAGAATAATAGTCATAATATTTGTTTAATATTTTCTTCAACTTATGTAGAAGAAAACCAGCTGACGTATTTAGTGTTAAAGACCTTTTAAAAGGATAAGTTAAAAAATGTAAAGGTAATATGACTGATATAAAATTATGAACATTATAAAGAATATTAAACTGTATAACCAACCACATAATGAGTCAGATAAGTCAACTGATTGTAAACAAGGAAAAGCTATCATACCTTTTGATTGTCATTATATAATACAACCTACTAGATTGTTAATAATTTTTAGTATGATATTGAATGTAAAAATTTAATTTCATCAACTGGAAAATCTCAATATAGCATTTTCAAAGACAAACCTTAATTAATAGACATTAATTTTAAAATCAATTTATCTTTACTAATTTAAAACTTTTTTTTTATCCCAGAGCAATCTCACAATATATCAAAATATCCACATTATAGAAATGATGTCTTCTTATTTACATATCAAAATATCCAATCTTTTCTTTTGCAAACTTTGATTTTACCTGATGCAATTTCTAGTTCTATTCCTCTTCTGGGAAATTTGAGAAATGTGAACAGAATGTAAAACAATATAATAATAGAAAAGGAACAAGGATAGAAATAAATTTAAGGAAAGCCAGTTTTGTCATACTGCCTAGGTGAATAGAAATTTCATTTGGAAAACCTGTGTAAGTGTTGTCAATATTTTAAACGCAAACAAGTAACAGTTTATAAGAAATATTACAAGAAAGAAAAATATAGGGAACATATACATATTTCAGAATAAGTCTAAGTCTACCTTAACATCTTTGCAAAACAAAATTACATGTAATGTTGAATCTAAAGAAATTTTAGGCGGTTAGGTGAATAATTCAAATGTCTAGATATTTGGCGTTATCTCAGAACATCTGGTGCATGACTGAATTTTTTTATACTTAACCTGGTATGTAAGCATAGAGATAGATAGCCTGACATTTAGTTAGTTTTTGAAAATGACTTAAACTAAAATGCAGAGTGGATCTTCCCTGTACAGGGCTATATATACATAGCATAAAATGAGATTAAAAATACAGAAATGGTGAGGTTTTGATAAGCTGGTGCTAAGAGTCCAAATATTTTAAAAGTTCTTTTTCAGTTACTTGAAACAACACGTCTATTTGCTAATTTCTTTTAATTGAATCAGCCCCACATAAGAAACCATCAACTCAATTAAACTGAACTGTATTTCTGCAAACTTCTTAGTGAATAAAGTGCTTTTAGGATTTAATGTTGGAGGCCAGATCGTATGCAATTTCAAGACATCTCACGATTTCAGTCAAGTTCTTTAGTTTGCCTCTCGAAGTCCTTTATCATCTGCTTCTTTCCATATGTACCTCCCATAATTTTCCTTTGTATACCCTTCACTGAAGCCCATTCAGACCACTCACTATGAATCCCTATGGTTTGGCTTTTTTTCTCCGGAGCTCTAGCCAAGCCTCTTCTTTCCAGTTTTGTTATACCCTCCTCTGACCCTGTCACTTTCTCATATCTAAATTATACTCATCCGGAAAGGCTCAGCTCAGATAGAACCTGCTTCATACATTTTCCTCATCTTTACAATCAGAAGTGAACTTCTATACCTAGACTCTCATAGCACATAATTTTTTTCTTTTATGGCAACTGTCACTTTCTATCTTTAATTGTAGTTGTTACATTCATGTGGCTATTGGAAACAGAACCTACCTATGTTTGCTCCATGGTAGCATTCTTAAAAGCTTAATCCTGGGACTATGCTTAAGCAATATTTAATAAATTGATAGTAAAATTATAATGATAACATATTAATAATTATTTCCTTTAACCAAACAACTTAAAACATCTGAGTGATTTAGTAAGATTTTTCATTTTTAATCCAGTTCTGTTGATACAAATCAAAAAAATCTCATCAAAGATACCACAATATAGGTTTTTTTTAATCCCACTTTCTTTGTCAATGCAATTTTGGGTAACCTAGCTTTTTTGGTAGCTTTTAAAATCAGAGATTCAACTTTAATCTGTCATACTGTATATAAGAATGTGATCACTCAACCAGTTGTTCTGTTATCCCAATTCCCTCAAAACTGGTTTGACTGAAAGAAATATTTAATGATAATACATGAAACACGGGAGAGCATAGACTTGTGAATTAAAAAAATTCTTAACAGACCATGAATATTATATATATATATATTTCTAAATTGAAGTGACAAAATAATTTGTATGGTAACATTCCATGGGAGGCACTAGATGGTGCTAATACAGACACTAGTACTTAGGCTGATTGCACCTTTTGGTATACAGACAGGTGGTGAGCTCCGGTTTATATTTCAGTGTAATGTCTCTCTTTCTATGTTCTTGTAGAAAATATTATTTTAAAACATTAAAAATAAATATGACTTTCCATAATTTTATGATTTCAAAATTAACAATTTAAAAATATTGCTTTATTTTTCCAAATCTTGACATCAGAATTTCAGAAATCATGTATTACGCACCTGTGTATTACATATGAAAATATTTATTTTACATTAGAATTGAGATTTATTTAATAATGAAAAACATTTTTGGAGCCATTTTCTTAAAGAGTTACATTTTGGGGGGCCTTCTTTCTTTTTGAATTTTTATTTGTACTATTAAGTACCAACTAGAAAAAAGAATGTATCATATAAATATGTGATGGAAGAAGTCCACTCCTACAAAGAGGGTCCCTATACGCTAGAAGAATAAATACTAGCGTGTTGAAGAATTTTGTGACTCAGTTATTGAGGGGGCATTTCAGGTAAACGTATTTATTTTCTGTGAGGCAATTCAATCTGTTTTAAATTATTCATTGACCTCTTCATTTTCTGCGGCTTCTAGGTGGTTAGAAAACATTTTATTACTCCTCTGTGGCTAACCTTAATTAAACCTGGTAGTGTCTCTTTGACTGAACATCTGTCTTCAATTAGTTTGCTCTGTTGATTTTTCCCCTCTACTATATATACATACTTAAAAAATGCAGAACTATCATTGTGCCTATCACACGATGGCAGCACCATGTGCAAAGTCTCAGATCAGAATTGTAGACGATTTTATAATTGTGGAATCATGGAAATTAAAAGCTGGTAAGGACTCTAAAGATAACCTGTTCCAGAACCATCATCTTGCTTATAGAAAAACTAAGCCCTGGAAAGTTTAAGTGACTTGTTCCAGTTCACAAATCAAAACTGAAAAGTGCTCATCTACTTTTCTATCACATTGAATTGTCTCAAATTAAGAGAGGTTGCCTACCTTAGAATTCAGTGCTTGGAATGTATGAAGCCTCACTTCCATTGGTTTTATATCTTTGGTCTAGTTCAAAGGTATTTCCAAATATTTCAGGAGTAATTTATTATGCAGGTAACCTGTAATTTCCCAAATTACTTGGTTGATGCAGTATTAATATTATCTTCATAGATACAATGTATAGGATTTTAGGATCAACTGCTTGAAATTAAGAGAAATCAATCAATAATTCTTTTGCTTATTCCAATAGTATAATGATGGAACTGAAATAACTACCTGGCTATTTTAGAAATTATATACTTATAGCATGCTTTTTTTTTTTTTTTTTGGTTCTTTAGCTAGTTTAACTTTAATTTAGCTGGTATTAACTTTAGTGACGTTTTCTACTTTATCTCCTTTACCTTTCACTCTTTCTATTTATCTATCTACCTATTATTTTTGCTGTTGTTTTAGTTGTTATATTTACTAAAGGGATTTTGCAGTTTTATCTCATTTGTGGATTGGATTTGGATGTAGCCCTGAAAAATGTCAACTTTTAGTTTCCACTGTTACCAGCACTGTTGGTAGGTTTCCCCTCGAATTATGTGCAATAACATTTTTAGGTTTTCTACTATCATCCAGGGGTATTAAGAAGGGGTGTTGCATCTTACAAGGACTTTAGAAATTTAGTATACTTTTTTCTGAATTTAATTCAGTATATTCGTTATCCAATTTGGAAAAATTTTAAAGAAGACACTAGAAAAATGGCATAGGTAGCTTCAATACAACTATTTGTAGGAATGTTCACATACCTCCAAATTACAAGTTTTCACAAATAAAAGTATTTAAAATAGACAACTCTGATTTCTACAATATATCAGTCATTTGTAAACCCTTGGGTGGGGTCAGTGAAAGGAAGGATGTCACTGAAATATTTTTTAAATGAAAAATTATTGGTGATTATATTACCTCTCTCCCAGGGTCGTTGAGGATGAAATTAACACTAACACTCGGCTTGGTCACTCAGAAAAACTAATTATATATATCAGAAAGTTACAACAAACTTATAAAAATCAAAATATGTCCCTCAAGATATTCCATATTATTCACATAGTAGCTTCTTTCAGAGAGGGAGAGGAAGATGCGATGCTTCTATTTTCTATGTCCTGGGAAATGTGGTAAAGCTTTAAATCATGTCCGCACTCTTCCCTCTCCATTCACATTGGCCTTACAACTGACTTTTTCAAGACGTTTTAATAATCAGTTCAATCTTTTTTGATCTAATGCATCACCATTTTGCAGGTGTCTCCCATTCACTCCCTAGCTTTATGGATAATAGGATCAATGATCACTTTAGGGAACAAAAGTAATAGCATATAACTTCAATACAACACGTATTGGAAACGAGAGTAAAATTAGCTTAATAACATGGTAGAGGATTTTTTTCTTACATAAATACAATATGTGATGGCTCAGTGTACTATAGTTCTTGCATTTATGCTATAATGTTGCCTTTTAAGTGTGTCTTCCTTTCTAAAGGTGTTTTTGGTTCAGAACTTATTTTGGAAGAAGACACTTAAAATAAATACAGTTTAAGTGGGGACCAAAATTTCAGAGTAAATAATGGATAAAAGTTTAATTAAGACATCATAAAGAAAGTAAATTCATTTTATCTTTAATAAGTTTAGTTTATAATTCTCGCTATGTCCAAATAAATAGAATGAACAAAGAGTTTATCAAGGAGACCAAGTTTTGGTTTTGTGCTAAAAAAATGCTAACACAATTAAGATCTTTACCTTTAGCTAACACAATAAAGATCTTTACCTTTAAAAGATTAAGAGTAAGGAGAATTATATTTGAAAGAAAAATATCTTCAAGATCTACATCAATTTTCAAGGGCAACTCAATTTTTCAATATTTATTTCATTCTCCTTTGAAACTGAAATATTCTCTCTCACAGTTTGCTTGCAAAACAAGTGGTCCTGTTTGAGTGAAAGTAATTATAAAAATAGTTTTGAAAAATGTTCTTACATAATCCTGAAACTGATCACCTAGATCATGAATACTAAGATAATAAGGATGTTATCTTTAAATGGAATCCAAATAATTTGATTTATGTAAAAATCCTGTCCAAAGGAGACATTTCCAGTGCAAATACAAATTAATAATAGCATACTGATTTACATGGCTAATGCTACAACAAACACTGGGTATTATTTTTCATATCATTCAAATGTAGTCAGTGGCCATAAAGTAAAGAGGAATTTAGACAATTATTTGGTAAACATATGTCCAGTCCCATGGAATCCATCTCTAATTAATTTCATTAATATTCCTACCTTCTCCAAATAGATCATTTTCAAACACTTTCTCTCCTCCTATACTTGGTTATATCCCAGTGAACTGTAAAGATTACAAGAGAGAACCAGACCAGAATAACAAAATAATTCTACTTTCAGATATTTCTAAACATGATGGTGTCTGTGCATATAAACTTAAGTCAATGACTAATTGCAATGTTCTACTTCAATTTCAGTTGAAGATAGACAAAACTCATGCTTTTGTCATTCTTCAAATTTTTTCCACATACCTTTAATCGGTTATTTGATAAATATTACTAGGATGGGATATTTATGGGGACAGTGATTTTTGTCTATTGTGTCCACTGCAGAATCACTAACACTTTGAAGAGTTTCTGAAACATACTTACTATTCATTAAAAAAATGTGTGTATGAATGTGAATAAATGATGAGCAACTAATATGGGTAATTCAGATAATATTTTCTGTAAATGATAAATTACATTTTCAGAATTCCCTTTTTAGCTTTAATTATTTAAAAACACAATAAGTTATATGTTTGAAATTAAGGATCAAGGATTAGGTAAGAGGTAAGAAACTTAACATTTCCTCAAATTTGAATCAAAGTGATGATCTTCAGTGTTTCTACTGTTATTTATGCCAACAATGAATTTGCAAAGTATAGGACCACTAATATAGATAATCCAATAGAAGATTAAAGAAACAAATAATTTATAAATGTTTCTCCAATAAATTTTATCATCAAAATAAGGACACACAAAAAATGTATTCTATCTTTAAAATACTCCCTTTCATTCTACCTTAGGCTAGGAACAACTTGATTAAAGTTGACAACTTACCAGACAAACTGCAAATATAAATAATGAATATGGGCATATAATCATAATGTAACCTAAATCATGCCCAATAAAATATTTAAAATAAGAATATAAAATGAAAAATCATTTGTCAATCTTAAATTATAAATTAACATTAAATAAGAAAAGAAAGTAGGGGTTCCAAAATGCAATCAATACAAGATATAAAAAGCATAGAAAATTTAGAGGCAAATATGATAATTATCTCTTGTAAGAAATTTCTATTTATCCAACCTCACTGACTATTGGAAAAATTATGATTGTACCCAGGTATAGATCAGTGGCTTTTAAATATTTTGGTCTCAAGACCCCTTTTCCAGTCTTAAATATTGTTGAATTTCTTAAAGAACTTCGCTTTATGTGAATTATATCTATCAATATTTATCATATTCAAAATTAAGAAAAAGTTAACATAAGCAGTTGACAAATACATATTCCATTAGCCATCAAAACAATGATGTCACAACATCTCATGGAAATGTAGGAAAAGTCCACTGCACACTAAGGAAGGAATGAGAGTAAAAAAGACAAATAACATCTTAAGAGTCTTAAGAATTTTTTGACCTTGTAGAGTCCTGAAAAGGTCTCTGGGACACCTAGGGATCAATGGACACACTTTGAGAATCACTGGTCTACATCTACAGTGATGAAAATGAAGTGTGAACTGTGAAAATGAAAAAAAAAAAAAAGAAACAATTAGCACCAGCTTTTTTTGACAATCATCTTAAACCAGTATATACATGACAATCATTCTATGGTGTCTTTTATTTTTTATTTTCTGCAGTAAAAAAATCAAGTTCTAATGCCTTACTTGAAAAGATTTATTATTATTATCATCACCCTTTTAATTTCTCTAAGGTTCTTCAGAATTTGTTTCACCCAGAACTTCACAACTCTAGAATTATAAGGTCTGAGTTAAATATTATATGTATCATAAAAATTTGCTTGTCTGTTCTATTTTTGCCTAAAAAAACACACAAAAAACTTTATTACACAGAAATCCAGAGTAAATAATGAAATTTAGCAGGCATAAAACAATGCAAATTCTTCCCAAAACGGCTTTTCTCTACACTGTCTCTTCAATTTTCTTGTACATTAATAGTTGGATGGAGCCAAAGTAGTTATTTACTTTAAAAATGTCAGTAGCAATGAGAATGCTTTACAGCAAACTAAAAGTATATATAGAAAGTATATATATATCCATATAGAAAGAAATTTGAATTGTGTAGTATAAAAATTACATTTTCTCTCTCTTTAGATTCCGACCTCATTTTACCTAAAGAGTCAGATAAAAATATAATGTGACCTGTATGTATAACTGAATCACTTTGCTGTATACCAGAAACTAACACAACATTGTAAATCAACTATACTTCAAAAAAATTTTTTTAATAAAAATAAAAGCTATAAGATCTTTGAAAAAAATGTGACCTATAGAACTTAAAATAATGTGGTTTTTAATTTCAAATGTCTTAGTGAGGAAAAGTAGATTTTGCTTCTGTGTTCTTTTAAGAACAAATAAAGTAGAAGTAGAAATTTTATTCCATTGTCTTTCTTATGTTTAAAAATAGGGACCTACCTCCTGACTTTTTCTCTAATTTTTTTTTTTTTTTTTTTTTTTTTTTTTTTTTTTGGCCACACTTTGAGGCTTGTGGGATCTTAGTTTCCCAACCAGGGATTGAACCCAGGCCCTTGGCAGTTGAGAGTGTGGAGTCATAACTACTGGACCACCAGGGAATTCCTACCTCCTGATTTTCATCAAGCATTTTCTTCTTAAAATCTTATCTGTTCTTGTTTGATTTGTAATATTAATATTTTGATTAGTTTCTGTTCAAATGATCATTTAATTAATTTTATCTTTCAGTATTTTAAAACACATTGAGGTATAAAGCTATGGTTCTATCTACATTATTTCTCTTTATACATCTGAAAACTGTAATACCCCAATCAAAATATTGCTGAAATGTTTTCATTTGAAATCCGTAAGTTTTTTTTGTCACCTCAATGATTAAAATATATATTTACAGACTCAACAAAGTAATAAAATAAAAAAGGCTATTTTTCACAGTCTGACTTGTTATACATAAAGATTCCTTTCATCCTATCCCATCCCCCTATGTCCCCCTCCCTCCCAAAGATTATCTTGCACAACAGAGAATGGGTGAAATATCATGGTTTTACATAATGTAGTACATTCGGATGAAAAGTGGGAAAAAAATCAAGTAATTTATGGATAGATATCTGCAATTAGGCAATGTTGTTAAGCAGCTACCTATTAGCCTTTGGCATTCTTCCACCTCTCCCCAGGTGGCACTTCACCCAGTTCCAGGATCCTTCCTACCCAGGCGATAACGTTCCCAGCCCCAAGCTCAGATTGTACCCTCTGTCCGTGGTCCCGCACTGTGTCCCCATCAGCCTTCTCATGCTCCACGCTTCTCATTTCTTTCCTCCATCAGCATTTCCTTGCCTGTCTCATTTGCTCTGGGTCTTGCTCTCTGCTGGTAATTTGGTAAATTAACTTTTAAAAAATAAATTTGTTTAAACCTAAAATAAAATAATTTGCAATCAAAAAATAAGTTTAACATTGTTAAAGACATGTCATAAATAGCATTTAAGGGACTTTGACATGTTAAAAATTAGGCCTTTCTCTTCTAGGATCATGTATTAATAGTCCCGCTCAATCACATAGGCCCATAGTTAGATCACGTGACAAAGGCACAGCAATACTAAAGCCAAGTTTGATACTTAGATAGGCCAGCTGGTCTTGCTATTCATATCAGATGAAATGAACATAGAAGTCCTCAGTATGAACCAGTAATTCCTTACGTGGATGGCTTGACACACATGGCTACTACTAGAAAAGAACAAAAGTATCCATTCATGATACGTCAGTGAATTCACCTTTGGGAAGGAAGGTGCATCAACAAGAGACAGTGTCATATGTTCAGAGCTATATATTTACTGTCTGTGCCTCTGCATGTGCAGCAGAGATATTTCTGGCAATGAATGTTAAATGACTATAGGAAGATTTGAAAATGCATAACCAATCTAAGAAAATATGGAAACTCTTAAAAACCCAAAACTTTAGAAGAACACTTTGATTTTCAGAGACAACAAAGAAATACAACCCTTGCCCCCAGAGAAATAGGCAGAAAACTTTGAAAGCTGAAATCCAATTTGATTCTCTCAGATTTTTGCTGGCTATTTGCTGTGTTCACATCATTACAGTTTGTTTTCTTTTTATTTTAAACTATCCAAAGTTTCCTTTTAAAAGCTTTTCTCTGCTGCCTTTCTTTGCACAAACACATTGAAATGAGGAATGTTGTCTGTTTTTATTAACCTCTTACACACATTCCAGAAGACTTCATCTCCAAATGATCTCATTCTGATTTCTTTCCCTTTTGAACCCTCTCCTTTCCAGAAACAGAGAACGCCAAATTCCTTCTGATCAAAAGTGACCATCTGCTTCCGGTCAGAAGAGAATGGACCACTGATCAGCTACTGCCTTTGTAACCAACACTTCTCTCCACTCCCAGTGCCCGCCCTGTTTCCCAACCAGCCACCCATACCACTTGCCCAAGACAGCAGCTCTCACAGAGACATGGCTTAGTCAGAGTTCACCACGGCAATATGGATAGGAAACTCTTCTTTGACAGGTGCCACAAAGGAGCCTTACGGAAAGTGGAGTTTCCAACAGCGGTCTGTGGAAGTAGCTTCAGGACCTTCTCCTACGATTCGGCCACAACAAGGGACCTTCAGTCATAGCTCCTCACATAACTCAGTCAAAGATTCATCTTCTTACTAACCTCTCCAAGCTCTCATCTTACTGCCCAGGGTGGAGGGATACTTCTATCCATCCTATATGAGTGTTTCTAAATTTAAAGCTTACCTAAAATCTCAGCATCAAACAAAAACAGCTCAGGAATTTTAAAATGCCCTTAATATATATATATATATATATATATATATATATATATATATATATATATATATATATATATATATAATGTAATATATTCCATAGCAACTAAATTCATTTTCAAGGTTGTAAAAATACTTCAATTTGTTTTAGTTTGGGTATGGATTTAAAAAACAACCTATCTTGAAACTCTTTTCCCTGGTTGGCGTTACCTTCTAAAATAGCCAGGCCTGTAATTCCACCAAACCAACTGGCTTGGAAAAAAACATTTCCAGGGATTTCTAAATACAAATGTAGAGTTGTTTAGGTATCAGGATGATCTAGCACAATCTGTCTAAATCCTGTCCTTCAGGTTCCCTAGCATGCAACTAAACCCTGGAGGGAGAGAAAAAGTTCTTCCTTTCTTACTCCATAATTCTTACCTGACCCATATTTTCTGCTACTTCAAGCAGAAATCTGCTGAAAAGCTCACCAATATATATATATATATATGAAAAGCTCTTTAGGGGCAATTTCGTCACCCTTGATAGCAATGACTGCAGATGTACACACAGTTTCCTCTACAGAACCTGATTACTGCTGCACTCTGCTTGTGCAGTGGGAGGGTTTTACTTCCCTGGTTTGTGGCAGCTTAATTATCAGCCTTCAGAAAAGAGGATCAAGTAGGTAGACCAAGTCTAAATTGTATTCCGCCATAATTTCTAGCAACCTCTAATCATTTGTAAGGACTGGAGTGTAAACAGCAAATAAGTAAATGACAATTGTTTTTAGTGAAATCAGGAGAGTTTGATTTCAAAGGAGCCAATGTATTTAAAAAACAAAGCCTTATTAGGTACAGTCATAAACAAGGGTTAGATTGCCGATTCTGACAATTTCCAGGTATGCGTTCTTCATCAGTCATGCTGCCACACACACACCCCGACTCTCTGATGGCTCACTCAGAAAACAGAAACGAAAATATCTGCAACGAATCCCTCATCCACTAGGTGTGACAAAATGAGAAAATGGGAGATGAAACACTTTGCACAATGTGAAGAACTATTCTAAATGTATGAGAATATCCATTAGAGCATTATTCAAAGAAAGGGAGTTAAATGCATTTTGCTGCAAATTTTAAGACCCACATCTAGGAAAACTAGGACAAAGTATCATAGGAATACTTAAATCATGATAATTAAAAAGAGAGTGAAATAAGAGAAGCATTTGACTACTGTGACATTTACAATTATGAAATATTTGCAGTAAGAAAATAAAGTAAGAAATCAACTGAACTTATTTGATGGAAAAAAAGGTGAGAGGTGGAATTTTAAGTACTGTTGGACAGTACTAGTAAGGCTAACTAGAAAAGGGAAACTGCTTTGGTGATAGTCTATAAACTGGGCTGAGTAAATGCATATTCACAATTATCTTAATATTTAAGCTGTTTCCTTAATTGTCTGCTAATTCAAGGAACAACACAGTGGTTTGGCCTTTGTACTGCCACATCATACATCCTCCGTTGCTCCTAAATATCTGATTAGTTGGGACAAAAGCATATTAAATTTAAAAAATTTCTGAGAATACAGAGAAATGCAATAGGAAAGTACAAGTCTTAATTTTAGTTTGTGGAAAGTACAGAATCATAGAATCAAGTGTTTTAGGGCTGGAAGGGACTTAAGGGGGCAAACACTGCTATCATTTTTTTAATCCTTTCTTTGATATATGTTTTTGTATTAAAATTAAATTTAAATTTGAATTACAATGAAGATAATTTTATAATCACCCTGGTTTGATCCCTGTCACTGGCAGTGAGTGGCATTCTTTCTTGGGGAAAATTCCACAAATTGTTGGTGTCAAGTTAGGGACAGATATTAACTTGCTTTCCTTCCTAACAAAGCCATAGAATCAAGTCTAGGTGCCTGTCCAGAGCAAGACTCGTTGGATTTGTCTTCCTCTATCCAGAAAGCTGAGAGGATTGTGAAGTAGATCAGATGTGCAAGAAAGGAAGAGTGGAAGCATTGCCTAGATTAGCCCGTTATTTATTTGCATGTTTATGTAAGCTCTGGTACTTTTATTTGGTAATAATTCCCCATCTATCTTATGTTTCCGACATGAAACTTTGTCCTGCAACTCAATATTCTATCATTATAGCTCGCATTAGCAACGAAGCAGTAACTTTAAATTCTCTATTGCAAGGAATCAAATGAGAAAGCAAAAACTGACACACTCATTTTAAGCTGCATCATATAACAATGGCTCAGAACCCAATGGTTTATGAATGAAATAAAGATACTTTATTTAGTACACAGGCACTTGGATATTCACATGCCCAACACATCTGATACACTTGACAACTACGGAAACATGAGTGGAAAAAATGTGTTCGTAGGATCAAGAAAGAACTTTCACCATGTAAAGGTGAATGAGTGCATTAACAATTTTTTCCTTTACTTTCCTCTAAGAATTTCCAAAATCCACTGAATTTTTAAAAAAGTTACACTTGAAATAATATTCAACAAAAACTGATCTACATTCCAACTGGTATGCTAACTCGAATTGTGAGCAGTTTAAACTTTTATCACAGTGCAACATAGTTATAGTCATGCTTGAACAGATTATGTTAGTAGCATGCGTTCCATTCTGCAATATGAATACTGTTAATCTATTTCCCAACAAAAGTTAAAAGATGCCCAGTGCATAGAAAAATACAAATCACTGTAGTCAATATATTATGGGACTGATCTTGGGACTTACACAGTGATGATGAAGTCCTGAAATGCCATGCCCACAAAAGCACATTAAAAAGTGGATAAACATACTTTATCAGACAATCTCTAAAAATTAAAAGATGAGGGCTTTAAATTTGGGGATGTTCTTGCTGTGTGCTTTGAATAGCGTCTTTCTGCTCACCTCCTTCTGGCTTGACTGGTCCATCAGACATCACCTTCCTGAGGGCTAGCTGGCTTTGGTCTTGGTTGCCATTAGCTGGTGGAGGCAGATTATCAGACTGAGTTCTTTGAATGGGGAGGACTCCTGCTATGCTGTGTCTGTGCTGCTTCCTGGCATGATAAGACTGACCGCTTTTATGTGCTGCTGTGGTAGTGTGGGTGAAATGGAAACCCAGAGTATGTATCCTCAGATGGAACCAGCTTGAATGTTATTCATGCAAACAGAAGTGATCTTTTGCTCTATCGAAGTAAGTTGTGTTTTCAAATGCCAAAATGACACCACATGCACAGCACTAAAGGGGGTTAAAACTGGCTGTTTCTTTGGAAATGATGACTTTGGGAGATGGGGAGAACATTCATCTATCTCCGTTGTTTGGCTGATGCCTCTTGGAATTAACAGTGCCCCTACATTTTTAAAGTCTCTGTACTCACTAAGTTCTTATATAATTCTATCAGTTGAAATTACAGCAGTTAAGATGGGTGAATTGTTATGCTTTAATTGATATCTTGGCTTCCAAAGGATTTCCAATGGTTAGAAAGAATAACCCTATAAATTCTCTTGTATCATATACAAAGTGTGATCCAACACAATGGACCCAACTGTGTTTCTTAATGAGGTAACATGGCCTCATCGAATATGCTTAGACATACATTAATACTACATACTTTTTTGAGAATATAGGAAACATTATTTTCTTTATAGATTTTTTTTTCCCCAAAAGACTACAAAGTTTCTCACGTGGAAAGCCTCATTATTTCACATGCACAATTTATTAAAAATTTTAAGCGTAAAATGGTTTTTCCATTTCCCCTAGGTTCTAGAACTTGACTGTTGGTTACATGACTCTTCTGCCTAAAATTTTTTAGCGTTTTTCAGAGGTGAGACTCTCATTGCTAATCTGCTCAAAATGCTTATGTGTGTGCCTTTTATTGGTGTAATGCCTGGAAAACTGGCAGCCACTTGTGCTTATAATTCTTGTATTCTAAAGGATATTTAAGTGCACACAAAAAGGACACACAACATAGTTTTGCCTGCACACATCACAGACACAGCTACCAAATACTATGAGCCAGGTTGGATGGATGGTGGAGACAAAGGAGAAACAGCCAGTTTTTTTTTCGTTCTATGTAAATTAAAACAAAAAAGAACTAAATGAGAGAGAGCATATTTATGTATCGATACTGTTCCTACACAGACAAAGGGACAGAGAACAGAGGGAGCAGGGAATGCACAAAACAAAGCAAATGAGGAAGGACAGCAGGAAAGAAAGGCAACAGATGAACATTAAGCTGCCATGCTGAGGAATTTATTTGCGTCTTTTACTTGGTTGAAGGCGGAGTTGTTGCACGGCGGCTTCGGCAGCGGCTATAGCAGCCCCTGCATCTTCCAAGTGGGTCTGAGTGACGCTGGTTTTGCTTTGACTGCGAGATGGTCCATGAGAGCGGAGATGGCCTTCGGATGAGGATTTCGAGCTACCGGGACTACTATGGGATTTCTCAATGGTGGGAACCTGCATGTCTGGTTACAAAAGGGTAAAACATGAGTTAAATTTGCTTCAGCATTCCTCCTGTCAAGCTGGGTCTCACACAGTTTGAAACCGTCTAAGATTTAAGTTAATCCTGTTTCTTTTTATGCAACTGCTCACCATACAGCGATGTGATTCAACACTTGGGAGACAATGTTTGGGAGGAAAGGCAAGAGGATGATAATCTTGAGAAGAGAGGTTTGAGAAGAGGAATGAGTACATTCTAAGTGGTCTCATATAAATGAACATATTAACTTACAGTTTCACCAAGCAACTCTGCTAATTCTAGTAGGGACCAGGTAAGAAACAATAGGCTGACACTGCCAGCGGAGGAGTTTTTAAGTAAAATCCCTGGAGAAAGGTGTGTGAGTCACTGGGATACATGGAAGTGGGGACTGTATTATATCATCATCTCAGGTGGTTTTAGAGAATGTATATATAAGATCACACATTTACTGTGGTAGTCATAGAGAGAGAGGACTTTATACCAATCATCTTCCAGAATGTTAATTAGTGCAGAGCTGATCTGGCTAAGTGGAATCCAGAAATGATCTATACAACTCATAAGTAATCTATAGCACTTATTGTAGTCAGTGGTTTATTGTATCAACTCAGTGGCCTCCTGGACGTGACCTCAGTTTTTCATCTCCTAGAACACTTGCATTTCCAATCCAAATTGCAAAGAACCACTTTTCAATTTGCTGTACTTCCTGAGAAGAGGGGAAAAGGAAGGAATACTCAGATCCAATATAAAAATTTTTATTTAATATTTATAAATATCTCAGCATATCCTGGAAAGATACTACATGGTTCTCTCATACAGGCAGTTAACTCATTTTATGATGAAGATTACTGTTGTGTTGTAAGATAAGTGGTTAATGAACCTCCCAAAGGAAAAGTTCATTCCAATGGGAAAGCTGTGCATATTGCCAAACCCAATGTATGCTGCTGCAATTAAAAAATAATAACAGTAGTTAAAAAAATCATAGAATTAGTTTGAATGCACCACTTAGGAAAGGTTTAAGTAATTTTCAGCACACCAATTGTTTTGATGACATGAGGAAAATGTTTTTGATATAATTAAAAAGCAGAATGCAAAACTGTTTATGTCCATATATTACATATATGATTTATGAGTAAGAATATACATATGAAAAAATAGGGATTTAAACAGAAGAAACATTCATAAATGGTAATGATGATTATGTCTAGTCAATGAACTGTTGAGGACTTTTATGTTTTCTTTATGAAATACCCCAACGTATTTTATAAAGTCATATTAACCTAGATTTTGGGAGCTGAAAAAGACCCAATAGCTCATATAACCCAACCTCCTCTATTTTATAGGTTGAAAAACAGAGAACCAGAGAGGTGAAGATCACAAAGGCATCAACCTAATTATGGGCTGATCTGAGACTAAAGCCCCTTTCTCCTGATTCCATATCCATTACTCTTTGCATGATATTATATTAAATATTTCCCAATATAATACCTTTCAAAAGATATTAAATATACAGGCACTCATATTCAAGAAGATACTGAGTAAACAAACAGACAAAAGCTTTTTTCTACTTGAAATATCTCCTACCCTTGGATGGGTCAGGGAAGATACCATGGCTTCTGCTTTTGATGACAGACGGCTTTGGGGACTGCTGGCTGCTTTGACTGGAATGGGACTTGCCATGATCAATGCTTTCAGTCTGTTCTTTGAGAGGATACCACCTAGGCGTGTTATCGAGGTGAGATGTGCTAGATAAATCAATCAATACCTGAAAAAAAGTGCAATAAGTGAATAAAATTTATGGATTAAGCTGTAATTCATTTGTTGTTTTTTTCTGTGATCTGAAACTTATTCAAGGACATAAGTCAAAGATTATAGTATAACCTTTAGGATGATGAGGTCTTCCTCATTTTTCTTCACCCATGATACTGAGAATGTCTTATGCATACCAGATGCTGTATAAACGTTTGGTTAAATTGAACTGTATGACATCTCTGACTATTAATTAAATTATTTGGAGATGATGCAAAAAGGTAGAGTCACAAGTCAATCTCTTTATGAAATAAAGTCTTCTTTTGTTAAATGGACACATGATATTCTTAAACTGGGCTAGTGTTTTTTTGCAGATTGTTTTATTTTAGTTACAAGAGGGACAAAATGAAAAAGAATGGCTAATTTTCGATTACTAACTTATTCCCTCTATTTTAAAACATACTTTACTTCACATTTGAAACAGAGATATTACCAACAGTTTACAATAAGAAAGCGCTGTGTCATGGTTTAATTGGCAACATTTTTTCTTTCTTAGTGGTACATAAACAATGGTGCATTTTACAGTAGTTGGCATCTTATATTTGAGCAGATATTAAAAAATAAAACCACACAATTGATATATGCTTTAGGTTCATGTAAACAAAAAATTATAAGGACTTCAATAAATCAGCTTTTTGAAAGAGGACAATAAATCAGATATAACCATACTCTAGAGTAGTCCTGTCTAAGACCAACATTAGTCCAAGTGGCTATACCGCATGGAGCCTGCAGGTGAAGTTCAAATGATCTAGTTTTGATGGGAAAGAGGTACACAGTGTAGGAGCCAAACAAGACCTCATGTCACCTAGACTACTCAACTGTTTTCTATTGCCTCTATAAAAATGATATTGTATTTTCTAAGGTGTTATATATTTTCAGAGATTTATTTTTTTAACATTAATTCATAACTTCTGCTTTAAGCAAAGATAACTAAACAAAATATGTATTTTTGGAATATGACAGATGAAAAATATCACAGAATCTGACCATCTTGCCACATTTCATAATTAGGTTACATTCCTTGTGAATTTATAAAAATTGTTTTTACTGTTTTCTCCTATTTCTAGTTTTGCTTCTTAAAATATTTTGAGATGTTTTGTGGGACACTTAAAAGAAATATGCAAAATGTCACATCAAGTCATTCATACGTGCAATGAGGAATAGCAATTAAATAAACTGAAAATGCATTTGAAAAAAATATCCAGCTCATTTTATAATACAATACATTTATCTCAAATCTTTTACAATCATTTGGATTCACAGCATGATTATATAACTTTCTATCAAAACAATTAATATTTCATCTTGCAAATTAATTATAAAGTACATCAAGTGGTAAAGTGAAAATTATTTCTCCAGTTGCTATTCATCTATTCAAAGAGTCATTTGTAAATAAATTCTATCCACCAAAGAATTTTATCCAGAAACAGTTATCTTATACACTTAAGAAATATGCTTTCCATAAAGATTTAATTGATGGTTTATAATGAAGCAAATAAAAAAAAGGAAACCATAGGCTCACCTCACCAAGAAAATCATTGGAAGAAAATCTATCATAATCCCAGACTGTCACCTCCAGTGTTTTCTTCTTGAGCTACAGTTCAAATCAAAATGTCATTAACCTAATTTCTCATCATAAATTTTCATTATACTTATATAATAGACTCATTTATATTTCCATTCCTTGAACTCTTTCCGCTTAGGTAAAAATACTTTAAGTTTATATAAAACTGTATATTTACATTCAATATTATGTAAGCTGTCAATCATTTTGTGGTCCAACCAACTATTTGATCATAAGATACCTCACTATTTTGCAAAAAAAAGGGTGATTTTTACTTATTTCATGTTATTCTACCCCTGCCCATTATTAAAAGTACCAAGTAGAATCTATATATACTCTTTAAATACATGAAATTCATAGGTTGCAAAAATGTCTAGGTTATTCAAAGTAGTTGGGTTATAGGTTTTTTGTTTCAGTAAATTGCCATAACACATTAGTAGCACTGTCTTATTTCTGCAGGGGAACTTAACTTATTTTAAATTCAAGAACCCAGATTACAATTTATATCCAGCTTCAATTTCATAGTCAAATTAGAAATCTTCCAAAGGATAAATCAGAAACCTCATTTTGAAAGACAACTCATTTGTAAATTGTTTTCATGGATGTCTCCTTCCTATTCTATTTGTATTCTTTTCTCTCTGAATTCATCTTTATAAACCATCAGTTATTTTCTATTATTGATACAACGTTATGACATGAAGATTTTCAGAAACACATTGATGCAATTTTGCTTAGAGTCATCTATTTGTTGTGATAATCCTTTACACTAGTCTTCTTCACACTTTCTTCTGTACAGTTTAGTTGCACAATGCCAGATCCGTAGGAAGCCTCAATTTAGAAAAGAGATGATCCCTAAATTGTTGCCAGGAGGGGTAATTCATTTCAGTGCATCTGAATCTTATTTTTTCTTTGATTATGAAAGTCAAAATACAGCTAGCTAGAAAACATTTTCCCTCAAAATATGATAGAGCCCACTCTACTGAAATATTTAATTTTGAAATAATCAGTGGAAAATGTCCCACTAGTCTTATTCATTTTGCTTATTTTTTAGCTGTTTTGTCAAAATGTGCACATTTTTTTCACTGTATCTTCGAACTGCACCCAGTTCCTTTGACTGGCTATATTTCTTGCATGTATTTTACTTATTTTTTTGTTTGTATGGAAAAATGGATATGAATCACAATCTTTCAATAATTCTATCATCACTATTTTTATATTAGCCTGAATCTGTCATATAGAAAATAATCATTGCATACCTGTTCCATGGAGATACTTTTATAAATTACTGTTTGATTCCACTCAGGATTAAGACTTTTCTGAACATATTTAGTCCTTCTCTTGTACTCAGCACTGAATTGGAAAAAGAGAAAGAATTACCCTGATTATTTACCTTGACCGGTGACTTCATAGTCAACCTGAAGGTCATGCAGACATTTAAAGGTATTTTGTTTTGAATCACTATGTAATCGTCTCATCATCCTCATGTCTTAAACTGTATTTTAAGTTGAATGCACAATGACAATTTAAAAATATTTTGGATGCCTTTAGTTTTATTTTCCCTAAGGTATTTTTTTTTAAAGAAAAGCTTTTAGGTGTTCTAACTAGAATACAATTTTAGAAATCAACCTCTCCTGAATGTGTGAGATAATTACATGAACTATATAGTAACATCAATATCTTCTTGTCCTATAAATAATAATTTGATATTTAACTTTCCAATAGTTTTGCAACTGATCATGTCAGCAAAGCCAAATGGTCTTTCAATTCATTTTTTTCTGTAAAAAGCTGAAATAACTGTACTGACTGAGGAAAGGATGAAAAATGGCTGTTTCTATAGCTGAGATTCCATGAACATTTGTTACCTTATATTTATAGTAGATTTTGGCACTCTTGGTAAAGTAGAATACTTAATCTAGTTATGAAACAATCTTAATTAAATATAAATTCTTGGTTTATGTCAATAGCTTATGTTACAAATGATGAACCAAATCAAAACTTTTCCTCATTCATTATAATTTGGGGCATTTCAGTTTATCCTTGACTCTTCCATACCCTCTGATCACCAGTTAGAAGCTTATATCTTACACGTTTAAGCATAACTTATTTTCAAAATTTATTCTAATTAAGTTTGACAAAACATTTATAACTGGCATCAACCAGTTAATGGGGTTGGAATTATTGCTATTTGCTATGAGCCAATGGTGCCCACATAGACAAAGCGTTTCTCTAACACTCACAGGCTTTTTCCAAATTTTCTGCCTAGAAAACAAACCTATTTGTTTGGGGTCCATTCACGTGCCTGGACTTCATAAACTGCCTTACCCTAAAGGTACTGCATCCTGACCCTGGATCTGTATTTCTATTCCCAACTGTCGGCAGACTAACTCTTGTTATATTCCTGGTCTCAAGCATTGCCAAATTCTGGAATACCTACTATTGTTCCCCAGATGCTAATTTACTTATTCATTCTAGATAAAACTATTAAGAATCAAGCTCCATTTCACCACTCACTTTTAGAGATGGGTCTACAGCCAAGTATCTTTTTTTCTCCCTCTGGCTTTATTCTCTTTCTTATCAGACATACACAAGGGCAATAGTTTCCAACATTGACTGCATATTAGGATCACTTTGGGATCTGAGTTCCCAGGGTGGTAGGTGGGGCAACTAGCACGGCACCCACATCCCCCTGCCCTTCACCCCCAAGGAGAGTCTTATTTAACAGATCTGGGGTGAGGCTTGAGCATCAGAATTTTAAAAATGATCTAGGTAAATCTAAAGTATTGCCAAGATTGAGAACCACTGAGAACCACTGAGCTCATGTCTCCTAAGACCTCACATTTCAGCCACTGTGAACTGAATCCAATTTAAGAAATGAAGCAGCACTATTCTCATTTGTAACCAACCTATCTGAAAGTACAAAAAAAGACAGTAGGATTTGACAATTTTGTCATTCAGCACAAAGTGCAAATAATTCTGGGGAAATGTATAGGCAATGATTCAAAGACACAGGAACTTTCATAGACTGTGAACAGAAAGTATACATTTGTACATATACTTTTTAGGTAAATTTGTCTATGTCTAGTTAAGTTTATGCACTCAAGTACCCAGAAAATTCCACTTTGACTTAATTCCACTTCTACTTTAGAGAAATTCTCCCACATGTACAAAAGGAATTTGTTAAAGTTCATTGCAACATTGTTTCTAATAGTGTGTTAATAATATAATAAATACATTATGATATATTTATTTAATGAAATTTAAGCAGCAGTTAAATTAAATGAAATATACCTTCATTTATCAAGATAGATAAATCTTAAAAAAAATCTTGAGCAAATAATTCGCAGAAGAAAACCTATGGTAAGTTATCATGATATAAAGTTAAAATTACATGAAATAATACTGTAAATTATTTATGTCGACTTGTATATATGTATGACAAACATTAATATCATAAGACAGCTTGGGAATTATAGATGTTAAACTCTATTTTGTGGTTATCTCAGGAGGAGAGGGGGATGGTTTCACAGGACTTCAGGGGTACTTAAAATATATTTTTTATTTAAAAAAATCTGAAGCCAATATAGCAAAATGTTAAGATTTGATAAAATTGGATAGCAAGAACACAGGTATTTGTGACAGTATTTTCTATAATTTTCAGTAAGTTTAAAATATTTTATAACAAAATTCAAAACTATTTTAGCAAATTATGTCCCTTTATACTTTATGATTTTCATTCTTTAAATTAATGACATAAGAAGAAAGAATATGGGGCCTCCCTGGTGGCACAGTGGTTGGGAGTCCGCCTGCCGATGCAGGGGACGTGGGTTCGTGCCCTGTTCTGGGAGGATCCCACATGCCGCGGAGCGGCTGGGCCCGTGAGCCATGGCCGCTGAGCCTGCGCGTCAGGAGCCTGTGCTCTGCAGCGGGAGGGGCCACAACAGTGAGAGGCCCGTGTAACGCAAAAAAAAAAAAAAAAAGAAGAATGAATATGACCACTTTTAAGTTAATAGCCAACTCTGTTTGCTACTTTAGAATTCATGGCTGTTCCTGTAGTAGGTATACTAAGAAAAAAACACATTGTGTAGTATGAGCTTTAAAGTTTCTGTCTGTTTTAGACTTAATTATCCAAGTGGTGAGACCATGGGAAAAACATATTAGGGATTAAGATTCATAATACAGTGAACAGTGGTAAAATTGTTACTTTTTCAAATTCTGAAAAATTGAATGCACAAAATTTTAAAATAAGATTGAAGATGGAAATTATAATGTCAAATTCAAACTCATGTATTTTTACTAAAATTCTAGGTATGTCAGTGTATATTAAAATAGCCTGAACTATTGAAATGTCTTCAAAAAGATGTATTAGTCAACATATTTTAATTTATAATATTAATAATTATATTTCACATGCATACTTTAGTCATTTTTTCACCCATATGTAGCAAAATTATTGAATGTCAACTCTGCACCAGGAATTATGCTCTATCAAAATGTATAACTGCAAAACTCTTAATTGTACTGACATACCATTATGTCATGAGAAGCACTTTATAAAGTAAGCACATTGAAATAATAGCAGCTAACATTTATGAAATGCTACTTTTTCACAGGCAGAGTTCTAAGTGCTTTTCATGTGTTACATTATTTAATCCTCAAAGCAACTCTATGTGTCCAGTATTATTTATTATCCTATTTTGTAGCTGATAAGAACTGAAGCTCAGAGGAATTCAGGCACGTTGGCAAGGTTGCATAGTTATTAATTCATAGGACCAGGTTTCAAACACAGGGAAACTAATTTCTTGCTCTGAAACATGAGCTATATGAACTCAATTGATTAGGCCCATCATAAAATTTCTTAATTGCATATTTTATTAGCTGAAGTGTCTAGTTTGTCTTCTTTATTTTACAGTCAAAAACTGTACATTTCAAATTAAATGTTTTATATATATAACATAAATTATTTATAGTGTGTGTATATATACACATATCGAAAATGAGGACAGCTTTAGAGTTGCCTAGGGAAATATTGAATGGTATATCCTAAGACTAAGAGAGTGCTGTGGAACAACTAGGGATAATTATTATTAAAATTTACTTTTGCTCAGATACACTCACATATAACCCCAATTAGTCCGGAAAAATCTAGATGTTCACTTTACTAGGTTATCTTAATCTTACTAATAAGTTTGAATCTCTAGTTCTCTCAAGACTCAAGGTCTGTGTCCTTTAGGGTTAACGAGGGTAAACACACCTTTCTCCTGATCCTGCCTCTACCAGCACTGGTTGACCTGTGTAAATGCCAATGAGATCCCTTTGCAATCTTTTCACACTTGAATTTCCTGACACGCGAGATGGCCACATAAAGCTCTTCCTTCAAGAACCCTAGTTTGATAGCTACCACGTACTGACCATCTTGGGCATGATGTCAATGGGCTGTGTTCCCACTTTACACAATTGAAAACTCCGCAGTTCTCATCTCCATATCAAAACCTGTGGATTTACAAGTTGAAGGTGGCCAGGTAAGCAGAGGGATTCTTGAATGTGAGCAGAAATCCAGGCTGAGAAATAAGTGGAGTTCCTTTCCCTTTCCTACCATGTCTGTTAAACACACTGCAATCCCTCATGGGAAGACTGCAATAATGACATTATTTTAGGACAATTAAGCCATATGTAATAATCAGAGAAGTTTTTTAATAAGGGAAAATAAAAAGTCAATTAATCAAGATGGAACACGGTGCTTATCAAACAAAAATCTAGGGACTTCCCTGGTGGTCCAGTGGTTAAGAATTTGCCTTCCAATGCAGGAGGCATGGGTTCGATCCCTGGTCGGGGAACTAAGATCCCACATGCCATGGGGTGCGGCCAAAAACTTAAAAAAAAAAAAAATCTAAACCTTTATTTCCTTAAAGTTTTGACTAATTTCTTTTTTCTTTTTCATTATTGGACAATCATTTTCTCATAGGTAGATATGATTTTAAGGCTGGCAGAAAAAGGTATTTAAAATTCAATTACCCTCTTCTAAACCAGAAGAAAAAAAAGTTCTCTGAGTTTCTCTGTAAAAAAAAAAAATTGAGAAAGAAGAATGGAATATAATGGCTTGTTTGTTAACTTTCACAGAATTATCTAAAGTACTGAAGGTCTTCATTTCTTTTGTTTTTTCTTGATTGGAAAAAATACATATAAATTTCTTTATTGAAAAAATATATAATGAGTCCAATAAAGATATGTGTGTGTGTGTGTGTGTGTGTGTGTGTGTGTGTGTGTGTGTGTAGTTTTTTCAAAATTACTCCTCTGAGGATGTTGCCTTTAATTTAGAAAGAAGCACAGAGCATATCCCATTTTATAAGCTCTGTTTCTCTGTGTGCAATAGTGCATTTATGGGCTGTCACTTGATTGTCCTCTGTGCTCCCTGAAGTCTGACACTATGGCTGTGTTCTCAATTCCAACAGTCTGGAGCAGTCTGTGCTAAATAAATGGTTTTTGGATGGATCTTTAAAACATGTTTGTACTTCTCTTTTTCCTTTAAAATCTATTTAAATAAAATGGTTTGGCCTTCAAATTGTAAATACGATACCTGAATCTGCTTTACATTCTTTCCAGAAGAAATAGTTTGAGATGCTAACAAAGGTGTTTAGAGAAAGTCCAGCCAGGAATTAGGCTTCCAGCTATCATGATAGTAAAAATCAGCTTCAGTCATGGCAAAATCTCATTAGTGGGAAAAAAATCTGTACTTTGTCCAACAGTGTAATGAGAGAAAACCACAACGAAAGCCTTCAGATATACTCATTTCCATTTCTTAATTATCCGGGGACAAGTTTTGAGTTCATGGACTCTTCAGGCTATTTCCTTGTCTTTCTTTCACCTCATCTCAGCTGACATTTGGGCTGTCAGAGCTTATGAGTATCTTGATTAAAGGATGGCAAGAGGAAATGAAAGGAGACAAGAAAACTGGACCAGTGAAATTCTTTTAGTTAACAGGACATTTAAAAAAAATTTTAAGAATGAAGGATGTATTACACTTATTATTGAAGAAAAGTTGTTTGATTTTCTATATAGTGTTGTTAAATAATTTGGTCTAATGCAGTAGCCCAAGCATTCTGCATTTCTTTTTTGTAGGGATAACAGACCATTGGCTACATGAAGTTTATTATACATATTTCTAGCAATAATAGCAACTGCCATTTATTGAGAGCTTATTACGTGCCAGACATTATGCTTATCATTTTTGGTGCATTCTCCCTGTGTTTCACAAAAACACTGGGAAGGGGGCTATTATGATTCCTAGGTGGAAGAGGAAATAGTTTTAGAGAAACCTCACAACTTCTAAGTGGCAGGGCTGAAATTCAAATCCAAGTTCTTAAGGACTTCGCTCATTGGCCTCGTCAGCCTAACTTACAATGTCAGTACCTCATCAGTATAATTCCTTTCCACATTGACAATTCTTGAAGAGATGATGAAAGTGATTTCAAGATGAAAGATATGATGAGAAAGTGACTCTAGATCTTCTAAATTGTACTCTAATACATCACAGATTATTTCGATCATTATTTACATTTACAGAAAACATGTTCTCTTCTAAGTTAAATATAGACAATCATTGTCATTCTGACAATTTCCCCCTGGTTTCTCTGGACAAAAGAGAGGAAGCTTCTGAATAAAGTGACTGACAATGTTTGTTCTAAAATGACACTATCTCTTTGAAACAAAACTCATTTCGTGTATCAGTCTGAGAGATCTGAAGATGAGAGAGCCAGTCATAACAAGCAACCTTTCTCAGTATCAAATTTTACTGGTTGCCATAATTATGTGATTGCAAAGAAACAGGAAGTTTCCGGGCACCAGAAAGGTTGTAGTGACTAACACTATTCTTTGAGATATTTAAATATTTAAGCCTTTACAAATCAGAAACTGCCTCTTTTGGGCAACAGCTTGTCAGGTTTAGTAAAGATGCTGAATTTTAATGTCACAGACAAAAATCCTGTACCACTAATATTCTGGGTGGGACTAAAATTCCCATCACCCTGTTGCTACAGATGGTACAAGATTCACCTCCCCAATTAAATAACACATTTAATTTATAATGCAATAAGATGTACAAAAAAATGCTTTTGGCTATGTGTTAAGAAATATCCTTAGCTGACAATGTAATGATGCAACATGCTCTAGCAGAAAACAGACAAACCAAGGAGGTTGCTCTTATGCTGTTGCTAACACCCTAGAGCAGGCAGATTATGGCATCCTATATTACACAGCAATAATTTTGTGGTACAGAAGGTATAAAGGCATGAAAATGTTTCAATATCACGTCTAAGTGAGGGTAAAAGACCAGACAGCTATCATCTTTAAGATGACATACACACCTAGTACTGGTCATCCAGAAGATCAGTTAATTCCTTTTGAAAAATGACAAGATTTTTTTGTTTGGTTGTCATAGAAGACTCAGAAGAATCTGAGCCATAATTTTTGCAAGAGAAGCTAAATGAATTTTAGCAGACAAATTATAAATGAAAACTTTAGTTGTATCTAATTTCAAAGTGACAGTTCCTTATTCATACCTTTCTATGTTTTTACTCTTTTCTACTTTTCTGGGCTCCAAGGCACATACCTGCTACACATATTTAGTAATGTTGTGGTCAGAATAGTCTGCTATTAGCCTAATTCAACTGATACCAACATGTAGAAAAATAAAAATTATAGCCAAAGTTGAACTGCAGGTGAATGTACTTAAAAGACAAACAAGAGAACTCTAGACATTTCATTGAAGTGTGACACTGAAAGAGAACCAACTCTACCTTGCATTCTGGACAACCATGACTTGACTGCATTGATTCCAAGAGCGAGAATGAAGGATACAGCAGGAAAGTAGGAAAGACAGGAAGAAAAAAGTTAGGAACAGAAATAGGAAGAAAATGTGAGAATAAAATCTAGAGGGGCTATGCCATAATATATTAACAACATGAGGCAGAAAATAATCTTAGAACTAAAGTGAAAATAATACCTCACAAGTGTAGTAAATTCCAAGGTCTTGGCCACTATAATAATTAGGAGTAATTTAATGAAAGGGCTAGGAATTGAATACGAGTAGCACATTAGCCTGCTTTTTGGTCAAATCCCACCCAAAAGGCATGTTTTGTTTGACAAATGGCATGGGGATAGCTTTAGGTGGGACCTCACTCTTCATTTCACTATAGTTGCGACCCTTTCTCTGTTACCTACTCCAGAATGGACTGACATATTCATGCCACCTGCCTGACCTTTCCAGTTATTCAAGTTTGCAATAGTCTAATTGAAACATATCCTGTAACAAATAAAGGATAACCACTCTCTTATAGTATAAAAGGTGATACTCCAGGATATTAAAGAAGATAGAAAATAAAAGACAGTGCTTTAATTTCATTCATTCATTAGCAAATGCTGATTGGAGATATACCCTTGGCAGTCATTTCCTCTTGTCCCATAATACTGTCATTAAATAACACTGAAGGCCTAATGACCCAAGTCAAAGGCAGAATGAAGTTGTCAGTTTGTTATATTCATGTTAAAAAAAATAGTGGTGGGATGAGGGATAAATAAGGAGTTTGAGATTAGTAGATACAAACTACTACATATAAAATAGATAAACAACAAGGTCATACTGTGTAGCACAGGAAACTATATTCAATATCTTGTAATAAACTATAATGGAAAAGAATATGAAAAAGTATATACATATATATGTATAACTGAATCACTTTGCTGTATACTACAAACTAATGCAACATTATAAATCAACTATACTTCAAAAAAGTAGACAAATTACAGTTATAACTATTACATAAAGATATAAACTAACATAAAATAAAAGCTTCCCTTTCCTGTTCTATATGGCTAGTTGGTAATGTCTGAATTAAATTCATTTCAGCCTGCAGAATTCTCTTTAATATTTCTCGAAGGGCAACTCAGCTGGGAAAAAAACTGTTTCTCAGATTTGTTTTTCTGGCAATGTCTTATTTATTTATTTAACATCTTTACTGGAGTATAATTGCTTTACATTGTTGTGTTAGTTTCTGCTGTATGACAAAGTAAATCAGCTATAGGCATATTTCTATCCCCATATCCCCTCCCACTCGTATCTCCCTCCCACCCTCCCTATCCCACCCCTGCAGCTGGTCACAAGCACCAAGCTGATCTCCCTGGGCTATACGGCTGCTTCCCCTTAGCTATCTATTTTACATTTGGTAGTGTATATACTACTCTCTCACTTCGTCCCAACTTACCCTTCCCCCTCCCCGTGTCCTTAAGTCCATTCTCTACATCTGTGTCTTTATTCCTGTCCTGCCCCTAGGTTCTTCAGAATCATTTTTTTTTTTAGATTCCATATATATGTGTTAGCATACAGTATTTGTTTTCCTCTTTCTGACTTACTTCACTCTGTATGACAGACTCTAGGTCCATCCACCTCACTACAAATAACTCAATCTCGTTTCTTTTTATGGCTGAGTAATATTCCATTGTATACATGTGCCACATATTCTTTATCCATTCATCTGTCTATGGACACTTAGGTTGCTTCCATGTCCTGGCTCTTGTAAATAGTGCTGCAATGAATCCTGTGGTGCATGACTCTTTTTGAGTTATGGCTTTCTCAGGGTATATGCCCAGGAGTGGGATTGATGGGTCATATGGTAGTTCTATTTTTAGTTTTTTAAGGAACGTCCACACCGTTCTCCATGGTGGCTGTACAATTTGCATTCCCCCGAACAGTGTAGGAGGGTTCCCTTTTCTCCATGCCGCCTCCAGCATTTATTGTTTGTAGATTTTTTTTTTAATTAATTTATTTATTTATTTAGGGCTGTGTTGGGTCTTCATTTCTGTGCGAGGGCTTTCTCTAGTTGTGGCAAGTGGGGGCCACCCTTCATCACAGTGCGCGGGCCTCTCACTATCGCGGCCTCTCTTGTTGCGGAGCACAGGCTCCAGACGCGCAGGCTCAGTAGTTGTGGCTCACGGGCCTAGTTGCTCTGCGGCATGTGGGATCTTCCCAGACCAGGGCTCGAACCTGTGTCCCCTGCATTAGCAGGTAGATTCTCAACCACTGCGCCACCAGGGAAGCCCTGTTTGTAGATTTTTTGATGATGGCCATTCTGACCAGTGTGAGGTGATACCTCATTGTAGTTTTGATTTGCATTTCTCTAATGATTAGTGATGTTGAGCATTCTTTCATGTGTTTGTTAGCAATCTGTATATCTTCTTTGGAGAAATGTCTACTTAGGTCTTCTGTCCATTTTTGGTTTGTGTTGTGTTTTTTTTTTTTTTTTTTTTTTTTGATATTGAGCTGCATGAGCTGCTTGTATCGTTTGGAGATTAATCCGTTGTCGGCTGCTTCGTTTGAAAATATTTTCTCCCATTCTGAGGGTTGTCTTTTCATCTTGTTTATGGTTTCCTTTGCTGTGCAAAAGGTTTTAAGTTTCATTAGGCCCCACTTGTTTATTTTTGTTTTTATTTCCATTTCTCTAGGAGGTGGGTCAAAAGGATCTTGCTGTGATTTATGTCACAGAGTGTTCTGCCTATGTTTTACTCTAAGAGTTTTATAGTGTCTGGGCTTATATTTAGGTCTTTAATACATTTTGAGTTTATTTTTGTATATGGTGTTAGGGAATGTTCTAATTTTATTCTTTTACATGTAGCTGTCCAGTTTTGCCAGCACCACTTATTGAAGAGGCTGTCTTTTTTCCATTGTATATTCTTGCCTCCTTATCAAAGATAACGTGACAATATGTGCGTGGGTTTATCTCTGGGCTTTCTGTCCTGTTCCATTGAACGATATTTCTGTTTTTGTGACAGAAACATATTGTCTTGATGACTGTAGCTTTGTAGTATAGTCTGAAGTCAGTGACCCTGATTCCGCCAGCTCCGTTTTTCTTTCTCAAGATTGCTTTGCCTATTCGGGGTCTTTTGTGTTTCCATACAAATTGTGAAATTTTTTGTTCTAGTTCTGTGAAAAATGCCATTGGTAGTTTGACAGGGATTGCACTGAATCTGTAGATTGCTTCGGGTACAATAGTCATTTTCACAATGTTGACTCTTCCAATCCAAGAACATGGTATATCTCTCCATCTGTTTGTATCATCTTTAATTTCTTTCATCAGTGTCTTTTAGTTTTCTGACTACAGGTCTTTTGTCTCCTTAGGTAGGTTTATTCCTAGATATTTAATTTTTTTTTGCTGCAGTGGTAAATAGGAGTGTTTCCTTAAATTCTCTTTCATATTTTTCATCATTAGTGTATAGGATTGCAAGAGTTTTCTGTGCATTAACTTTGTATCCTGCAACTTTACCAAATTCACTGGTTAGCTCTAGTAGTTTTCTGGTAGCATCTTTAGGATTCTCTATGTATAGTATCATGTCATCTGCAAACAGTGACAGTTTTACTTCTTCTTTTCCGATTTGTATTCCTTTTATTTCTTTTTCTTCTCTGATTGCTGTGGCTAAAAATTCCAAAACTATGTTGAATAATAGTGGTGAGAGTGGGCAACCTTGCCTTGTTCCTGATCTTAGAGGAAATGGTTTCAATTTTTCACCACTGAGAACAATGTTGGCTGTGGGTTTGTCATATATGGCCTTTATTATGTTGAGGTATTTTCCTCTCTGCCTACTTTCTGGCGAGTTTTTGTCATAAATTTGTGTTGAATTTTGTCAAAAGCTTTTTCTGCATCTATTGAGATTATCATATGTTTTTTTTTCCTACAACTGGTTAATATGGTGTATCACATTGACTGGTTTGTGTATATTGAAGCATCCTTGCATTCCTGGGATAAACCCCACTTGATCATGGTGTACGATCCTTTTAATGTGCTGTTGGATTCTGTTTGATAGTATTTTGTTGAGGATTTTTGAATCTATATTCATCAGTGATATTGGCCTATAGTTTTCTTTTTCTGTGCCATCTTTGTCTGGTTTTGGTATCAGGGTGATGTTGGCCTCATAGAATGAGTTTGGGAGTGTTCCTACCTCTGCTATATTTTGGAAGAGTTTGAGAAGGATAGGTGTTAGCTCTTCTGTAAATGTTTGATAGAATTCGCCTGTGAAGCCATCTGGTCCTGGGCTTTTGTTTGCTGGAAGATTTTTAATCAGTTTCAATTTCAGTCCTTGTGATTGGTCTGTTCATATTTTCTACTTCTTCCTGGTTCAGACTCAGAAGGCTGTGCTTTTCTAAGAATTCGTCCATCTCTTCCAGGTTGTCCATTTTATTGACATATAGTTGCTTGTAGTAATCTCACATAATCCTTTGTATTTTTGCAGTGTGAGTTGTTACTTCTCCTTTTTCATTTCTAATTCTGTGGATTTGAGTCTTCTCCCTTTTTTTCTTGATGAGTTTGGCTAAAGGTTTATTAATTTCTTTTATCTTCTCAACGAGCCAGCTTTTAGTTTTACTGATCCTTGCTATTGTTTCCTTCATTTCTTTTTCATTTATTTCTGATTTCATCTTTATGACTTCTTTTCTTCTGCTAACTTTGGCAGCTTTTTGTTCTTCTTTCTCTAATTGCTTTAGGTGTAAGGTTAGGCGGTTTATTTTAGATGTTTCTTGAGGTAGGATCGTATTACTATGAACTTCCCTCTTAGAACTGCTTTTGCTGCATCCCATAGGTTTTGGGTCATCGTGTTTTCATTGTCATTTGTTTCTAGGCATTTTTGGACTTCCTGTTTGATTTCTTCAGTGATCTCTTGGTTATCTAGTAGCATACTGCATAGCCTCCATATGTTTGTATTTTTTTAGTTTTTTCCCTGTAATAGATTTCTAGTTTCATAGCGTTGTGGTCAGAAAAGATACTTGCTATGATTTCAATTTTCTTAAATTTACCAAAGATTGTTTTATGACCCAAGATACGATCTATCCTGGAGAATGTTCCATGAGCACTAGAGAACAAAGTGTATTCTGTTGTTTCTGGATGGAATGTCCTATAAATATCAATTAAATCCATCTTTTTTAATGTGTCATTTAAAGCTTGTGTTTCCTTATTCATTTTCCTTTTGGATGATCTCTCCATTGGTGAAAGTGGGGTGTTAAAGTCTCCTACTATTGTTGTGTTACTGTCGATTTCCCCTTTTAAGGCTGTTAGCATTTGCCTTATGTATTGAGGTGCTCCTATGTTGGGTGCATAAATATAAATAAATAAATAAAAGGGAGAAAAAAAGAAAGAAAGAAAATAAAATTATTAAAATAAAAAAATAAATACATAATAAAAAAAGAAGAGAGCAACCAAACCAATAAACAAATCCACCAATGATAACAAGCACTAATAACTAAACTAAGATAAACATAAAAATCAGAAACTGGTCAGTTGCATACAGCAAACCCCAAGTCTACAGTTGCTCCCAAAGTCCACTGCCTCAACTTTGGGATGACTCATTGTCTATTCAGGTATTCCACAGATGCCGGGTACATCAAGTTGACTGTGGAGATTTAATTCGCTCCTCCTGAGGCTGCGTGGAGACATTTCCCTTTTTCTTCTCTGTTTGCACAGCTCCTGGTGTTCTGCTTTGGATTTGGCCCCGTCTCTGCGTGTAGGTCTCCCTCTGGAGCCTGTTCTTTTGGGAAGTCTGAAGTCTTCTGCCAGCATTCAGTAGGTGTTCTGTAGGAGTTGTTCCACATGTAGATGTATTTTTGATGTACCTGTGGGGAGGAAGGTGATCTCCACATCTTACTTCTCTAGCATCTTGAAGGTCCTCTCTAATGTCTTATTTATTAAAAAAAAAAGTCTTTATTTTTGAAGGACAGTTTTGCTGGATACAGAATTCTTGTGGACCATCTTTTTCCTTTAGTACACTGACTATGTCATCTCCCTACCTTCTGGGCTCCATGGTTTCTGACTGGCAATGAGTTTTTAATCTTATAGAGGATCTCTTGGATATGATGAGCCACTTCTCTTGCTTCTTTCAAGATTCTCTCTGTGGATTTTGATAGTATGATTACGAAGAGACCTAGTATAAATTTTTTCTTTTTATCCTGATTGGATTTTGTTAAGCTTCTTGGCTGTGCAGATATCTTCCAACAAGTGTGAGAAATCTTTTGCCATTATTTCTTCAGAAATGTTTTCTGCCCTTTCCTCTTTCTCTCCTCTTGGAACTGCCTCTCTGTGTATGTTCATATATTTTATGATATCCCAGGTTTCTAAAGCATTGTTCCTTTTTCTTCATTCTTTTTTCTTTCTGTACCTTAAAGTAAACAATCTCAATTGACCTGTCTTCATGATTGCTAATTGTGTCTTCTGACTAAATATATTATTTATCTCATTATGAAGACAGTAGATCCTAAGACTTCTCACCATAAGGAGATTTTTTTTCCTGTCATTTTATTTTACCTGTATGAGGTGATAGGTGCTAACTAAAGCTTTATTTTATAATTTAAAAACACCCATTTGAAAATATGCAAATGAATAATAATATATCAAGACAGTTAATGAACATTTAACGTATTGAATAATACACGTCTTATAAAAGAGTAACTGATGAGTCCTTGAACACTGGTTTCACAAATATATTTTGAAAAGTAAACTAATTCTTTAAATCTTCCACAAATAATTCCTGAAATGATTTTACTGTCTACCTGATTGGTCATAGCACAAGTGCTTTCCCGAATTGAAATACTGATGTGTTCTCATCCAGGCATGTTTTGCTACTATCATGGCTCTCCTAAAACCCATTAAGGCTTAATTACAAATTTTTAATTCCACCTTACTTACTAATTGGAAATAAATAAATATGACATGTAGATAAAACTAAGGAAAAGATATTAAACTCTTTAAATTAGAGACCAGAAGACACTATCACTATTTTTTAAACCATAGGGCAATATTTACAATACTAAGAATATAGTACTTCTTTACTTACCCTCGCCCTGGAAGAAGGTACACTTTAACAAAGGGGTCTGAGTAACCATTGTTGTCTCGAGCGACAAGGTTTCTTGCTTGGAGAATATGTATTATGAGATTTCCAAGATCATAGTTGATTTGAAGCTTAAAGGGACAGCAAATATTCCATGAACATTATCTTTTTTATTTTAAAAAACATATAATACATTATTATTCAGCATTTTACCAGTATTTTAAAAAAGTTCTCATAAGAAGCATCAAATGCTACTTTCATTTTATTTGAAACTGAACAGACCAGTTAATGTCTAATTTAATTGGGAACTCCCAGGCACACATTAATTACTAGTAAATGTGCTGCTCATTCTTTCCACGGTGAAAGTCCTGGCCTGTCAAAAATTCATTTAGGATAATCACACAGTGAATGCTGGCTCCATTTTTAAACTAAATTTCTACTCTTAGGAAAATCAGAAATGTTAACATTCATAAATACAATTGCCAGAATTTTGAAAATAAATTAATTGATGAATTTATTAGAAAATATCTTTTGCATTTCATCAAGTAATTAGCAGTGGGTGGAATCATTATTTAAAGACAAAGATGTTAGTACTGAATTGTAAGAATATTTAAGAATGTGTAGATTTTATCCCTTCCTATATTAAATTATCTGATAAACCTATAGCTATTCTTTCTGTGTGTGCTTTCTTAATAGTGAGGCTAAGATAATGAAATATTGTTCTTTAATTTTAGAAGGTGAAGAGAAAAGAAGAGGCAATGTCTCATAGACGCTTAATGGCTGTTGTGAAATTGTCATTGAATAGTAAAAGACTTATAGTTCAAATTAATATTTGAGAAGCCTGCACAATTCAAAATAATCAAATTAACTATTTTTTCACCATCAAAAATGAAAGATTCTTTTGGCATCATTTAGAATAAGACAATTCTGTTTGTTGCTGTTTCTATTTATCAAATAACAGAAGGGAAGGGATCTATATTTTGAAAAAGAAAATCCATAAATAAAAAATGAATGTATTTTTTATAATCATACAAAACAGATATGCTGTTGACAATGGAATAATTTAGATGAGATAGTCTTCATGTTAATAATTAAAATAATTTCCTAATTTCAGAATAATTTTGATCTGGTTATGTTTTGTGGCAGAAAATGAATCTTTGCTTTCCTCAGTACAGAAAGGCCCAGAGTCTCTCTGACCATCATGGAAGCAATATGAAAAATGAAACAAAGGGCCGTGAAGGAAGAGGAGAAATGAAAAGTTTAGAACTGCAGTAACTGTGCTCTAATGGAGTACTGAAATAGAAGAATTACTCTGCAATTAATTTCACTGAGGTTTATAATGGCTTCCAAATCTTTAAGGAGAAATTCTTCTCCATTTTCTCCTTTCTCTGCTAGCCTGAAAGTCCACTTTTAACTTGTAAGGCAGTAAAATCATTTCTTACTGAAACTGAGATTTGCAGGCTACCCTAAGAGAGTGCTTTCCAAAATGTACTCTGTAAACTTGGTGCCTTAGAGAACACTTAGAGTTGCTTGGAGGTTACATCTGAGAGAGAATGAGATGCCCCCAGTAACCCTCAACCAGAGATATGCCATGCTGGCAATTCACTGTTTGGGTGTTTACATAAGGTTTCATTAAAAGACAAAAGATAAAATGTAAAAAATTGAAATCACTGTCATAAGAAAATATCCAAAAAAAAAAAAGGAAAAGAAAAGAAAATAACCTGGGTGTTAAGAAGGAAAATTATTAGAGTAAATTTCCACTATTGAATTAAATATTACTACTGAAGGGAAAGGAAAATAAAATAAGGACAAAAAAACCCAACAAGCCAAAAAGAAACAGCATATATTGGCCCATGAGCAAGAAGTTTAAAAAAATGAGCAGAAAGAAGGAGATATTATGAATGAGAACACCTAGCATTTTCTGTGCTGCATGTGAAATGAAGAAAGATCAGGTCTGTTTTTCTAGAAGTGGGAAATAGCAGCGATACAGCAAGATCAAGAACACACAGGTGATCCCGACTCCATCCTGCTGGGTCCTTCTTAGTAAGGTGCCCATGTTCTGCACTCTTTCTCCATTTCCACTCTCATACTGCACTTCTGCTTGAATCAGGGTGTACCTAGGTTAACACTTAATTGATTTCTTTGTCTTTGTGTCCTACCCTTCATAATACTTTCTAGAGGCCAAGGCTCTATGAATTTTCTATCACATATTGCTTTGAATTAGCCTCTCCCTCACTCAAAAATATTTATTTCCTGATCACTCTATTATGTCGTGGCTAACATCCCTTGGCTTCTGTTCAAGGTTCTTTTAATTTAGTCTCAACTTAACTCTATAGTAACATTTTCCTGCAGCAAAGCAGATCTGTTCCTTTCACTACCCTCTGGCAGAAGAATCTTTCCTTGTACCATTTCTTCCAGGAAAACACTCCCCCTTTCTCTATGCTTACCCTCAAATTAGTTCAAATCTGTTACACTTTGTGAAAATGTACTGTAGATGCAACTAAGACTCACTGTTCTCTTTCCCTTATCTGAAATGTACTATCTTCAAATAGTTATTATTTGGTATTGTGTTAATTCTTTCCTCATGATATTTATTATCTACACTAAATTACTTTTTGGTACCATCTAAAGTACAGTTTTTCTAACATTTTTGACTTTGTCCATGTACAATGCAATATAAACACAGAAACACACATACAGAACTAAAAAAGAGAGTGATTTATACTATTTTCTTCTATTTTCCTGGTCAAAATCCTCTAAATTGATTTGATAAATTACAGATTGGTTATGACCCCCAGTATGAAAAACACTGCTCTAAAAGAATTGCTCAGCATTTATTTGACAATTATTGATCAGAGGAAGAAAAGAGGACAGCATTAGACTCATGAAACTCTTAAAGAGGAACCTTCAAATTTCCAGGAGAATCTGTCATGTTTGAAACATTTTCAACATGTATAAAGTAACCGAGGCATACTACATTGATACTGTTAAGGTATCAGGCAGACTTTGAAGTATAGAATTCCGCAGATATCATTAGATTTAATAAAACATGTATTTGTATTAAAATACTTTTCTGTAAAATTGTATTTTTTCATTATACATCTATATACGTTATAAAACAGGAAAGGTTCTAACAATGCTTACAATTTCAATAGACCAGTGGGAAAAAGAGCCACAAAAGATGGTATAGCAATGATCTTTTAAAAACTTTCATACCTGAATTTCCCCCGTAATTGGATGAGAGACAACCTTTGTTGCATCAGTAGGCTGCAATATCAAAACATAGATTAATGGATAAAGCTTTCATAGGATTTACCATTTCAACTTCCTTCTGAATTAATTTCTGTTTGTCAGAGCACCTTGCCTGGAGAACACATTTCATCCATTTGGCTGCTTCAGATTAGGGTGTCTACTTACACTTCTCAATACATGTTTAATTTTATAAATACATAAATCCCTTTTTCATTTTGTGAAGCCTGTTTTGAGGCTATAATTTTACACCTGCAGTAATCTACGTTCAATTACCTAAGAAATGGAACAATTTTGGTTGAAAGTATTCAATTTAAATATGAACAGATTTTAAATATCTATAAGAGAATGAAAAAGGTTTTGTTTTTATTCAACTGCCTAGGAGCCCAGAAGTTATAAACGTCCATCCTTAAATTCCTTTGTTGGGTTCTCAGCTTATTCCTACTCTCTTCTAGAGTGGAACAGCCAGACAATCACTTCTTAGTATTTCATACTCCTTTAATTAAAATTCCATCCCAGTCTATATAAGTTCTCATCTCCTTAATAATTTCCTTATGTCAGTAAAGCCTTAAAAACTGTTAGGACTGTGATCTGGTAAAGTGATTCATTCTGCTGATTAAGTGGCTAATTGCTGAATTGTTACATTTCAATAGAATGTACAAATTTGTACCAAAAAAGAGATGCTGTCCCTGACTCTAGATCTATAATGGAATTTCAGGCAACGTGGCATCACTATAGGGAAATATTTACTAAAATGGAGGCAAGCTTGCTACCCTACAAATAAGGTCCTGTCTCCCTATATATACATAATATTGGTTTTATTTTAATAATTAACCAGAAAAGGAGAAATTCATAATACTTAGGTATATATACTTGTTCTGCTACCTTTTCTTTTATAAATTTATGCTAGAAATGAGAGCAATCAAAGAACACAGCTATATTCCAGGTCTTGTTCTGTGAAATAAGAATAAAAATAATGTAATCATTGGTAAAGTTATAGAGTAAGGGTTAAATTTTCTAAGCCATATATCCTTTATTAGTTCAGCTCTTTTATAAGAAACTACACCCTAGCTGCAAAGGATAAACTGCTAGGTAATGAACCATTATATTTACTTAATAATTATTTTACTGTTTAAATTTTAAGAAAAAGAAACTGAATCTAGAAAAAGGACCACACAACTTCCTGAAACTATTTCTATCTCAATTAACGATGGGGAGTTTCCTAAAACCAGATATCCTTGCATCTCAGTTAGGAACGTTGGGGAATAACTAGAGATAAAAAGTCAAAAATAAGACCAGAAAAAAAAAAGAATAATGATAATGTATTTTGTTTTGATTTATTTTTGACAGTTGTAACTCATTTGACATATGATCGTGCAAACATAACTAGATTCAATACAGAGAATAAATGTATGGACCATCTTTAAATGTTCTGGGGTATGTCAGTGAACTCATAAGAGCACAGAAGGATATTGTAATATCTGTTGTACAGTGGGCAAACTACCAGCTCCAGATAATTACAGTTTAAGATTAGAGACAAGTATTTCTTTTCGATGTTATACCTTTGTAAGGCTGGTTTGTGATGACTGTGGTGCTAAAAAAAAAATGTACTGCAAGAAAATCAGTGAGATCAGTGTGGAACAGGAAATGAGAGTGTCAGTGTCCAAACCAATTCCACCATTTGAATAGCTGTGCAGTGCCCATCAGGCACATACCCCACTGATATATAATTTGAATTATTAACAATGAAATAAATATATTTTAATTTCATTTTATGGGTATTATTTTTTCCAATGGTTACTAAGATGTTAGGGTATAAATACTAGTTGAATTGTTAGGACCTAACTACATAATAAATGAAATTGTTTTAGGTATTTCTTTGGGCGTAAGGGCATCATGAAAAAATTACTGAGATGTTGTATGCCATGACACAAAAGTTTGGGAAAGCAAGAACCTATTTCATTAGAACGCTTAAAACTAGTAAGCACTTAGTACAATTATTTATTTATACCATGACTTGGAAGAAATTATTCAGATTTTAAAGATAAAATGAAGAAAGTCTGATTAGATTTCAGAAATAAAAGACCTTGAGGCAGTAAACTAAAAATTTTGAAGACAAAAATTCATATTGAATTAGTAAGCAAAATAATAAAAATAGTCTTATATACATGACATATAACTTAAACATATATCTAAATAGATGCATATTTTAGTTACATTTACTCAGAAGTAATCACTTAAACTAGAGTATTAATAGATTAATAATTACTTATGAATAATCATTCAAAATGTTTAATAGATGGTGCTCTAAATATCTAAATGTATAATTATGCTATGATTTAAATTTTTAGTTTTAATACATTCCATTACATTAATGTTTTATAATTTAATATATAGTTAGCCTCATACCTAATAAAAATGAAAGAATGTTAAAACTATAATTTTCTAAATTAACTGAAGAACATATGCTATATTTGGAAATATTATATTACCTGACTCAGGAACATGTAAGTTTTAGACAACTGCTCAATATTTCTCTAATCTCTCAATATCAATTTTCTTAACTTTGCAGAATTTGGAGAACAAATAAAAGTATTGCTTACTACATTCTGACTGGCCAAGAAATATCATTAAATTTATTCATTCATTCAGCAAAAATGTTTTAAGAAATTCAGTACCAGCTAAATGTTGATGATAAACCCCCCCAAAAGATGAATAGGTAGTAGTACCTTTCTTCAAGAGTGTTAACATCTATTGACTATACATTTCTATATATATATATAAAACTTCAAAAATAACCAGATTTGATTATCGTTATTACTACTACTAAGAGTTAAAAAGGAATCTCTATACCATCACTGTCCAGTGGAATATAATGTGAGCCACACAGGTTATTTGAAATATTCTAGTAGTAACATTAAAAATATAAAAATAAATGGGTGAAATTAATTTTTACTGCCATATTTTATTTGATCCAAATCATTGAAAATATTATCATTTCATGATGAAATCAATATAAAAGTTGTAATGAGCTATTTTACATTCTTTTTTTATACTAAGTCTTTGAAATTTGCTGTGTAATTCACTTATACAGCATATCTCAATTAGGACTAGCCACATTTCAGGTGCTCAGCTGTCACACGCGGCTAGCAGCTACTGTCATGGACAGTGCAGCTCTATAACTCTTTATCTTAGCAAAACTTCTATAAAAACTACATAGGCCACATTCCTGGCATAGAAAAGAATGACCACATATCAAAACCTGTTCATATTATTTCCTTGATGTTTGTCCTACAATACCTGTTTTCATCTTCTACTCATTACCAAAAAGTTAACATATTACAAAACAATTACATTTTCTACCCCCATAATATTACAGAGACTCACAGGTGCCACTGACATTTTAATCTAATTTAAATTTATTCTGTTATGGTCTATGCAAGCTACTCTACCATGTTCTTAGGGAGCTAGAAGAAATAAGAAATGGTTCTTGGTTCTCAATGAGTTTGCAGCCCATTTGGGAGGATAAAATAAGGAGACAAGTAACTATAATCAAGATACAAATTGTCCTAAGAGGTACATAAAGCATCTGGCACTTTGGATGGAGGGAAGGAGGAAGGAAGGCTAACTTCTGACTTAAGGAAGGATGAGAATATGGAAAGACGTTGTGGAGGAAGGCTTCCTGTTATTTTATTTTCACTTATCACTGGCTCTTTATTTTCCACAGATTGTAAAAGTCGTGCATGGCATGTAATGTCTTCCAGTTTACAATCATCTAGGCTTCTCCTCTATTTCTTACCCCTATATCCTTTGTACACCTATGTCCTAAGCATACAATTTTCTGTTTCTGAGATTTTCTTCATGTTGCATTCTCTTCTTTGGATGTTGGTTCCTTTCTCCCCTTTACCAAATCAGTTCATTAGCTAAATGCCAGCTTTTCTAACCCCACTCTCCTAAGAGTGCTCTGTGTACTTCTTAATGACCACCAACATTACAGCTTTACTAAATTTGTTTATATATCCTCTTCATCTATACATAGATCAGCACTTTTCAAATTACAAGGGGCACCACACTCACTTGGAGAACTTATTAAAACCCAGGTTGCTTGGTCCCATCCCTGGGGTCTCTGATTCAGAAGGCCTAGGGTGGGATCAACAGTCTGCATTTTTAACAAGTTCCTAGATGATGCTGGTGCTGTTAGACTGGGAGCATGCTTTAAGAACCACTCATCTACATAAGATACAGGGAAGGATTTTATCCCTCTTTGTATCTTGGGTACTAATTATGACCCGTGACACTGAGGTAGCATCCAAAAATGTCTGTGGAAAGTAGGAATGAGTTTAAAAACCTAATAAATAGAGTACTTATTAGCAAGGCTATTGTAAAGATCTGACAACATTAAGCTGATGGTGATAATCTTCTAAGGAAAACCATTGACCAGGCTCTCTTAGAATGAGCAGGACAGGGTCTTAGACAGAGGTAGGGAAGCTGACATTCCAGGGAGCAAGGCTTCATTTTCGACAGAATAGTGATTCAATCAGAACATGATGTCACAGATCAGATAGTTGTAGGGTAGTTTAAGAGGAAGGAAAAGAGACTGGTGAGTGGAGTGACCAGTAGTGAGTGCAATACTGTTGGCCAAAAAAAATAATGCTTAGCTAAAGAAGCTGGCAAGTTCAGAGAACGTAAAAAATGATTAAAGACTTATTAAAAATTTAAAATTCACAGTATTAAGATTCAGGGAATGAAGATAAAAGAAGAGGCAATGGTGCTTTTACATTTGTACTTAATTTTCTGGGAGAATGGTGATGTCAAATGCTGAAATAAAAAATATCTGGATGACAGACGTATAGAACTACAATGTGCTTGGTGTGAAAACTTTGCTAGTCAAGTCTGTCATGTCTTTAGTTCTACTGTGTGGAGATACTGAGAAAGGAATCAGTAATGGTATCAGTGTGTAACTCCAGAGACAGGGGGCCTCCATGAGGTAATTCTTCAAAATTAACACATGTGGTAAATATAGTTGTGTTAAAATTTATTTTGAAATTGAGTCTATCCTTGAACTTATTCCTCATAAAACCTTACTATATTTAGTTTGAAACAAGTCATTTTATGATGCAATGATTAAGATCATCCTACCATTCTTTTTTGCTTCTGAATAAAAGGGTTTTTTAGTGACATCTGCTGCATTTTTACACTTAGTAGAAAAAACTTTATTTTCCGAAGTCTAGTCAACTTATCCAACCATAGCCTGTCCTTCCTATATATCTCACCACATAAAGAAAAAATCTTATTTGTGGTTAAACAAACAAACAAAAAATCTTTTTTAATGTATTTATCAACCATGAAGAGAGTTTCTCTATTAATAATCAAATCTATGGGGGAAAATCACAAATTGTCTATATTATCATCTGATTTTATAAAGTTAAAAAATTAATTCATGTTTTTTTTAATTCCCCAGTAACTCTAAAATAATAATGTTAGAAACATTGGTTCTAAATGAAGAGCTGCATCAAGAGAAAATTTATTAGTATGGAATTCGGGATAAATTTCAAAATGGCAATACTATATTACTGGCTTTCCTTCTTTCTTGTTGTCCTAAATTATCCTCATTTCTTTGTCCTTTTTACCTTCTACTTAAGTTACAAAATCTACTGTAATGTATATCTTGTGTTTCCAAAAAGATACAAAGATATATTTGATATACAGAGGCTCAGATTTGTGTAACAACAAAGAAAAAGAACATGAAGCATTAGATACATTTTTCAAGTTCCCCATAATAATAACTGCTACAGTATTTTAAGAGATGTAGAAATACATCATTTTGATACATCTTGATCAGTTATAAACTCAGAAATGAAAACATTTTTTGTTTGTTTCAGTAGATCATTAGGAAAGGAGAAATCACATGAAAAACACCTTAGGAAATAATATTGTATTTCCTACCTCCTAGTCTGAATAAGGAGCTAGAAAATAAGTAACTTGGGGGTTGCATTGGACACTTCTCACCTTGCTGCTGCTGTGTTTCTTTTTGCTCACTGAGGGTGACCCTGGTTGCCCAGGGCTGGGAACAGAACTGGATCCTGCTGATGTAGGACCTGAATGAACGTGAGATCCTTTTTCAACGACGGACGACAGAACCAGTGGTGACTGCTGTAGCGAGACCTTCTGGAGCTCTGCAGCCAACTGCTTAGGATCAACCCCTGGGGATTTCGCTTTATCCACTACAACAAAATGAAATGGCTTCACACAGTCTCAGTTTCATAGGTACTTAATACCATGGAACTTACCTAAGTTCTAGATAACAAAGTCATTCAGAACTTATAAAAGTTTTATAGTTACTTATAAAACAAGCTCAATTAAAAAAATACATGCAATTGTACCTTTATGAATCTATTATTAAAGAAGTCTGGAAGGCTCAGAGAAAAATGAAAGAATACTGTATTACAGAGGAAAATGGAGGTTCCTATTATATCTTCATAAAAATGTTTTTAAATGTTTTATATAGAGAATTCTATGCATGATAAAATATTGTTTTACTCACTGGAATTTAATTTGTATGACTGGCTGTTTTTCCTTCTTGAAATCTTATATATCTATTTCTCTAAGTGAGAAATTTCAAAGAACATATTTACATTTACAGATGTATGAAAATTTCTATAGGCCTTGGCCTGTTCTGTTCAGTGCAGTGACCCAGCATCTTAGAAATGCTGACTACAACATAGGAAGTGCCCAATAAATATTTGTTGAACAAAGCTATAGTGATACTTTTAGTCTTATAAGTGATTTAGATTTATAGACTGTATTTGTTATCTAAGAGATAAATCTACTTCATCGTGTAGTTATGAAATTATATGTTGAATTTTATTTATCATAAAAGGCAACCAAAAGGTTTAGGAGTAAGTGTTCCAAAACCAACTGCTAAAAAAGAACCAGTATCATCTAAAAATTATATAGGACCTCAAACAAATGGCTCCATGGATTACTTTCATATAATGAATTTTATTTTAAAGAATTAAAAATATCAACTCTCACAGTAAGAATTTCATATGAATTTCTTTAATGGGTCAAACATGTAAATATGTGTTTTCCTAGAACACTAAAAGTGTAGTTACAATGCTTTTGATTTTCTTTATGATTACATAAATATATAAACATCTGTCTATAAATTTATTTTTGTCTATATCTATGTATATGTCTATATCTGCCTCTACAGCTACATCTGCCTCTACAATTACTCCTCCATTTAAATCTACATCTTTACCCACAGTTGGAAGCAGACTGTTTTCACCTACCAGCTTTTGGTGGTTCATGAAGTTCTAGGTGCTGGGGATTTTCAGAATCTGATAGCATACTGAGGTCCCTAAAAATTAAAACAAAAAAAAAAATTAAGAAAGCAACTGAGGAAGTCTGAGACAAAAGGCCTTTTTCCCCAACTATGCTGAATATATTTTTTCAGTAGGTAAATGAGAAGTGGTTAATGATATAAAGCAATTTCAAAGCATGCTCACCCTTCTAACCAAATCTATATTTGCAATGCTGTTAAAAGTCAGCTGATAAAAATGATTATTTAAGGTGAAATCTTTATGGATTAAATATAAGTTCATTTTGAAATACTGTACACATCCATAAAATCTAAATGGGTTTAGGCTTTCATTTAAATGATGCATGTTTCAATAAAAGCATGAAAGGGGACATAATCAGAAACAAAATTAGCTGGATTCTTTCTATGCTTTAGACTTTGATTCTGAACACAAGAAATCTATAAAACTTGTATTCACTTCATGATCTAATTACAGGAAATCTTGCTGACTGGCAAAGGTTCCACCTTAACAATTTTAAATTAAAAGAGCCATGAATAGCCAAAAAATGGAAACAGAAAGATGGGGAAAAACTCACAGTCTTACACATATTTCTGCTTCCCCACTTTGCTGACTAATGATACTCTGTACTTCTTCATATGTTTTAGAAGTTAAAGGAACTCCATTCCATTCCAATACTTGCATGCCTACAAAGACAAATTCAAGTATAAAATTAAAAAGGTGTGCTGTCTCATCTGGGTCCACAAGGCACAGAACACATTGCTTTGCATTTAAAAACCAACTCAACACACCATTTCAGAGAACATCAGTTCCAAGTTCTCTGGAACATTAATATCAAAATCATATGAAGTTTGATTTCATCAACTTACCTGAACATATAGAATATGTCAAACAGAACATGCAAAATGTTGCTCTTGAAAATCTATTAAATAGTATCAAACACATGCATTTTGTTCACACTGCTTTAAAGAAAACATTCTTGACTGTATGTTGCTTAAACCAATTTTGTGTGGGAAAAAATAATTGCACCCACCAATATAATTTTTCCACGGGCAACGAGCAGCTAGAAGAGTGTAAACTTCCATTCTATTGTGGAATAGGAGTGGTAGAAAAAAGTCATTAGGATTTTGTTGCGAAGCTCCCTTTAAGAAATTGTTACAGCTTCAACTTTGATCAGATAAAAAAGATTTCCATGGTGTGTGTTTTTCTTCGCTGCATGCAAGACAATCCTGAGTAGACGCAGCAGAAATGTTATACAGAGGGCAGCGTCATGGATGTGTGTGTGGCCTGTGCAATAGTATGCCCTGTGCTCAGAAGGGCCCCATGCTTGGTTTAATGCTTTGCTACTGCCATCTTGAAATTCTTAACACTGTTTGAACAAAGAGTCCTATATTTTTATTTTGCACTGGGTCCCATAAATCATGTTGCTGGACTGGTTACAGAGCATTTCATGTTTCCTCTCTTCCTAGAAAGGTAATTTTCATACAAAAAAGTAGTAACATAATTAATACTTCAATATCTTACACTTGTTTATTTGCCCATATTATATGAGCTGCCAAATAATTTTGGGAACATATTTGGCACAAATCACATGGTCCTAATATGTAGCTAAGTGGGCTAGATATAAATTCGATGAAACCATCCTGAGTTATAGTGCCCAGATATTTGTGAATGCTACCAGCTTTACCTGAGAAAAAATACCTGTATGCCATGACTAGGTTATAATTTAAATAAAAAGAAATGCTTGTTGAACAATTAGGTTTTCAATGAGCTTCACAGATGCCAATGTGAAATTCCCTATTACTCACTATTGGCTTCCATGGGAAATTTTCAACATGGCATGACTGAGTCTTTAAAAGTTTTAATGATTTTGATATAAATTGGAAAGCATATTACCAGTTGCAAACAAGTAAGGGAAGTTCTTTTACTATTGGGAAATGGCAAAAGAAGTCCTTAAAAGTGCCCACAATAACACAAACAAGAATGACTTTTCTATAACTTACTCCAAGAAAACTTTACCTTCAGATGGGCCTTAGGTTTATTTCAACAATCCCAGGCTGTTGTACACATAAAATGAGAAAATTACATAAAAGACAGTGATAATACCACTAAAGAAAAATTTAGAGCTGAAAGAGGAAAAGCACACTGAAAAACACACTTTTTCTTAGTCACAAGAAAGAGTACATTTATGAACAGATGATTCTGAATTGAAACAAATTAATAGTGGTATAATTCAGAAATTGCATTGTCACTTTTCTGCAGGAGCAAATTCTATGAAAGGCAATAGCTGCATAATCTTCATGCTTCTTCTGTTGAATTTACCCATTCATTTTTCACATCTTAAAGGGGCAAATTTATAAAACATATTTATCCAGTGAAATGAATAAATGCTTCTAGTTGTAAACAGGAAAACTATTTAGACACATTAATAAAACGGATGAAAAATACAGATAACTAGGATCTTAACCTAGATATATACCTGAGATCATGAACTACATGATTTGCTCTGTCCTAAGATATACCAGCTGAACTTCTTTTCCCCTTACTCAGTTTCCCACTAGCACTGGGGCAGTACTGCAGTTCAAAAAATTTTGCCAGTTCTTTTATCCTTTTATTTTTGGTTTCAATGGTGAGTATGCGATCTATAGGGAATGTGACAACTTGAACACAGTTCCCTTTCCTCTGCCTCTCCAACTTCCTACAAATCCTACAAGAACCACAGTAAAATAACCAAGTGAATATACAAACTACTTTTAAATTCATAAGATGGTTTTAGTCATTGTGAGAATTAAGTACTGTTAGGTATGTGTCTTCAAATATGATATTTTTGAAAAATACTTTAATTGTAAAATCCTATGAACTATTTTAAAATGCATGCAGAAATTGTCTGATCACACTACACAGAAACCAAAGTAGTATTTTATCATTTCAACGATTTGAATGTAAGCATATTCAATCTTAAGGAAACTTTTTACTTTGACTTTGGTTTAGAAATAAGTCCCAGAACACAGTGAACACATGAATGGTTTTATCTATTATTTAGCATTATGAGCAAACACATTTTCTTTATGTTTAAATTATATCAACATGTATGTTAACCAGTTGTTCAAGTTTGAGATTGCATAGATGATACTTCAATTATATCCCTAGAAAGTGCCTCTTCTAATAACTTTTAATAGGAAAACTAAGATAATCTGAATTTTTTTGAATGTGCAACAGTCATGATAGAATTTCCTGCTCAAAGTCTTACATCTAATAGGTTATTAAACACTGAAAAAAGACAATAATCAGGTAATTTTTGAATTCTAAAAACATCAATCACTACAAAACATTCTGAAATGTGTGTTTTTATAACTTCTGGGATTACTGAATTTTGTATATTTCTCAAATTGGCAAAAGCTATTCTTATCTTTACAATTCAGAATTTCATGTTGTCTATAATATTTACCATTACTGCAAAAACATCTTCTGTATTAAAATTACTGCATTAACAGTCAAAATCTTATACGTTAATGTATATCCAAACATATATCACACAAAAGCTCATGACTTTTACTGATTTATTCCACAAATATTTATGTGGCAGGCACTACACAATTCATCACCTTTGTGATGATCACCACCTTTGTATCTACTATTTTATGCTGTTATAAAAATTAATAAAAAAGATACTCTACTAGAAAAAGCAGAAGTATCTTGGCAATTAGTAAAATGAAGATTCACAGAGAAGGAAATTCAAAAGTGGTTTAAGTATATGAAGAAAAGCCCAGACTCATTAGAAACTACAAATCAAAGCAGTAATGATGTATTACTTAATGCTCATCATATTGAGGAAAGTTTGAAAGCCAGAAAATACAGCATGTTGACCAGGATATGGGATTTAGGGGACCTTGACTTCAAGAGAGATTATAATTGCTAGGAGGTTTTTTAGCTTTATCCCCACTCTATGATGTGAGAATACTAAAACTGCTAGGATGGAAAAAAACAACTGCTCATTTACAATTTATAAACATGTAATTATTTTAATGGGAATGCAGACAAATGCAACCACTCTGGAGTGCAATGTGGCAGAATATTGTTAAATTAAGCATATGTACACCCTAGGACCCAGAAATCTTCTTGACTTTCTATTTGTGGGGAGGTGGAAGTATCAGGAAAAATGGACAATGAGAGCTTATTAAATACTCATGATGGAAACACTTAGCAGTTTTAGGAAAGAGACCATACCAGGTGTTAACACCAAAGGGCAGATCCATCTTAAAATCGTCTGCCAAGGGGCTTCCCTGGTAGCTCAGTGGTTGAGAGTCCGCCTGCCGATGCAGGGGACACGGGTTCGTGCCCCGGTTCGGGAAGATCCCACATGCCGCAGAGCGGCTGGGCCCGTGAGCCATGGCCGCTGAGCCTGCGCATCCGGAGCCTGTGCCCCGCAACGGGAGAGGCCACAGCAGTGAGAGGCCCGTGTACCACAAAAAAAAAAAAAAAAAAAAAAAAAAAAAAATCATCTGCCAAGTAAAAACAAGTGAGAAAAAGGATCGGATCTATAGGGCAATGACATTTATGTTCATTAAAATGATATTCACACAAACTAACATTATATATCATACAAATAAACAACAGACCATTACATAAATTATCATGGTTTTTCATGGAGGGAAGAACAGATAGGAAGAGAAAGTGAGATAAAAGGAAAGAAATGAGTTAATAAATGAATGAATAAATAAACAAGCAAACAGTCCCCCCTCACACACACACAGAGGAGGGGACCTTATGTGAACCAACCGGGCTGGTGTGCTGTGAAATGAGAATTGGATGCAGCTGGGATTAAAAAAACCCACAAAACAATTAAAAAATATGCATATAATAAATTATTTATAATTTATTATTTTATCCTTTTTTCCACTGATATTATTAACTATGACTCTAGATTAATTTTCTAAATTTGGACATCCGCTCCCAAGAACCCTCTATAAACTAGCAGCAGTAGGAAAAACTCAGCTGAACTGGTTATCTGCCCTGGCTTTCTAAATAGCAAACAAACCCTGCAAGTGATTTTCAGGAGTCCAATACATTGTCCCCAACAGTTATACTACTTACTCATTCATTTTCAAGTTAGGCAATGTTAATATAAGAGAAATGCATAGGTAGATGGATTTTATTATTTTTCAGAACTACATTTTAAAATATTTTACAATTTTAGCCTATTTATACATTAATATAAAAGAAAGAAGGGTGGAAAAAAAGGGGGAAAAAAAGGAAAGGAAAAAAGAATGGAGGGAGGTAAAGTTAAAAAAAATAGTATTTGGGCTCCCCTGGTGGCACAGTGGTTGAGAGTCTGCCTGCCGATGCAGGGGACACGGGTTTGTGCCCTGGTCCAGGAAGATCCCACATGCCGCAGAGCGGCTGGGCCCGTGAGCCATGGCCGCTGAGCCTGCGCGTCCGGAGCCTGTGCTCCGCAACGGGAGAGGCCACAACAGTGAGAGGCCCACGTGCCGCAAAAAAAAAAAAAAAAAAAAAAAGTATTTGAATAGTGTCTTGATTATTTACAGATCAAAGGAGATGTCCTCAATTATGATAAGATGTTCAATACTGTACACCTGAAACACTTTAAAAATCAGCAAAGTATGGCTTGCATATATAAATGCTCAAATGAAATTAATTTACATATTACACAATTATCACATTTTGAACATAAAAAATTATCTAGGAAATATCAAAGACTACTGTTGAACTGTCTGAGCTTACCCACAGTTTTTTTTTTTTTTTTTCTAGGTCTGAGTCTACTGAAATATTTAGAATTAATGACTTCCACACTTCCAGATGTAAAACAGATATGCCTCCATTCATTAAAAAAATTGTAAAGAAAATAGATTATCACATATTAATGGTCAATAATAAAAGGGTCATTGAAGGAGGATTACATGAATGAAATGTCTTACAAAGGCATGTCAACTAATTCAGAGGCTCATTATAAAGTAAGCAAGATCTGTGTAGAGGTGCTAGTTTTAGTCTTTTGTACAACATACTAGAGAAGTGAAACATGAGGTGACATGACTTTTCTAACATCACACAGTTAGTTGATGGTAATGCAGAAATATGAAGTCCATTTAACTGTCTTTCAGGCCAATGCTAGTGTCAGTAAAGAGGAAAACTCATTCAAATTATGCTAACCAAAACTACATCGTAGCCCACCTGAATATAAACAATGTTCAAATATGTAAAACCTAGCACAAAGAACACATATGTTATCTATAATGACATATTTAACCACAATAAAGAAAGATAATTTAGAAATTATTTCATTATCTATATGACAATATTATTTGAAGATTCGGGCATGCAAAAATTGAAGATCTTATTGAACAAACAGAAAGTTGTTGTGGGATATATCATTTTATGGTGCGTAAACAGTGACCATTAGGAAAGCTGATTGGCTTTCTCATCTCTTTTCTCCACTTCACTCCCAGAAGGGAAACCAATTTCACATTTCTACAGGCACAATGATGGGAAATTATGCTGAGCCCCACTGGAAGGGAAAATAATGTAGGAAGGATTGTTCAATATCACTCATCATCAGGGAAATGCAAATCAAAAGCACAATGAGACATCATCTCACACCTGTTAGGATGGCTATTATTTAAAAAAACCCAAACAAACAAACAAAACCCCACAAAAGACAATAAAAGTATTGGTAAGGAAGTGAAGAAATTGGAACTAGTGTACTCTGGTGGTTGCAATGCAAAATGGTGCAGCCACTATGGAAAACAGTATGAAGCTTCCTAAAAATTAAAAGTAGAATTATCACATGATCTAGCAATCCCACTTCTGGGTATTTATCCAAAAGAACTGAAATCAGGATCTTAAAGAGATACCAGCGCTCCTATGTTCTCTGCAGTGCTACACACAAGAGCCAAAATGTGGAAATAACCTAAATATACATTAACAGATAAATGGATAAAGAAAATATGGTTTACAAATATTAAGGAATATTATTCAGCCTTTATTGTTCGGGATTCAGGAAATCCTGTAATAGGAGGCATGAATGGACCTTGAAAATATTATGCTAAGTGGAATAAACCAATCACAGGAGGACAAATACTGCTTGATTCCATCTATATGAGGTATCTAAGATAGTCAAACTCATAGAAGCAAAGAATAGAATGGTGGTTGCCAGGGCCCAGGGGAGGGGGAAATGGGGAATTTCTTATTAACTTGTATAAAAGTTCAGTTATACAGGACAAATAAGCTTTAGATATCTGATAAATAACATTGTGCTTTTAATTAACAATAATGTATCTTACACTTAAAAACCTACGAAGAGGGTAGATCTCAATGTTAAAAGTACTAAACAGAATTTTAAAAAGAAAAAAAGAAGAATGTAGGATGAATGAGGGGAAGGGGAGGTAGAGAGTTCTAGGGAGATCTCCCCCAACAATGGTGGCTGGAGGTTGCCAGGGCAGTTGAGAGCAGCATCCTGCTGGCTTATATTACCCAGGGAAGACGGCATTACCTCAAAGAAAAATTTCTGTGCGGTGCCATTAGAAAAGCTGACCGTAGATTTGGTGGCTCAACCTAGGCAGAATTACTCTCGTGAAAATTTGGTCACAGTTTAAAGGAGCCACCCACTGTCAAGGAAGCATGCAGGCTTGGACACTGCTCTCAATGCGGTGTGGGTCAAGGTAAAGAGGCCCAACCCCCAGTGTTCTAGAATGTGTAAGAGCCTCACTGGGAATTTCCTCAGTGCTCATGGGGCAGGCAACATCAAAAAATTGAAGGGTTTCAACTTCTCACCAGTAGATGAAGGGAAGATTGGAACTGATTACATTTGATTTACAGAAAAAGTCATATGTTTCTTACACTCCAGTATAGGTGTTGCAAATTCATGCTTTTTAAACAGAGTTAAGGTAAATAGGGGAATATATCCATTATTTGTGGGTCCAATTTGAAGAAGATTATCGTGATAGGATTCTGTTTCTAATCACTCCGACCACTAAAATAATCTATTATTCCAGTTCAATATTTCCTGGAAGGATTGGTACAGATACCAAAGTCACACTATGGCTACAGTTTATGGTGTTTAGAATTAGATATGTTATTTGAAACAGGCTACAATAGAATGTGGCTGAATAAGGCAGGAAAGGGGTTATGGGTAGATTAGTAAAATTTTATTGATCCCCCCGAAAATAATATAACACATGGAGATATCCAATGATAGGTTTGTGATGCTATCACCTCATTTAAAATAGGGTGCAGTTCATAAATTTATAAACTTTTCTCAGTTTAATTTCCCTATTTATTTTGTTAAAATACTCAGAATGGGCCTCCCTGGTGGCGCAGTGGTTGAGAGTCCGCCTGCCGATGCAGGGGATACGGGTTCGTGCCCCGGTCTGGGAGGATCCCATATGCCGCGGAGCGGCTGGGCCCGTGAGCCATGGCCGCTGAGCCTGCGCATCCGGAGCCTGTGCTCCGCAACGGGAGAGGCCACAACAGTGAGAGGCCCGCGTATGGAAAAAAAAAAAAAAAAAAAAATACTCAGAATGGATGTTTTCTATTGACTTTCTAATTAAATGGCATGAACAGATTAATATCATCAAATCTAAAGGATATCATGACCAGCTAACAGTAACAGATTAATCCAAAATGCACTCATGATTATATAGAGATACAGAGTTGGGTTAAATGGACATAGGAAGCTAGGGCAAATGACACAATTGTGCATGAGAAATGCTTGTCTTAACTGGTGCCTCCTCTGCTTTAAGTATCCCTAGCGAACCAGCAAGGATTTTAACTTTAATTATGTTCTTAACCTTTTTTGATACTCATGTGTTCTGTACTATTCCCTTTATAAAGTTATTTAAATGTATCCCACTACTCAGACAATGGAGTTTAACATAAAATATCATCAAGTTATACTAGGAAAAGTGTTTCTTTTTTTTTATCTCTGAAATATAAGTACACACATTTTAATTTATTTTTAAGAATATTTATATTTTAAAATCAGGACATTTATATGTATGCCTAAACAGCATGGCTGGCACAGACCAAATCCACACTGGTAAGCTTCCAAGAACCATTTACTGTGCTGCCAGTAGTACTGGTGCAGGCAGACGGAGAATAAATAATAGTGCTTTGGGGAGCACAGTAGTGACTGATACATAGGCTAGGTAAAGAAGGAGCCTCATCGTGGATGCTACAGCAGGAACAGCTCCCCAGTACTGATATGTGCAAAGTTCCAGATCTCCACGACAGAAACGGCCCAACCCATCCAAACAGCCTCCCAACTTGGCTGGCAAGTGCAGAGGGTGGAGGAACTCAGGCACAGGGGGCACAGGGATGGGGAACTGGACCCAGAGAAAAACTGAAGCAGAGTTCAGACAAGTACGTGTGTTCACACACATAACCCCACAGCACTGGCCTATATACAACAAAACTGTACACAATTTAACAAAGGTGCTCCCAGCCTCCCTGTCACCTCTTTGGCTGTGAGTCAGGCCATCCCAACTTCTGACACACAGACATCTTCATCAGGAGGAAGGCTGTCCTGTGTGGTGGGGACAGGCCTTTAGGTGAGAGCAAAGCTACTGAAGCTATAGCATTAACTGAATATCCCTAAACAAAAAAGATGTTAATTGCTAATTATAAGTGTACAAGCCAAAAACTACTTCATGTACCATACCCCAAGCTTGGGCATAGTCAATCATTTAACTACACAATGGTGAAGTAAAACAAGCCCTTGAGCATGCTTTAGCAAGTACAATTACGGGGTAGGGAAAGAAATTAGGTTCGATATGCTAAAATTTACGCTTACTGCTATGAACTATGTTTTAATGTATTTCTTGAGTCAAAATAAAACCAAGTGTCTAAGGACGTACTAAGCTTATGATGGACTCTCATCTGTAACTCATTCACTTCTGTAAGTTAGGCCCATGGTAATGGAACCTGTCCAGGCTTTCAAGCACATCTAAGCTGAAGAAACATTAAAGCCACCCCTGTATAATTAGGCACAGGGCATAGGAAACCTTAGCTGGATGACTGATCAGGGCTTCTCAGGACTGGATGTTGGTTGAATTGAGGATTCGAGAAGTAGCATCAGATTTGGAAGCCTTTGAGAGTTCTCGCGCTGAGGATGCTGCCATTGAGCTCCAGGTTCTCCTTGTTGGCTCCATGCTTGATGCCACGGGGTGTTTTTTTCCCCGAACAGGTGGAAGTGGTGACTGGCTTGCTGCCAGAAGGTGGAAGGCGAGACACAGGGGAGCGGCAGACTGTCCCCGAAAAGGCAGGCTGAATGCTGCTGTTGGCCGTAGCATTGGACACAGTGGTAGTGTTCAGCTTGCGCACTTTGCCTGGCGTGCCAGGTGCCAATCCTCGCCGCTTGCTGGGTGTTCGCGGAATACTGCCATAGAGCATCTCTGTCTCAGTTTGCTTCTTGTTCTTTAGTTGTCGTTCCTGCTTGGCTCTCTCTTTCTCCAGTCGGTGCATCTCCCACTGTTCTGTTACATACTCCATGAATTTCTGCCCATTCACCACAAATGCCTTTGAATGCTCCTGCTCCCACATTTCAATCCTTGCTTTCAACTCCTCTTCCAACTTAGGGAGTGTTTTTTGGAGCTTGGCTCGCTGCTTTTCTTCTTTTAGAAGATTTCCTCCACGATTTGTAAATCGACTTGGATCTGAAGCTTTTCTCTCGAACTCTAAGAAAAGCTTCCAGCTTTCTTCCCACTTCTGGACCCCTTCAAAGAGTTCTTTGTGAACCTCATAGTAGTTTCTTAACCGCACAATCTCGGCATCATGGAGTTGGAGCAGATTTTCTGTGTAGTCCTCAGAATAGTAAGGGGCAAAAGCTTGTCTCTGCTCCTGGCTATAAAAACACTGGTCCCAGTACTGAGCCAGCTCCACTCGTATTGCCTCAATCACTTTCTTCATGTTTTGCATTTTCAGTTCTTCCAACCGATCCACTTCTAACGCTTTCCGGACCTTGGCCTTTGACCCAGTCATAACTGTGGCCACAGCTTCTCTCTCTTCTGCAGGTATTTGCAACCTATCCCAGAGTTCTCGTATCTGCACACGCAGCCCCTCACACACTGCTTCGTTTTGTGATTTTCGCATTTCCAGCTGCCGTAGCAACTTCTGTAGTGTTGCAATATTTTCCAAAGATAAACAAAAGGCATCTTCATCTTCACAGACCACATCTCTTTCAAAGCTTGTGTCTGGTGTGTGTTCTAATTCTTCCATACACAGTATGATCTGTCTCTTTATGTTGACAAACTCCTCACGCCTAGATGCCTTTGTTTCCCTCAAAGTTGCCACGTGTTGTCTAAACTGGCTCAGCTCTTCTAAGCTGGGAACTGAGGTGCTGTCAATGTCATAGTGGGGCATGCAAAGAATTTCACACAGTTCTTGATCTTGTTCTTGAAGTAGTTTCAGTTCTTGTTTTCTCTCCTTTTTCTGTTTTCTCATCAGTTCTACCTGAGTGCGCAAATCCTTTTCTAGCTGCAAGATGGTCATCTCTCCGTCTTCCTGAAATGGCTCGACATGTAGCTCACTGCACAGAGTGTTCAGCTCTTTTTGGCAGATGGCTATGCTTTTGATGAGCCTTTCCTTCAGGCTTTCCTCTTCAGCAATCATCATATCCAGGAGATCCTTGATATGCTTCTTTACAACCTCAGTTCTTTGTAACCGCTGGTCCTCTGGAATCCCAATCAATTCCCATATTTCCCGAAGGTGATTCAGGGCTTTCTGGAGACATACTATGGACTCCTCTGCCAGCACCTCACTTCTCCTCATGGCGGACGCTCCAAGCAGGCGGGTGTCGAGGCCCCGACCCTCTCCACGCGGGCCCGAACGCAGCAACCACCCACAAGCACCAGCGGTCTCACTCCCGGTAGCCGAGGAAAAGTGTTTCTTAATAAATACAGGAGACTTTTTTTTTTTTTTTTTTTTTTTTTTTTTTTTGCTGTATGCGGGCCTCTCACTGTTGTGGCCTCTCCCGTTGCGGAGCACAGGCTCCGGATGCGCAGGCCCAGCGGCCATGGCTCACGGGCCCAGCCGCTCCGCGGCATATGGGATCCTCCCAGACCGGGGCACGAACCCGTATCCCCTGCATCGGCAGGCGGACTCTCAACCACTGCGCCACCAGGGAGGCCCCAGGAGACGTTTGAACCAGTGGCAAAATCATCATCATCATCATCATCATCTCCACTGATCATATATATAGAAGGTACAAATTCCATTTCATAACATTATTTGACAGACAAAATGCGCAGAGCTTTGCTTTGACTTCTGAGTTGTAACTTTAAATCATGTGCAAAATTGGACAAAAAGGAAACTATGTTTTGAAAAGTAAAGTTATAAAAAGAAATCTCCCAATCAAAATTTAAGAGCAAAAAATTCCAATATACTATTCTAGAGTATAAGAAAATACATGTTTTTTTACAAAGAAGGAGAGTTTTTTTTTTAATCATAACCTAAGTACTCATCACTAGAAATATTACAACATGGTCAATTTCTGTGCATAAAAATGTTGTTTTTATATTTTGCTTATTTTCAGCCAGACACTATATAATTATTATGAATGGTATAATCAAAACTAAAAGAGTGAACTTTAAATACATAAATTCTTTCATCATCTGAAGAGTTAAAGGATAGAAATAAAACAGAGAAGTCATTTCAAACAATAAAAAATCAATAACCATTTTATCACCCTAAGAGAAACTTTACAAAAATAAAATGAATTATGTGTTTAGTTACTTCATAAGAAGTGCCAGTATTCTATTAACATCATGAAGAAGAACTAGTAAATAATTCACTTTGGCTGGATAGATGTTCAACACATGACAAATGTTATTTGATGGTAGAATTCTATTCAAAAAGTTCTCACAGTAAACAGAATGTAATTTCAATCTATATATATATATATACAACATATTACAATTCTTGATTTTTCCATTAATAAACTAGAGTTGTTTAAGAAGACACCTTAACAGCAATATCTGCCAAATAATAGAGAAAAAACTGTTATTTTCCCTCCAGCTCTTTAAAATTCACGTAGAGAAATTATTTCCTCTAATTCAGAAGCAAACATGATTAACAACCACAAAAAATAATGGTAACATATTTTGATGAATTACACAAAACTTTCAGATGTATATCATCTAATTAGAAGAAGTCTTTTTGATTAAAATGAATAAAATTAGATCTATTTCACTTATGTTAATCGTACCAACATGGGACTTCGTTGTTTTTTTTTTTTACAAAGTTATTTTGACCACGTTTTCTCATTTTATCTTTACAGCACTTCAGTAAAATAGGTAGGGTAAATGTAACTATTACTGTGTTTACAGATCTGAAATCTGTTTTAGAAATTATACTGAGTGGTAGTTCAAAGAGCCAGGACTCCTGATTCCTCATCTACGTTCAAGAATATTAGCATTCTGAGGGCTTCATTTCTGTTTAGGTTGTATGACTTCTATTAAAGAATGTATATTTATTGTATTAATTAAAATAAGATTTAAGACTTGAATGTTAAATGCTCTGTAGGTTTGTTATATGATGTAGAGATTGAAGTTTTTTTAAAAAAATGGTGGAGTACATTTTGGCCTACTAAATTTGAATACTGTGTACAGGAACAACTGAATGAACATATTGAGGTCATTTTCACTGAGCTGAAATGTAATACACATGTTATGTTAGTATTTATAGATATATGATATAATATCATTTATCTCCACATCCCCTGTTCCCACCTTGGTCTGAACAGCCACATTTCATGCCTGGATCATTTCTGTAGCATCCTAACTGCTCTCCTTCAAACTATTCTCCTTATAGCAGTCAGAGTGATTTTATTTAAACGTCATTCAGCTTGTGTCAGCCCAGTGCCTTCTCATTTGACATTAATAGAAGCTGAAGTCCTCACACTGACCTAGAAGATGTTACCTCTGTTACTTCTGTTATTCTGTTACATCCGTTACTTCTCTGCCGGAAGTTCCTGCTTTCTTCTCTCTCACTCACATCCTCACTCAGTGCCAGCCATGCTGGCCTCCCTGCGGTCTTATTATTCCTGGCACACACCAGGCAGGCTCTTGCTCTGGGCCTGTGCCCTTTTCATTCCTCTGCCTATAATACCAGTAACTCCAAGCTCACTCCTTCCTCTCCTTGGAGGCTTTCCTCATTTTTTGCCTTCTTGGTGAGGTCTTCCCTGACATCCCATCTAAAATTTCAACCCTACTCTCCTATTTGGCATATCCACCCTCCTTGTTATCTTTTTCTCCTTAGTACTTATTACCACTTATTATGTGATACTTATAAGTAGGTTTTACTTTCTGTCTCACCTACTGAAATGTATGGTCCATGTTTTCTTCATTCATGTCCCACAGGACCAAGAAAGGTTGCTCTATAGAGCATGTACTTACACACACACACACACACACACACGCTAGAACTTAAAAATCTCGTGTACCATATCTGACAGTGACGGGGATCTAGTAAAAACTAGAGAGTAAAAGAAAACAAAAGTAGCCTAACAGGAAAAAAAGCAAATTTATTTTCTTCCACCACTCTCAGTGTAACTTAGTATATATATGAAAAACCTTTAGTCTGATATGAAAATCTGCCTTCCCACAGAATATTCTTTCTGCTGCAGTCTCATCACTATACCTGGAACATGGCTGTACTCCAATACTATAAATAAGTAAAATATGAACTATGTAAAAAATTAACCAATGAAAGAGATAAAAGCCTAAAAAGATCTGTTTCAGTTCCTGGAGAGTTCTTTGCCCTCAGGAGCTTACAGTCTGTTCTTAGACATTACCTGAAAGTTACCTGGGGAGGGGAAGAGGCATATCTGTAATCCACACTTAGCTATGGTACTGGTTCTGACAGAAGCCTGCAGAATCAACCAATGTATTCTGCATTTCTATATTTCTCTTACTGAAAGTAGAAGAAAATATACATTGTCAAAAAAGTTATTAAATAATGGGTTTTCTTTCTGTAAATACATCTTTCTCCTAGTTCTTCAGGTTTATTTTATATTTTTGTTCATTCAGACCCTGACCAAACTTTTCCTCCACAGTGAATATCCTCTATCCACTGCGTTTCTAGGCTGTAACCATCTTGAAAGCAAAGTGGAATTATATAATGATAGAATTCTAGGATATACCTCTAGAGTAGTTACTGAAATAAACGTCTTGACCCATTTGCATTCTTTATTATTTCCCATATTCCTGATATTCTCTCCTTTACTCCTTCCTAAAACCTTCTTTCTGAACTCCCTTTTTATCACCTCCATCTACCTTGTCAGCATATTACTGCTGCACACCAATAGGTTCTTACAGTTCTGCAGTAAGCACCTCAGTGTTCTCCCCCAATAAGAAACAACATCTCATGCAGGGATGAATTCAAGTATTGTAAGGCCTGAAGCTTATGCAATTTTAAGAAAGTAGAGAAAATTATGAATACAAAATGGATACAAGTGAATATTTGTTAAAAGGACAAAATAAATCATAACAAATTACAAAAGTTAAAAAGTTGACAAATGTCACAAATATCACATATATTTTTTAACTTCCTGGAGCCTTGGAAGGGGCCTGTATAGGTGAGGAAGGAGCCCTGAGACTTCAGGGTCATGATTTATCCATTCTGATTTCATTCCTTCTTTCATCCTATGTAATTAGTCTCACATTCTTAATTCTAGGGCTCACATTTCCATTTTATGTAACATACACAACTTACCATAGCACACATACTACTGTTTTGCTTCCTCTTTCCACACTTTAGACTGTATGATTCTTCTCAAGGTTCAATTTCTCCCCCGCATCCCTTCAATAGTAAAGTGTCTCAAAAGTATGCATTACAGAAGGGTCTTGTGGAGGGTCCCTTACACTTAATGCTGAACACCCAGTGAGTTTCTGTGATTTGTCAATAGCCATAAAAAGGAGTTGATGAGAAAGATCAGTCCACACACTGGGTGCCAGACACCTGACATCTGACACCTACACCACGATTCTATTCACTAACAAGATATGCTTTCAGTGACTTACAGAGCATGAGAGTTACATAAGCAGATATTAATTGTATGTATGTCCATAGACTTTAATCAGAGATGAGATTAACAAACTGTTGATAAGAAGAAAAACTTAGAAGCCTTTTTATAAGACTAGCCCAAAGTATGGTTTTACGGTTAGGAGGTGATATATTTACATGGGACATGACTTAATCACTTCAGGTTTTAAATTTTTAAAAAATTTATTCAGGCCTAATAAATACCTAAAATGATATTCCATTATAGCAGAATATCTCTAGCAGATCAATGCTCCCTTACAGGAAGACTGAACTTTGTGAGTTAACTGTCATCTATGAAAATAATTTCGTCTATCCTTAAGAAAATAGTTTCTTTAGTTAATCTAGTTCTTTATAGTTAACTACGCATGAAAAATACATCAGCTCCTTTCATACTCACAGTTAACCCCATGAGATAGGTCTTGAAACCTCCTAACTGACACATCAACCCATCCAGATGAGATAAAAGGAGACTCAGAGAACATAAACAACTTGCCTAACATCATGAGGATGACATTAATTCAGTGTCTTCTGACTTCAAATCTGTGATTTTTCCATTAGGAATATTCCAAATCCCTGCAGTTCAGAGCTCAGAACTGACCATGGTCAATTATCTACTCATGTTCAGATAGAGGGTATGGACTTCAAGCTTAAGTAGCACATACTATTCTTATCATCAAAGATCTCCAAAGTAAGTACCATCTTTTCACTACTGTGAAATACTATATCAAACACTATACTAAATGTTTCTGACACATTATTTGTAAACCTGATAACAATTTTGCAGCCACTATTATTATCCCGATTTCCCAAATGAGAACACCAAAAGTTAAACAACTTATCCAGGCAAAAAGTACCCGAGCTCAATCTAAATCCTGATGTGTCTGACTCTAAAAACATTCTCTTTATATAATGAAGACCTTGAAGCGTTGGCTGTTTGAAGATTTGTTGTATCTATTAAAGACAGTTCAGCATCCTTGCTTCCAAAATAACAACTCCAAGTTCATACACACCAAAATGTAGCCTGTTATGGCATACTGATTAGACAAATCCAGAAATTTAAAAACAGAAACAACTGTTAATTATTAATCAGTATCACTTGAACATACATATATATTTTAAGGTATACCACTCTGATAAAAGCAATCAAATTAGGATATGGAGTAATACACATACTAAAAAATGCATTAAAAAAGGGCAATTATTTCATTTTCTTGATGTCCCTATCAGAAATACTGATTCAAACATAATTTCCTCTGATTAATTTCAAAATAAATGGATAAAGAAGAGAAACATCTTCCTTTGTCCTGGCAATACAGCTAATCATTAATATGTAAGTATGATATCACTGCATCTTAAAAATAGTATATTACAACCTACCAGTCCAGGTACCCACAATTTATATTCTTTCTTTCCAGAAGATAGTTTCCTAAATGTTTTTTAGAAAAATCCTTGTATCAACAAGAAATATGATCTTGTGCCGTGTGTACCTGACACACTATCTTGCAGGAATTCTGAGAAATCTCATGCTAATGACCAATCCATACCTGGTAATCCCCCTGGAACAAGAATAAGGAAGCTCACTCATCTGTGTGGTGTGTTTCCTGGTCTCCAGCTTTGATCACTGCCATGCCATCTGTAACATATGCCAAAAAAGCATAAGCAGAAATAGAGACTTTCTTGCCTCGGAACATTATCCTTTAAGTCACACAGGAGTGTGTCCTCTACTGGAATTAGCTCTTCTACCACAGACTTCTTCAGGACAGGGAATTCCAGAGGCGAACTTCTAAAATCAAAACCACCATGCCAAAAACACCTAACCTCACCTCCACTCCAATCACTGATTCTCAAACATAAATCCAACAACATTTTCTTGCCTGAAACCGTCAGTTCATCTTTAAGAGGAGCTAACTAGCCCAATCAATATCCCCTACACTGAGACAACTAGAAAGTGAGAATTTGGAAATATCCGTGAACTAGAATTTATGTCACAGGTACATTTCCTCACAGGATAGCATATAGACAAACTACGATAAACTAATTTCTTTACAGGCCTACCTACTGGCCTGGGAGAAGGTAATTTTCCACATAGCTTGGCTAAATCCATAAGCAAACATTGTATATCATTGGTTTTAACTTTTTGCTCTCCTAGTCTATGTTCCTACTGATTCATTAAGAAGCTTATTGAAGCTACATTCAAAGCTTAACACTATATTCCTATCTTAGCTCCAAACAGCATTCTCCAAACAAATATGATTTTATTATCAATAATAAAGACAATTTATCTTCAAAATACTTCAACTAAATTGATTTTCAGCTGGAAAACCTAACAATATAAACAAATACCTGTTTTTGGTTCAATGGCTAAAATGTGTTTAGTTCTTATGGATTCACTATTCTCTTATGAAAACTGTTGAAATATGAAAGGTATCATGCAGGTAATATATTTCTCAATTATGATGTTACGATACACAATACTAGGGGAAAAACCATTTGGAGAATAAGTTCAGAAGTCCAGCGATTAAATAAAGCTTAGAACCAGTGATATGCACATAAAGGATTAGGTTTGGTCCACTATACTTCCTAAACAAACCTTTATTTTATTTATATTTTCTACTCTTCCTTTTCTGGAGATATAAAATTGTAAGTTGATATAAAATGATACAACTTGTTAATAAGTTTAACAATTGCTATGTGTTAATTTTTTTAATGTCCTAATGTACTTTATTGTATTGATTCAAAATACAATGATTAAATCTCTAAGAAGAACAAAGGTCCAGCATTGTGAACCTATGGAAGACTCAAACAGATAAGACGCAATATAAAAAAATTTTTTTTCTAAGTTAATCTATCCCTTCAATATAATCACTACCAAATTTCAACAGAGATTTTCCTGAAAACTGACAAGCCGGTTCTAGAATGTATATGCAAGACCAAAGGGTCAAGAATTGTCCCAAGAGGATTTTGAAGAACAGCAGTATCGTAGATTACCTACCATATGTCAGGACTTAAAGTCATCATAATTACAACAGTGTGACACTGATGTAGGGATAGACAAATAGACAAGTAAGCTAGAACAAACATCTCATAAAAGACCCATACATGTACAAAAAAATCAATATATGACAGATGGGGCACTGTAGATCAGTGGGAGCAATGATACACTCTTCAATAATTGGTGCACAGGCAACTGATTATCCATACTGGTGGGGGAGAAAACTAAAATTTCTAGTCAGAGCATGATAGACTAAAAATAACAATTCTATGTCTATAAGGACATTATATAAAGAGTACAATTTCACAATTTTTAGAAGGAAATATAGGCTAATATTTGAAGACTTCAGGGCAAGGAGAATTTCCTAAATAATATAGAACATTTAAAAAACTTAATAGAAACAAAATAAGCCAACTATGTTAAAATTTCAACTTAAAAAAAAAAGACACTAAAGAAACAAGCCACATACTGGGAGAAGATATTTACAGCCTACATACTTGACAAACGATTATAACCAGAATACATCAAGATTTTCTAAAATTCAATTTAAAATACACAAACAATCCAAATAAAGAATAAGCAAAAGAACAGGCAAATCACAGATGAGGAAAACCCAAGTGCTAACAAGATTAGTAACATATTATCATACTCAACATTACTGAAGGTAAGGTGAACGAAGAAAACAATGGCCTATCATTTCACATTATACTTGAAAAAGAAAATGTTGAGAAAGAGGAACAAGGATATAAAGGAATAAGAACACTAATTTACTACGGATGAATGTAAAAATAGCGTAACACTTTGGAGAGCAACTTGGAAAAATCAACTACTGTTGAAGAAACCACACAACATTCTCTTATATTGTTTAATAAGATAGTCACTATAACCCAGAAATTGAACTTTTTCTAAATTTTTTTGAACTTTTTTTTTTTTTTTTTTTCTGTACGAGGGCCTCTCACTGCTGTGGTCTCTCCCGTTGCGGAGCACAGGCTCCGGATGTGCAGGCTCAGCGGCCATGGCTCACGGGCCTAGCCGCTCCGCGGCATGTGGGATCCTCCCGGACCGGGGCACGAACCCGTGTCCCCTGCATCGGCAGGCGGGCTCTCAACCACTGCGCCACCAGGGAAGCCCAATTTTTTTGAACTTTTCTTGTAGAAGAAACTTCTGTACATGTGCAAAAGGAGACTAATTCAAAAAATTAATTACAGCATTGTTGGAAATAGTAAAAAAAAAAAACTCATATATAACCGAAATAACCAGAGAATGTTTAAATTAAACTGTAGTAGAGACATACAGTAATAGAATTCTGCCCTGAAGTGAAAATAAATAACTAGAACTACATGTGTGTATATGTAGCTATGTATACCACTTTAGATAAAACTCATAAACTCTGGAACTAAAAAAAGTGGCAAAAATACATGTACAGTAAACTATCATTTATATAAAATTTCATAAACAAGCAAAATGAATCCTTATAAAGTTTATGAATACATACATAAAACTATAAAGAAAAGCAAGTGAAGGGTAATCTCAGATTAAGTCTGGTGGTTTATTTTGGGCGAGTAAGAGAGGTTTGGGAGAGGAGAGGTGACTACAGGAGGCTTTAATTGGTTTTTAGGTACTTATCTCTCCTAAAAATATGAAACAAATAGGCAAGATGTTAAGACTTAAAACAATATGGTGAGTACAAGGTTGTTTGCCATATTATTCTCTACAGCTTTTTTGTACACTCAAACACTTGTAATGAAAATTACAGGTCAGTGACCAATTAAGTGTTAAACTGCATACATCAAACCATGAATACTGAGACACTCCCCCTGCCCCACTCCCATCGGGGAAGGCAGAACAGAGATGTGTGATGTTGAGCTGCGCATCCCAATAGATGAGATATCTTATAAGGCAAATCTTTTAAGGCAGTTTTCCTGATTGTGGAGGAGGCCCAGACTAAGGAAAATCACATCCACTTTCAACAAATTAGCAAACATCAAACCCTGACTTCCTGTGTTTACCGTGTAACGGAGAAATGCAACCACTGAGTTGCTTCAGTAAAATTTTCCAAGATTGAGAGCAAAACCCACTCACCATTTAAGTGCAAATGAATCAGAAAGAGACGTGTCAGGCAGCAAACATTTCCAGGTAAGACTTGCTATTTTAAGTTTATATTTTAATTTCTAATTTAAAACTCATCTGTTTTGTGCCTTTCACCCTCTCTCAACCAGACAGCCAACACAAATATTGGGAGATTCTGGACTGGTGAAGAACCCAGTAGACAACTGTAGATTCTGGGTTCTACTGGCAAAACCAGGATCTAAAAATTGACAGTCAAGATAGCATCGTGAGTCTAACAGAAATACTACCAAGAATTGTATTAAAGATTTATGTTTTAAGATAAAGTAAATCTGGAAATCATAAATAACGAATTATAGGTGTGAGTTATGTAACAACTGGACTCTAATAATCAGAGGATCTATAGTCATAGAGAGGCCTGGCTTAGCACTTGGCAAAACTTTGGGAGAATGAATAAATAATACAATTAATAAAAGTAAAATCTTAAGTCACATGCACATAGCTTTCAATGATTTCCCACTTTTCGCAATGAAACAAACTGCAAAACTATTATTTCCAAAAAAGATGACGACTTTAATGGCAGTCTCTGAGTTTATAAAATCACAGATGTAATTTTAGGTTCATTTCATTTTCCTTTCTTGAATGAGTTTGTATTATATCTATTATTAATTTAGGTGCATGAACTTCAAAATGGCCACATAGATAGGGGGACCGGAGGAAGATGGCGGAAGAGTAAGACGCGGAGATCACCTTCCTCCCAACAGATACATCAGAAATTCATCTACACGTGGAACAACTCCTACAGAACACCTACAGAACGCTGACAGAAGACCTCAGACCCCCCAAAAGGCAAGAAACTCCCCACATACCTGGGTAGGCCAAAAGAAAAAAGAATAAATGGAGAAAAAAGGATAGGGACGGGACCTGCACCAGTGGGAGGGAGCCGTGAAGGAGGAAAGGTTTCCACACACTACAAGCCCCTTCCCGGGCGGAGACTGCAGGTGGCGAAGGGGGAAAGCTTCGGAGTAGCGGAGGAGAGCACAGTAACAGGGGTGTGGAGGGCAAAGCGGAGAGATTCCAGCACAGAGGATCGGTGCCCTCAGGCACACACCAGCCCGAGAGGCTTGTCTGCTCGGCCCCCGGGGTGGACAGGGCTGGGAGCTGAGCCTCGGGTATCTGGTTTCAGTCGGAGCGCAGGGAGAGGACTGGGGCTGGCGGCAGGAAGAGAGCCTGAAGGGGTTAGTGCACCACGGCTAGCCCGGAGGGAGTCTGGGGAAAAAGTCTGGAGCTGCCGAAGAGGCAAGAGACTTTTTCTTCCCTTTTGTTTCCTGGTGCGCTAGGAGAGGGCATTAAGAGAGCTGCTTAAAGAAGCTCCAGAGACGGGCGCGAGCCACGGCTAAAGGCGCGGACCCCGGAGACGGGCGTGGGACGCTGGGGCTGCTGCTGCCGCCGCCACAAGGCCTGTGTGCGAGCGCAGGTCACTGTCCACCCCCCCTTCCGGGGAGCCTGTGCAGCCCGCCACTGCCGGGGTCCCGGGACCCAGGGACGGCTTCCCCGTGAAAGCGCACGGAGCGCCTCGGGCTGATACAACGTCACGCTGGCCTCTGCCGCCGCAGGCCCGCCCCGCACTGCGTGCCCCTCCCCGCGCCTCTGCCTGAGTGAGCCAGAGCCCCCGAATCTGCGGCTCCTTTAAACCCGTTCTGTCTGAGCGAAGAACGGACGCCCTCCGGCGACCTACACGCAGAGGCGGGGCCAGGTCCAAGGCTGAGACCCCGGAGCTGTGAGAGCAGAGAAGAGACAGGGAAATCTCTCTGTGCAGCCTCGGAGGCAGCGGATTAAAGCTCCACGGTCCACTTGATGAGCCCTGCGTCTGTGGAGTGCATGAATGGACAGCGAATCATCCCAAATTGAGGCGGTGGACTTTGAGGACAAGATTTAAGACTTTTCCCCCTTTTCCTCTTTTTACAACGAATTATCCCAAATTAAGGAGGTGGACTTTGAGAGCAAGATTTCAGACTTTTTCCCCTTTTCCTCTTTTTACAACTAATTATCCCAAATTGAGGAGGTGGACTTTGAGAGCAACATTTTCGATTTTTCCCCCTGCTCTCTTTTTGTGAATGTGTATATGTATGCTTCTGTGTGAGATTTTCTCTGTATAGCTTTGCTTCCACCATATGTCCCAGGGTTCTATCTGTCCGTTTTTTTTAATAATTACTTTTTAATTTTAATAACACTACTATATTTTATACTTTATTCTATTTTACTTTACCTGCTCTTTCTTTTTTTCCTACCTTCCCTTCCTCCCTCCCTCCCTCCGCCCCTTTCTTTCTCTCTTTCTTTCCTTCCTCCCTCCCTCCCTCCTGTCTTTCTTTCCTTCTCTTTTTCTTTCTTTCTTCCTTTCTTTCCTTCCTCCCTCCCTCCCTTCTTCCTTTCACTCTCTTTTTCTTTCCTTCCTCCCTCCCTTCTTCCTTTCACTCTTTCTTTTTCTTTCCTTCCTCCCTCCCTCCCTCCTTTCTTTCTTTCTTTCTTTCCATCCTTCCTCCCTCCCTCCCTCCTTTCTTTCTTCCTTCCTTCCTTTCTTTCCTTCTTCCTTTCTTTATCTCTCTCTTTCTTTCTTCTACTAATTCTTTCTCTCTACTTTTTCTCCCTTTTATTCTGAGCCGGGTAGATGAAAGGCTCTTGGGGCTGCAGCCAGGAGTCAGTGCTGTGCCTCTGAAGTGGGAGAGCCAACTTCAGGACACGGGTCCACAAGAGACCTCCCAGCTCCACATAATATCAAGTGGCGAAAATCTCCCAGAGACCTCCATCTCAACACCAGCACCCAGCTACAGTCAACGACCAGCAAGCTACAGTGCTGGTCACCCTATGCCAAGCAACTAGCAAAACAGTAACACAACCCCACCCATTAGCAGAGAGGCTGCCTAAAAACATAATAAGGCCACAGGCACCCCAAAACACACCACCAGATGTGGACCCGTCCACCAGAAAGACAAGATCGAGCCTCAACCACCAGAACACAGGCACTAGTCCCTCCACCAGGAAGCCTACACAACATACTGAAACAACCTTAGCCACTGGGGACAGAAACCAAAAACAACGGGAACTACGAATCTGCAGCCTGCAAAAAGGAGACCCCAAACACAGTAAGATAAGCAAAATGAGAAGACAGAAAAACACACAGCAGGTGAAGGAGCAAGATAAAACCTACCAGACCTAACAAATGAAGAGGTAATAGGCAGTCTACCTGAAAAAGAATTCAGAATAATGATAGTAAAGCTGATCCAAGATTCTATTTCCAAGATCCAAAATCTTGGAAATAGAATAGACAAAATGCAAGAAACAGTTAACAAGGACACAGAAGAACTAAAGAAGAATCAAGCATCGATTAAAAACACAATAAATGAAATAAAAAATACTCTAGATGGGATCAATATCAGAATAACTGAGGCAGAAGAAAGGATAAGTGAGGTGGAAGATAAAATAGTGGAAATAACTGATGCAGAGCAAAATAAAGAAAAAAGAATGAAAAGAACAGAGGACAGTCTTAGGGACCTCTGGGACAACATTAAATGCACCAACATTCGAATTATAGGGGTTCCAGAAGAAGAGAAAAAGAAAGGGACTGAGAAAATATTTGAAGAGATTATAGTTGAAAACCTCCCTAATATGGGAAAGCAAATAGTTAATCAAGTCCAGGAGGCACAGAGAGTCCCATACAAGATAAATCCAAGGAGAAATACGCCAAGACACATACTAATCAAACTGTCAAAAATTAAACACAAAGAAATCATATTAAAAGCAGCAAGGGAAAAACAACAAATAACACACAAGGGAATCCCCATCAGGTTAACAGCTTATCTCTCATCAGAAACTCTACAAGCCACAAGGGAGTGGCAGGACATAATTAAAGTGATGAAGGAAAAAACCTGCAACCAAGATTACTCTACCCAGCAAGGATCTCATTCAGATTTGATGGAGAAATTAAAACCTTTACAGACAAGCAAAAGCTGAGAGAGTTCAGCACCACCAAAGCAGCTTTACAACAAATGCTAAAGGAACTTCTCTAGGCAAGAAACACAACAGAAGGAAAAGACCTACAATAACGAACCCAAAACAATTAAGAAAATGGGAATAGGAACATACATATCAATAATTACCTTAAATGTAAATGGACTAAATGCTCCCACCAAAAGACACAGATTGGCTGAATGGATACAAAAACAAGACCCATATATATGCTGTCTACAAGAGACCCACTTCAGACCTAGAGACACATACAGATTGAAAGTAAGGGGATGGAAAAAGATATTCCATGCAAATGGAAACCAAAAGATAGCTGGAGTGGCAATTCTCATATCAGACAAAATAGACTTTAAAATAAAGACTATTAGAAGAGACAAAGAAGGACACTACATAATGATCAAGGGATCGATCCAAGAAGAAGATATAACAATTGTAAATATTTATGCACCCAACATAGGAGCACCTCAATACATAAGGCAAATACTAACAGCCATAAAAGGGGAAATCGACAGTAACACACTCATACTAGGGGACTTTAACACCCCATTTTCACCAATGGACAGATCATCCAAAATGAAAATAAATAAGGAAACACAAGCTTTAAATGATACATTAAACAAGATGGACTTAGTTGATATTTATAGGACATTCCATCCAAAAACAACAGAATACACATTTTTCTCAAGTGCTCATGGAACATTCTCCAGGATAGATCATATCTTGGGTCACAAATCAAGCCTTGGTAAATTTAAGAAAACTGAAATTGTATCAGGTATCTTTTCCGACAACAATGCTATGAGACTAGACATCAATTACAGGAAAAGATCTGTAAAAAATACAACTACATGGAGGCTAAACAATACACTACTCAATAACGAAGTGATCACTGAAGAAATCAAAGAGGAAATTAAAAAATACCTAGGAACAAATGACAATGGAGACGCGACGATCCAAAACCTATGGGTTGAAGCAAAAGCAGTTCTAAGGGGGAAGTTTATAGCAATACAATCCCACCTTAAGAAACAGGAAACATCTCGAGCAAACAACCTGACCCTACACCTAAAGCAATTAGAGAAAGAAGAACAAAAAAACCCCAAAGGTAGCAGAAGGCAAGAAATCATAAAGATCAGATCAGAAATAAATGAAAAAGAAATGAAGGAAACGATAGCAAAGATCAATAAAACTAAAAGCTGGTTCTTTGAGAAGATAAACAAAATTGACAAACCATTAGCCAGACTCATCAAGAAAAAAAGGGAGAAGACTCAAATCAATAGAATTAGAAATGGAAAAGGAGAAGTAACAACTGACACTGCAGAAATACAAAAGATCATGAGAGATTACTACAAGAAACTCTATGCCAATAAAATGGACAACCTGGAAGAAATGGACAAATTCTTAGAAATGCACAACCTGCCAAGACTGAATCAGGAAGAAATAGAAAATATGAATAGACCAATCACAAGCACTGAAATTGAAACTGGGATTAAAAATCTTCCAACAAACAAAAGCCCAGGACCAGATGGCTTCACAGGCGAATTCTATCAAACATTTAGAGAAGAGCTAACACCTATCCTTCTCAAACTCTTCCAAAATATAGCAGAGGGAGGAGCACTCCCAAACTCATTCTACGAGGCCACCATCACCTTGATATCAAAACCAGGCAAGGATGTCACAAAGAAAGAAAACTACAGGCCAATATCACTGATGAACATAGATGCAAAAATCCTCAACAAAATACTAGCAAACAGAATCCAACAGCACATTAAAAGGATCATACACCATGATCAAGTGGGGTTTATTCCAGGAATGCAAGGATTCTTCAATATACGCAAATCAATCAATGTGATACACCATATTAACAAATTGAAGGAGAAAAACCATATGACCATCTCAATAGATGCAGAGAAAGCTTTCGACAAAATTCAACACCCATTTATGATAAAAACCCTGCAGAAAGTAGGCATAGAGGGAACTTTCCTCAACACAGTAAAGGCCATATATGACAAACCCACAGCCAGCATTGTCCTCAATGGTGAAAAACTGAAAGCATTTCCACTAAGATCAGGAACAAGACAAGGGTGCCCACTCTCACCACTCTTATTCAACCTAGTTTTGGAAGTTTTAGCCACAGCAATCAGAGAAGAAAAGGAAATAAAAGGAATCCAAATTGGAAAAGAAGAAGTAAAGCTGTCACTGTTTGCAGATGACATGATACTATACATAGAGAATCCTAAAGATGCTACCAGAAAACTACTAGAGCTAATCAATGAATTTGGTAAAGTAGCAGGATACAAAATTAATGCACAGAAATCTCTGGCATTCTTGTACACTAATGATGAAAAATCTGAAAATGAAATCAAGAAAACACTCCCATTTACCATTGCAACAAAAAGAATAAAATATCTAGGAATAAACCTACCTAAGGTGACAAAAGACCTGTATGCAGAAAATTATAAGACACTGATGAAAGAAATTAAAGATGATACAAATAGATGGAGAGATATACCATGCTCCTGGATTGGAAGAATCAATATTGTGAAAATGACTCTACTACCCAAAGCAATCTACAGATTCAATGCAATCCCTATCAAACTACCACTGGCATTTTTCACAGAACTAGAACAAAAAATTTCAAAATTTGTTTGGAAAAACAAAAGACCCCAAATAGCCAAAGCAATCTTGAGAACGAAAGACGGAGCTGGAGGAATCAGGCTCACTGACTTCAGACTATGCTACAAAGCTACAGTAATTGAGACAGTGTGGTACTGGCACAAAAACAGAAAGATAGATCAATGGAACAGGATAGAAAGCCCAGAGATAAACCCATGCACATATGGTCAACTTATCTTTGATAAAGGAGGCAGGAATGTACAGTGGAGAAAGGACAGCCTCTTCAATAAGTGGTGCTGGGAAAACAGGACAGAGACATGTGAAAGTATGAGATTAGATCATTCCCTAACACCATACACAAAAATAAGCTCAAAATGGATTAAAGACCTAAATGCAAGGCCAGAAAGTATCAAACTCTTAGAGGAAAACATAGGCAGAACACTCTATGACATAAATCACAGCAAGATCCTTTTGGACCCACCTCCTAGAGAAATGGAAATAAAAACAAAGATATACAAATGGGACCTAATGAAACTTCAAAGCTTTTGCACAGCAAAGGAAACCATAAACAAGACCAAAAGACAACCCTCAGAATGGGAGAAAATATTTGCAAATGAAGCAAGTGACAAAGGATTAATCTGCAAAATTTATAAACAGCTCATGCAGCTCAATAGCAAAAAAACAAACAACCCAATCCAAAAATAGGCAGAAGAGTTAAATAGGCATTTCTCCAAAGAAGATATACAGACTGCCAACAAACACATGAAAGAATGCTCAACATCATTAATCATTAGAGAAATGCAAATCAAAACTACAGTGAGATATCATCTCACACCAGTCAGAATGGCCATCATCAAGAAATCTAGAAACAATAAATGCTGGAGAGGGTGTGGAGAAAAGGGAACACTCTTGCACTGCTGGTGGGAATGTGAATTGGTACAGCCACTATGGAGAACAGTATGGAGGTTCCTTAAAAAACTAAAAATAGAACTACCATATGACCCAGCAATCCCACTAATAGGCATATACCCTGAGAAAACCATAATTCAAAAAGAGACATGTACCAAAATGTTCATTGCAGCTCTATTCACAATAGCCCGGAGCTGGAAACAACCTAAATGTCCATCATCGCATGAATGGATAAAGAAGATGTGGCACATATATACAATGGAATATTACTCAGCCATAAAAAGAAACGAAACTGAGCTATTTGTAATGAGGTGGATAGACCTAGAGTCTGTCATACAGAGTGAAGTAAGTCAGAAAGAGAAAGACAAATACCGTATGCTAACACATATATATGGAATTTTTTTAAAAAATGTCATGAAGAACCTAGGGATAAAACAGGAATAAAGACACAGACCTACTTGAGAATGGACTTGAGGATATGGGGAGGGGGAAGGGTAAGCTGTGACAAAGTGAAAGAGAGGCATGGACATATATACACTACCAAACGTAAGGTAGATAGATAGTGGGAAGTAGCTGCAGAGCACAGGGATATTCAGCTCGGTGCTTTGTGACTGCCTGGAGGGGTGGGATGGGGAGGGTGGGAGGGAGGGAGACACAGGAGGGAAGGGATGAGGGAACAGATGTATATGTATGACTGATTCACTTTGTTATAAAGCAGAAACTAATAAAAAAATTACTAACACACACACACACACACACACACAAAAGACTTACTATAAAGTTACAATAATGAAGACAGTATGTTATTGGTGAAAGAATAGACAAACAGACTAATGGAACATAATAAAAGCCCAGATAGTCCCATATAAATATAGTCAACTGATCTTTAAGAAAGGAGCAAAGACAATACAATGGAGAAAAGATAATCTTTTCAACAAATAGTACTAGAAAAACTGGGCACCCACACGTGAAAAAATGGATCTAGACACAGACCTTACACACTTCACAAAAATTAACTCAAAATGGATCACATCTAAATGTAAAATACAAATATATAAAACTCCTAGAAGATAACATAGGAGAAAAATCTAGATTATTTTGGGTTTGGTGATGATTTTCTAGATACAATCCATGAAAGAAAGAATTGATAAGCTGGACTTCATTAAAATTAAAAATTTCTGCTGGGCAGAAGATGCTTTCAAAAGAATGAAAATACAAGCTTCAGACTGAGAAGAAATATTTGCAAAAGACATATCTGATAATGGACTGTCCTCTAAAATATATAAAGAACTCTTATAACTCAACAAGAAAATACACAACTCTTTTAAAAAATGGGCCAAAACCTCAACAGACACCTCACCAATTAAAATATACAGATGGCAAATAAGCATATGAAAGGAAAATTTAAGGGAAATGGAAATGAAATAACAGTGAGATACTACTATGTACCCATTAGAATAGCCAAACCCCAAACAGTGACAACATCAAAAGCTGGTGAGAATATGGAGCTGCAGGAGCACTCATTCATAGCTGGTGGGGATGTAAAATGGTACAGCCACTTTGGAAGATAGTTTAGTAGTTTCTTACAAAACTAAGCACACTTTTATCATACAATCCAGCAATTGTGTTTCTTGGTACTATCCAAATTAGTTGAAAACTTATGCTCACATAAAAACCTGCAAACATACTGTTTGAGGGAATGTAAAATGGTACAGCTACCATGAAAAAAGAGTATGACAGTTCCTCAAAAAATTAAACATAGAATTACCATATAATACAGCAATTCCACTCTGGGTGTATAATCAAAGAATTGAAATTAGGGTCTTGAAGAGATATTTGTACATCCATGTTCACAGCAGCATGATAATAGCTAAAATGTGGAAGCAATCCAAGTGTCCATCAATGAATGAATGGATAAGCAAAATGTGGTATATACATATAATGGAATATTACAGCAGTCAGCCTTAAAAAGCAAGGAAATTCGCAATATACTATACCATGGATGAATCTTGAAGACATTATGCTAAATGAAATAAGCCAGTCACAAAAGGACAAATGCTGTATGATTATACTTATATAAGATACTTCGGATGGTGATTGCCAGGAGCTGAGGGGAGGGGAAAAAGGATAGTTATTGTTTAATGGGTAGTTTTGGTTTTACAAGATGAAAAGCATTCTGGAGATGAACGGTGGTAATGGCTGCAAAATATTATGAACGTATTAAATACTGAACTGTACACTTAAAAATGGTTAAGGTGGTAAATTCTATGTTAAGTGTATTTTACTACAATAAAAAAATTGGGAAAAAAACCCTAAAAAAAAAATGGCCACATAAGCTACTGAATGCAAAGAGCATCACTTCATCACAGAGTGCTTCACTGAAATTGTACATAAAAATCATCCTGATTTGTAGCATTTGCTGATTTTCATGGTGTAAGGACAAAGAAGGGTATGAAATTTTATCTTTAAATTATTCAAGTATCTTTGTCAACTATATCAGGCAAAGTTACTGTTGTAAATTCTATCTTAAAATAAAAATAGCATATTCATTTCTTTCTGAAGTATGCTTTCAGAAAGCAATCGTATCACTCCCATTCTTACAAATAGGCCTCAATTCCTGTATCTTAACTAGACTGCAATACCAACAGAGTAGCATTAGGCATGATAGGATTATAGTCATAGAAAATTCAGAGACCCAGTGTTTGCTCATAATGGTTATTTCTTGATTCATATAGTCTTTTCCTTCATTTAGCTATTTGGCTAAACCTCCAGTTTTCCCTGTTGTGAAAAAAAAAAAAAATATATATATATATATATTTGTGTGTGTGTGTGTGTGTGTTACGCGGGCCTCTCACTGTTGTGGCCTCTCCCGTTTCAGAGCACAGGCTCCGGACACGCAGGCTCAGCGGCCATGGCTCACGGGCCCAGCCGCTCCGCGGCACGTGGGATCTTCCCGGACGGGGGCATGAACCTGCGTCCCCTGCATCGGCAGGCGGACTCTCAACCACTGCGCCACCAGGGAAGCCCTTTTTTTTTTTTTTTTTTTTGTAGAATATTTTTAATAATATGCTTTCAGTTATATATGTGGTGATGTCCTGGTAAACTGGCATTCTGAAAATCAACAGGCAAATAAATGGACAAAAAAGGTCTGATTTATAGCATTTGCCTATTTTCATGTTGTAAATACTGTCACCATGGCCAATTCAAGCTAACAACGTGATGGTCCTGAGTGTGAAGTTGGAAAGAGATATTCAAAACATCTCTTAGGGAGTCGGGCAAGCTGCTTCCAGCAGAACACTGTGATGAATAAATATTGCCTCAAATTTGTGTTTATTCGAATTGTCTATCAAAATATCTAGGGATTTTTTTCAGTAGGTTCCAATATATTTAAGACAATGACAGGGAATAATCTTAACATAATTGAGTTTCAAACAATAACAGGCAACATTTTATTAAACGATGAAACGACAGAAAAATGCTTTCTAAATAACATTTAATTTAGGATAAAAATAAAAGGATAGACTGAGGCTGCTTTATGATAAAAATATTCGTGTTAAGCAATCTAACTGAAAACTTGTAAACTATATCTATGTTAGGTTTTGGAAAATGCAAATGACCACATCGCCTAATTAATGAGTGAAAATTATCATTGTATATCTTGAGAATCAAGCTGTAACCTTTTACTGAAAGAAACATCATTTTATGGCCCATAAGACACATGTGTAAAGTTCATTACTTTAAAATACTTTATGATGTAATGAGGTAAATAGAATAGTACCTAGCACAGGAGTTGGCAATTTTTTTTCTCAAAAGAGTCAGAGAGAATATATATATTTTAGGCTCTGTAGACCATACAGTCTCTGTTGTGAATGCAGTTCTGCTATTGTAGTGGGAAAACACCCATGTTCAATATGTAAATTAATAATCCTGGCTGTGTTCTAATGAAACAATGTTCACAGAAACAGGCAGCAGATGGATTTGGCTTGTGGGTCATCCATAGTTTGCTGACCTGACTTTAGCATGTACTGAATCATGTGATGTTTTTATGGCTCTGATTTCAATATAATTTTTCCTGGTGTTTATGAAACACTAATCCTTTTAATCAAAGTGTTTTTTTAAATATAATATTGCCCCAGTCAGTAAAAAATCTTGACTAATTACTGTTTCTTAAACAAGATATTCCCATAGCAATCCAACTGCCAAAAGGACAATGCAATTGAATATAAAATGAATATAGCTGTGGACATATCTTCCTTTATATTACTCTACCAAAATATCATAATTAACCATAAGTAGAGTTTTTCCTAGACAGTAAAAGAAGAGAAAACTTTCATATCAAATTAAGATATATTTAATATGAGCACATTCATTTTAATTTACTCTGAAATCCTTATTCTTACCTTCTACAAGTTTCCCTGTCTGTTCTGCACTTCCCCCAGGAAGAATGTTGGCGATATAAGCTCCAATTTCTCCGCTATGTCCAGGGATTTCTTTACCACCCACAATTCTAATTCCTAATCCATTACCTGTATTGAAAAATTAGCAAATTATTAGAAATAAGTTAAGAAGAAACAACAGCTATCACAAGTTATAAGGTGCACAAAAAATGGGTTCTGGTATCTAGAAGTTAACTACAATATGAATATTGGAACTGGATACCAATATCAAAAGAACAATATTCTGATTTCAATAATAGTTGATAGGAAAGAGAACTTTCTGAGATCTTGGTCAGATCTATAATGATTAATCTGATATTAACAAATAATTTTTATTTTAGCCATATTCAGTAATATAATAAAGCTCTGTCCATTCTGATCAGATATTTTATAAAAATTTTGAATGAGGATGTTCCCAGTATAAGAAATTCCACAGCATATAATTCATTTATGAAATCAAGGAGCATTTAACTTACTAAAAGATAGTAACAGCTATCATAAATTGAAAAGACACAATCTAAACATATAAATGACTGCAACTGATAAAGTAAAAACACGATCATAACTTATGAATTATTATTCACATTTCAGCCTTAACTCATAAACTAATACTGTTTGTGCATTAATATGGCACTTAGTACAGGGACAATAAAAGCATTCTTGATTGATGAGCAACTGAGTAAACTGTTCCTTATTCCACAGAACAGATTTTTCTGTAATTAGCCACATGGAAGCAAGATGGAGAATGATTATTGTGAGAAATCTGAGACAGAAATAAACTGTTGATATTTTATCTTTTTAAAAAATAATCTAAAAATTAGCTAGTGTTTACAGCACCAGATATATTTTTGTTACAAATGTCAAGATTTTAAAATGAAAGCACTAAAAGAAAGCAGAATTCTCCTTTACTGAAGACACAATTATCACTTTAAAATAAACCATTCCATTCAGTGATTGAAGTGCCATTTTCAACTCTTTCAAAATCTCCAAAATTAAAAGCCAGCTCTTTTCCAAATCCTGTTCCCTTCCTACTTAACTCTTCAAAAACCATCCCTGTAGTCAGCATCAACATAGTCCAAACATTCAACAAGTAGTAGCTGAATTATGGAACCCTTCTTCATTTATCTAGTAGGGATATATTTTGGTAAAATACTGTTTCTTATTTCTAGGTGATGTGATACTTCCAAATGAATTTCATCTTTCCTTTTCTTCCTCCCCCCCTCCTTCCCTTCCATCTTTCTATCCTTGTTTTTCTCCTTTTCTCCCTCTCTTTCCCTAGTACCCCCACCTCCATCCTTACCCCCCAGACCTACTTTTACAACAGAGCAAGTGTTCTGAAAAATGATTTAGCCTCAAAACAAAAACAAAAACAAAACCGAAACAAATTAACTGTGTTCTTCTACAAGGGGTTGTCAAGGGTCAGAGTTAAGTAAGATACTAGCTCTCTCTGGCCCCACTTGTGGAGCTTTTCTGTCACAAGTTTCTTGGTTCAGTGTTACTGTTCTTTGTAGACATTAATTGATGATACAAACTGAACATAACTGGATGAATGAAGACTATCATCTACTATATGATTTTTAGTTTCAATTAAGCCTGGATAGAGACAGTTGATTTCTTAGACATTAGTCTTTAAAGACTCACCAGGACTGATTGTACAGTAAGACAATAGATAGATACTAATAAAGGGTAGAAGATGAAGAAAAGTTATTAGCCACTCTTCATTCAATTAGGCTAGCCTAGTTTTTTTTTTTAGTGTACTAAGACACTTTAGAAATTACAAAATGAGGACTTAAAAATAGCTGGTCATATTTAAAGGGTTATTCCATGGAATTTATCCAAAACAATAAAACTAGATTCTTAATATAAGGTTTGGTTTCACTTTCCATGGTTGAATCACTCACAAGTTGTAGTTCATCACTTATTAAAGATTTCATAAAACCCACACAGATACTGAATTTCTAAGTAGTCAGTATAACCATATCAATTTTAAGACATGGTCAGTCTGAGATCCCAAAAAATTATTCATGAGATTTCCTTAGTGTAAAGCCATAGTTTCAAGACCTTGCCTTATATCAAAATCTATCATAATTTATGCTAGACTATAGTGGAGTATATAGAGTGCTTGTGGCATGGGTCCTACTTTTCTTTTTTTAATTTTTAAATTTTACTTATTTTATTTATTTGGTTTTGCCAGGTCTTAGTTGCGGCAGGCAGGCTCCTTAGTTGCGGCTTGCCAGCTCCTTAGTTGTGGCACATGGGCTCCTTAGCTGCAGCAGGGGGGCTTCTTAGTTGCCGCTCAAGAGCTCCTTAGTTGTGGCTTGCCAGCTCCTTCATTGCAGCTAGTGGGCTCCTTAGTTGCGGCTCGCCAGCTCCTTAGTTGTGGCATGCGAACTCTTAGTTGCGGCATTCATGTGGGATCTAGTTCTCTGAGCAGGGCTCGAACCTTGGCCCCATGCATTGGGAGCGCAGAGTCTTAACCACTGTGCCACCAGGGAAGTCCCACTTATTTCTTTTTAAGCTTAAAAATTAGAATATAAATGTAACTCATAAAAATAATTTCAGCACTATATAATATATGGTGCAGCCATATGCTTAGAATCTACAAAGAGAATTGTTATACCTTGTAAAGGTATAGCTAAAAAGTAGAACTTCAAAATCTATTAATTAACATGTGACTATTTTTAAAAATTTGATTATAGTTCCATTCTGTAGATGACATTGTCTTGAGGATTAAGTAGTTGGGTCCTTCGTGTCATTTGATTTTTAGTGACTGCGTATATTCTAAAACCCTGTAGTAAAGGAGGTGTGATAGGAAATTACAATCATATCTATCTTAATAAAGTAGCATGACACAGTAATTATTTAATTTTGTAAAATACAGTTTCATGCTAGTGAATTCAAAACTTTCTAAATATACTTTATAAGCTTCAGTGTCTTTGGTAAAATGGGAGTAATACATAGCCATGAAAATACTATGAGAAATGATATTTGATATACAGTTGACCATTGAACAACATGGGGATTAGGGGTGCTGACCCTCTGTGCAGACAAAAATCCTCATATAACTTATAGCAGCCTTCCGTAGACAAGGTTCGTCTGTATACTCAGTTCCATATCCCTGGATTCAACCAACCATGGATTGGGTAGTACCGCAGTATTTACTATTGAAAAAATCTGCATATAAGTGAACCCATGCAGTTCAAACTCTTGTTGTTCAAGGGTCAACTGTATATAGAAACTACTCAGGCATATAGTAAATTTTCAAAAATTACTTTTCCTATTGTTGACGTTGCTATGGTGGCTCCCACTGTTTTTCACGTATACAATAAAGTAGCACAGAAATATTAAAAATCTGTGAAAGAAAAAGCAAGGTAGACAATAACAACCCAGGAAAGATAACATTTTTTGCTTATTTTACAATAGTTGCTTGTATCCTACTTTAGATGTCAGAAGTACGAGTTTAATTTACACAATTTCTAAGAATTTAAATCTGGACATTTTGATTTAACACTTCTATAGTTGTACTTTTTTTTTTTTTTTTTTTTTTTTTTTGCGGTATGTGGGCCTCTCACTGTTGTGGCCTCTCCCGTTGCGGAGCACAGGCTCCGGACGCGCAGGCTCAGCGGCCATGGCTCACGGGCCCAGCCGCTCCATGGCAAGTGGGATCCTCCCGGACCGGGGTACGAAACCGCGTCCCCTGCAACGGCAGGTGGACTCTCAACCACTGCGCCACCAGGGAAGCCCTAGAGTTGTACTTTGATATTTTATGTATTGAATGCAGATAAAATGAACAAAGACACTTCTATAAAGATAAAACACCTCAGCTCAAATCTAAAAACCAGAATGCCAATAAAAGAGTTGATAAACTCAAGAAGCAACATTAATTTTTAACTGAAATGCTTAAATCTAAATGGTCCTTGATAACTGGTATTTATATTATCAGTTTTCAACCTTTACAAATTTTTATCAACATAAACTTATTTTCTTCTCTGCTTCTATTCCATCTAGAAACATTGTTAAAATGCTTCCTCAGTTAGATGCCATGAAAATGCATTGGTCTTGCTCTTGAGTTCACAGTATGGCAGAGTAGAGAGGCCAACAGTTACTATAATGAACACAGGAGCTTTAGGAAAAGAGGTTACAAAAAGTTAGAGTAATTTCACACCATATAAGCATAAATGTGGTTAAGTCTCATAGGGAAATCTGAATTTCTGAAATCCATTAAAATATATAGAAAATATTTATAAAAAAGGAGAAGTTCGATCATAAAAGTAACAAAATCACTAAGAAAAAGTATTACTGTATCTTGATAACCTTAGGATGAACCTTAGGATTTAAATGCATTAGTGACCTTTTTTTTTCTCTTAGAGTCCATATATATGTGTTAGCATATGGTATTTGTTTTTCTCTTTCTGACTTACCTACTAGGGACAAGATGGGAATAAAGACACAGACCTACTAGAGAATGGACTTGAGGACATGGGGAGGGGGAAGGGTAAGCTGTGACAAAGTGAGAGAGTGGCATGGACATATATACACTACCAAGCGTAAAATAGATAGCCAGTGGGAAGCAGCCGCATACCACAGGGAGATCAGCTCCGTGCTTTGTGACCACCTAGAGGGGTGGGATAGGGAGGGTGGGAGGGAGGGAGACACAAGAGGGAAGAGATATGGGAACATATGTATATATATAACTGATTCACTTTGTTATAAAGCAGAAAGTAACACATCATTGTAAAGCAATTAAACTCCAATAAAGATGTTTAATAAATAAATAAATAAATAAATAAATAATAAATAAATGCATTGGTGTTTTCAAGTGTATGTATTTTATAATTATGGGATCAATATACTATTATGTAGTCACTTCTAAAGTTCTGGTCCAAGATGGCAACTGAACTCACCCTGTCTCATGGATACATTGAAATATACAGCTATACATGGAGCAATTCCCACTGGAAAAAATCCAGAAACTAGCTGAGCAACTCCTACATGTGGGGTGAATGAGAGAATACCCACATCAAAACAGGTCCTGGCATACCCTCAACTACTGGGGCTGTTAAGAACAAAGAAGGCAGCTTGTACAATCACAAAGGTTTGATAGACAATCAAGAGTTTGGGCTAGGTGGAATGATAATGTTTATCTCCTACACGAGACCACTCCATCAAGATTGAGAGAGGTGGCTGTTTTATCCAGTGTGCAGAAACCAACACAGAGAGTCAAGGAAAATGAAGAAACAGAGGAATATGTTCCAAATAAAGGAACAAGATAAAAGTCTAGAAACAGACCTTAATGAAATAGAGATAGGTTATTTACTTATAAAAAGTTTAAAATAATGGTCATATAGATGCTCACCATCTTTATGGTAGGAGAACAATGCATGAAGAAAGCATAAATTTCAACAAACAAAATATAAGGACATACCAAACAGAAATTACAGAGCTGAAGAATACAGTAACTGAACTGCAAAATTCATAGGCCAGTTCAACAGCAGACTAGAGAAGTGAAAGAAAGGATCAGTGAACTTGACAGGGCAGTGAAATCCATCCAAGTAGAGGAGTAAAAAGAAAAAAGTATGAAAAAGAATGAAGGTAGATTAAGGGTCTTAAAGGACACCATCAAAATGAAAAGGCAACCTTTGGAATAGGAGAAAATATTTGCAAATATATTTCTGATAAGGTGTTGATATGAAAGTATATATTAATATATAGAGAATTCATACAACTCAATAACAACAACAACAACAAATAAACAGTCTGATTGAAAAAATGGGCAGAAGAAATGTATAGACATTTTTCCAAAGAAGACATACAAATGGCCAACAGGTACACGAAAAGGTGTTCAAAATCACTATTAGGGAAATACAAATCAAAACCACAGTGAGAAGTGACTACACACCTGTTAGAATGGCTTTTACCAAGAAAAAACAACAAGCATTGGTGAGGATGTGGAGAAAAGTGAACGCTTGTGCATCGTTAGTGGGAATGTAAATTGGTACAGCCACTATGAAAAACAGTACGGTAGTTTCTCAAAAAATTTAAAAAAGAACTACCAAATGATCCACGTATCCCACTTCTAGGTATATATCTGAAGGAAATGAAAACAGGATACTGAAGAGATATCTGTACTCCCATGTTCACTACAGCAATACTCACAGTAGCCAAGAAATGGAAACAATATAAGTATCCATTGATGGATGATTGGAAAAAGATGTGGTACATATATACAATAGAATACCGTTCAGCCATGCAAAAGGAAATCCTGCCATTTGGGACAACATGCATGGACCTTGAGGGCGTTATGCTCAGGGATATAAGCCAGACAGAGAAGGACAAATACTGCACGGTATCACTTATATATGGGGAAAAAAAGTCAAACTCATAGAAAGAGAGTGGTTGCCAGAGGTTGGGGATGGGGGAAATAGGGAGAAATTGGTAAAAGCGTATACAGTTTTAGCTATAAGTTGGAAAAGGTCTGACTGGTGACTATAGTTGCTAACACTGTATTTTATTTATTTTTTATTTTTATTTATTTATTTATTTTTTGGCCACACCGTGCAGCACACGGGATCTTAGTTCCCTGACCAGGGATTGAACCCACGCCCCCTGCAGTGAAAGCATGGAATCTTAAATCTGCCAAGAACGTAGAACTTAGTCTCATACACAATGTATTCATAAATCAAATCACCACGATGTACACTTTAAATATCTTATAATTTTATAAGTCCATTATATCTTGACAAAGCTGAAATAAAAAAAATTAAAAAATAAGCTGTGCATAAAATAAACATGAGCACACTAAGGAAAAATCTTCACATTTGCATTTAAATTTGCAGTTTAAATCTACTTTAACTTTACATATTTATTAACATGTTACATTAAAAGCTCTGATATTTTAAAGCCTTACAAAAATGTCATTTCTATTATTAAAATAACATGAAAATATTATGATGTTATAATTAGAGCATTAAGTGTTGACAAAACTAAAATACTTGTCTCATTTCAACACTATCATGTTCTACATCTAAGCATCAAGGAAAAGCAAAATTTTTATCAGTGAACATACTATCTTATGAATAGTAGTCTTTAAATCAATAGAGTTGATTATTCATAATAAAGTTATTACAGGAAGAAGATACACTGTATAGTTTAGTCATGTCATTAGTTGGGCTGAAGAAGAAGAAAGATTGTCTCTATACATATTAATGCTAATGAAGTACTAAGGATAATGAAAAAGTCTCCAAAGGATAGTTCAATTAAATCTATTTTTATAGTTCTCGTTAATTATATTCCTGCATAAGGCTGTGAAAATTTATTTTTACACTCTTGCACTGACTAATGTTATCAATTATCCAAGTAAATATTTATTAAAATAAACCAAATTATACTAGAAGTCCATAATCATTTCCTTTGCATGTCTTATCAAATGGTACATTAATTCATTAATACTTGAATATGAAGACCTAAAGAATATTTCACTATTTGTTTTTTAACTTTACTTACTTTTGCTCATTATAAGAAAATCACTTCTACAAATACAACAAAGTATATCAATTGCCTTATTAGCAATCCATACTTGACTGTTTCCAGAAACATCAAAATGGCAACACCACATTCATGCCAAATACAATCCAACTCTAAGTCTGGGTATGCAAATTAAAAACTCATCTATTCCCATTAGCTTTTCCTAATCCAGCCAACTGCTGTATAACATCCTTTTTCCTAGTCTTAAATATGTAAACATACATGAAGAGTTTGAAGTGAACATCGTATTTCACATTTCCATGAACAAAAGTTCACCACTTGTCTTTTCTATTGTAGTTTGAATAATATTAAGGCAAAAATGTTGCATGGGATTCATAGCATGTATAAAATGCTATTCACACTTACATCATACTGGATGAGATGGGTCCAAATTGGCCTGCCATAGGACTGAAATGGCCATTGGCATGGGAAATAAGGAAGATAAATCATGGATATACATCAGAAGACACTGGTATATTGGATTTGTTGAGCAACACCTTTCAAATGGCAGATGATGTATGTACTGATAAAGTATTTTTACTAAAAGGGCATAGGATTTCCTCTTCCTGAAATGCTTCAGAAATAATTCTCATGAAGAGTAGTTCTCAGGACTTCCACATCATAAATGCACATTTCATTCACACAATAAGATAAGGATTTTTTCTTTATTTTAGCTTATATAAGTCAATTGCAAAGCTACAAGCATAAAGACAAAATCTGAGGGGTTTGCACGATACTCCTATAAAAGGCAATTAAAATAAATGTATTCCCTGGAAACATCATGCTAGTTTTCAAGCAATATTACAAAGCTATAGTAATTGAAAGAGTATGGCATTGGCATAAGAACAGACATAAACTAATGGAACAGAAGAGAGAGCCCAGAAATAAACCCAAACATGGTGAATTACAACAAAGGAGCCAAGAATACACAATGGGGAAAGGACAGGCTCTTCAGTGAATGGCGTTGGGGAAGCTGGACAGCTACACACAAAAGAATGAAATTGGACCATTACCTTACACCATACATAAAAATTAACTCAAAATGGATCAGAGAGTTGAATGAAACCATAAAATTCTTGGAAGAAAACTCATGTGGTAAGCTTCTTGATACTGACCTTGGCGATGATTTTTTGGACTGACACCAAAAGCAAAAGGCAACCAAAATCAAAAATAAATAAGTGGGACTACATCAGACTAAAAGGCGTCTGTACAACAAAGGAAACCATCAATGAAATGAAAAAGCAACCTACTGAATGGGAGAAAATATTTTCAAATCATATAGTTGATAAGGGGTTAATATCCAAAATATATAAAGAATGCATACAACTCAATAACAAAAAAAAAAAAACAATCTGATTGAAAAATGGGCAGAAGACCTGAATAGACATTTTTCCAAAGAGGACATACAGATGGTCAACAGGTACATGAAAAGGCGCTCAAAATCACTAATCATAAGGGAAATGTAAATCACAATGAGATTTCACCTCACACCTGTTACACTGGCTATCATCAAAGACAAGAAATAACAAGTGCTGGTGAGGGCGTGGAGAAAAGGGAACTCTTGTGCACAGTTGGTGGAAATGTAAATTGGTGCAGCCATCATGGAAAACAGTACAGAGGTTCCTCATAAAATTAAAAATTAATAAATTAAACATGATACAGCAACTCCATTTCTGGGTATTTATCTGAAGAAAATGAAAACATTAACTTGAATAGATACATGCACCCCCGTGTTCACTTCAGCATTATTTACAATAGCCAAGATATGGAAACAAACTATATCTTGTCTATTTATAGATGAATGGATAAAGAATGTGTTATATATACACAATGGAATATTATTTAGCCATAAGAAAGAAGGAAATCTTGCCATTTGCGACAACATGGATGGACCTAGAGGGCACTGTACTAAGTGAAGTAAGTCGGACAGAGAAAGACAAATACTACATAGCATTACTTATATGTGGAATCTTAAAAGAAAACAAACAGAAAACCAAAAAAAACAAAACAATCAAACTCAGGGATACAGAGAACAGATGGCAGTTGCCAGAGGCAGGGGGTGGGAGGGCATGCAAAATGAGTGAAGGGGGTTAAAGGTACAAATATGCAGCTATAAAATAAATTAAGTCATTGGGATGTAATGTACAGCATGGTGACTATATTAATAACACAATATTACATGTTTGAAAGTTGCTGAGAGAGTAGATCTTAAAAGTTTTTATCACAAGAAAAAAAATTTGTAACTGCATTTGGTGATGGATGTTAATAGAATCAGCGTGATGATTATTTCCCAATATATACAAATACTGAATCATTATGAGGTATACCTGAAAGTAATATAATATTATGTCAACTATATCTAAATAAAAAATTATTCCATTTAGCAGTACTTAGGGTCCAAAATGAACTGATTCTTTGATATGAAAGTGGATGCTATGAAGTGAGAAAATAGGGTCAATTTATAGATATGGCTTTAATACTGACTTGTTAAGATACTGATCTCATTGATGGCAGGCCAGGACTTGGGGTAGGGTCATCTACTACATGTGCTAAAGAAAAACGTTGTACTGGGAGATGCTTATGTAACCCTATGATGTCACTGGAAAGAAAATAGTTTACACTTATTTTACGGTAAAGCTATGATGTGCTTTCCCAAATGATAGTTTTACTTAAAAGATTGTAGGAAGAAAAATAATATCCTAATTCAAAATAGAGTATTAAGTGTTCCTTTTGTACTTCTGAACATAATAGAGATTGTGCAGACATACACTATTGACTCGCAGTGAAGTATTTCTGTATAAACCACACCCTTTGAGTCCATGTACCTGTGACTTGTTTCTAACCAATAGGACCTGACAAAGGTGATGTGATAGTCACCACCATGATTATATTATGTAAGATTCCATCTCAGCAGACTAGAATGAATCTTCTGCTAGCCTTGAAAAAGTAAACTGGGATGTGTGAGGGGGACTGAGTGGGCCCCACAGATGCTGAGAGTGGTCCCCAGCTGACAGCCTGCCAGAAAATGGGGAATTTAGTGCCACAACTTGGAGGAATTGAATTCTGCCAACAACCTCGTGACCCTGGAAGAAGATCCCCAAGCTCTAGAACAAAACACAGACTGGTCAACAAACAGACTGCAGCTTTGTGAGATCCTTACCAGGGCACCCAGTCCATGCTTAATTTCTTGAACCATGAAAACTGTGAGATACTAAATGTGTGCTGTTTTAAGCCATTAAACTTGTGGTAACTTGTTATGCATCAATAGAAAATTAATACAAAGATGAAAGCTGTATTCTGAGTCTTCTCTGCACAGAATATACAGGGACCTTATCTTGGTAGCAAAACCTGTGGAACATTTTATGTTTATAGTAGCTACCACAGTGATTTAGCAGCTACAGAGGGTAGGAGATAAAGGGAAAATAGGCCATGAAGAGATAATGTTTTGTCCTTCATAAATGAAGAGGAAGAGATTTGTGTATCAGTTTTGCAATGGTGGGGTTACGGTATAATATATGTAGCAAGTACATGGCATCTAGGCTGCACTAAATATATAACTGAATGAATTATGAATGGATGAAAATTGAAACGCCTAATTTTCCCCAAGCAGGACTGATGCATCAGTGACCGTGATGTTAAAAATAATAGATTCGTATTGTATTCTGTTCTTAGAAAATTCTATAGAAGTATATTAACTCAATGAATCTTGAAAGAACAAACAAGAAACCCTCTATTTTACAGAAATAAAGTTTTGTGAGGTTAAGTGCTCAAGACAACACCTAATATATGGCAATGCTAGAGCGGAGCCCAGACTCTTAGTCCAAATAAATAAGTGGCTTAGTGATGAGTCTCCTGTTGGGTTAGGGCCAGGGAACCTGGTTTGGAATCAGAAAGGGTGGGTTTGGGAGCAGCATATCCACCCCTTCCCTTTCGCATTCAGTTGCAGAGAGGAGAGTGATGAGAGACATCACAATCAGGCCATTAAAAGGAGAAACTACCAAGATATAAAAAATGTTGGGGAGTCAGTATCTCTCAGTCAGTAATGACAAGAGGAAACATTTCTGGCTTAGGCAGTTTGCAGATTATACTGTACCATTTAATCTGAAGCTGTAACTGATTAGTTGGGACAGATTGTGCTCATTTTATCAATATAATTTCCATTTTTCTATTGATGCATAAATGTCTATGACTTGTTTATATCTTTATCAGACATTACAAAGATGAAAGTGTTACTTTTTAAGTATTACAGATTTTATCATTTTTGTATTTTACCATTTGTGTTAAAAAGATGAATGGCATATACATATCTGTTAAATGAATAAGTAGTTAATACTTACATATCTTAGTATACAAATCTACATAGAAGAAAGTATATACAGGCCTGGTACCATAATAATATTATAATTACCACTATTTGGGGGAGTAGTTGAGAAACTGATTTGGAGAGAAAAGTTCTGAATTTGCTGAGTCACTTTAGGGATACTATAAATAAAATCCAGGTGCCCGTATTATTTTTGTGCTACAGGCTAAACCTGTTCTCATCGAAATCAATTTGCTCTTGGTGAAGGAGGTATTCAGTGAAGTTCAACAGCTTCTACTGTCCAGTATATATCAGGGAATATTTTTCACTAAAGAGTTATTTTATAAAATTATTTCGGTTATATTCGTTACTCTATTTAAAAAACTGTTACTACTATCTGTAATGGAGAAGAAACGTTATATGTTGTTAGGTGACCAGGCTAAGAATAAACATTCCACTGAAATTGTGCTTTAAACAAAAAGTGAGCTGCTTTTATTTATCTTCATCTAGTTTTTTACTACATCAGATTTATTGAACTTTTAGTTGTCAGATGCCTCAAAATATATGACTTTGAACCAATGAATTCTATTTGGTGACTCTACTTTGTGCCAATATTATTTTATATTTAATATATTATTTGTTCCTAATCTCTTTGGTATCATCTTCAGGGATAGAAGGAAAAAGAAAGTAACATTTCTAGAGTTTCTTCTATTTTTCTTATACTATTGTTTGTGTTTTTTAATCATCTCTATAACTATTCATGTTAGTTACTATCCATACCATTTCAGGACAAAGCAGCTGAGACTAAGGAAGGTTAGAAACCTGCCTAGGTTGGCTAGCAAGTAAAAAAGCTAACATTAGAGCCCATTTTCTTCTTGAGTCCCACGTCCTTGTTCTTTCTATATAACTTTGCTCATCGCTCTAATTGTCAAGAAAATATTCTAGAAGATCAGTATAAATCCTTTCTCCTTCAACTGAATCTCATTTCTTATTACCTACTTTCCATGGCCCATTCATATACATTTTTCATTTATATCCTTATATTTAACATTAGCATCACCAATTTATCCTCCTTAACCTGTAGGTTAAACATCTTGAATGTCTTCACCGTGTCCTCACAGAATCAATTATTAATTCCTTTAATTTTGCTTTATTAAGAAAAATAGAAAAATATGTTCATCTATCTCCAGTTAGAAGCATAGCCTATAATGTCACTTCCATAGCAGGAACACACTTCTACAAGCAATATTTATCTTGACAGATGTCAGGAAAAGTGATGATGTGAATGAGGAACTAGTCCTAACAGCAGATACTTCCTTTGTCACTAAGGAAATGCACACAAGCTTTCACTAAAATGTACCAGGAAGAAACTGTGATTTTAGAAGAGATTCAGTCCAAATAGTATTTTATTTCTATAGTTGTATAATTTGTTTATTCCTAAAAATAATTTGAGAGGCTTGCAAAAAATTATGTCATACATAATTTGGACTGTTGCTAAGAATGAAAGAGAAAAAGCCATCCTGAATGGGGAGGGAGAAATTTGGGGGTCAAGGCACCTTCGCAGAATCTGCTCAGTTTCCTAGAACTTGCAGCAGTTACGATGGAACACACATGTTCCCAAATGGACTGTGACACTTCTTCGTGTTCCACGAGAAACAGAAAATATGACAAAATTGTTTTAACTTTCTAAGACTCGGCCTTAAAAAAAAAAGTTTTCTCACGAAGTGTTCATGTAAATAACATTGGAGGCATGTTAGTGCATGTCAGGTATAATTTATATCAACTGCATGAAGCAGAGTTCACCACATTTTTGCCTCAGTTCCCTTTTATTTTATATACCACATGTGAGGACAGCAGTGCGTTCTCAAATAAAAGTGATCAAACATTTTTATTTGATCACCTGGTGCACCTTATTTGATTATGGTTAAGCTTCTTTCAGAATTCAGCTTTGAAGCAAACAAGACAAAAACCATGCTTCAATGATTTCAATGATACCCATACCACCTATCAAATTAAATTCAGATTCTTTACTTGTCTGGTCCACCATGATCTGGCCCTAACTTTGGTTCCTTTTATGTACTCTGTGTTCTATCAAAACAAAACGGAAAAAAAAAAAAAAAGAAAAACCCAAACAAAAATAATCTGTCTTCCTGCAGTGACAAAGTCATTGAAAAGAAAAAAACAGCACTAATTATGGTCTAAGGTCTAAAATTAAGACTCAGTATTATGTACTGCCTCATGAACTGGTCAAATTAGCAGGGTCTTAAATGGTCTAACCATAAGATCCCCTCCCTACTCTGGTGGATATAAGGACCCCTAGCCAAACAGCCCTCCTTATCAAGGGGATCAAGTACAATTTCTGCTTATCCCTGAGCAGCTGAGCTTCAGTTTCCTCCAAGTCTAGGAAATTATTCAACCAAGTCAATCATATCTTCCTTCAAGAACCAGGGGCAGTCCAACCTTTTGATACTAAAATGTTGGCCTTCCACAGCTGGTTGTTTACTCTTTTCCTAAGTAAAACCCCCATGTGGCCTATATATTTTAAGGAAATAATGAATATCATGGCTGCATTTTTTCACTGTAGTATTGTGGTATTGTTTATAATACTGAAAAGGGGAAGACAACACAAATGTCCAACAATTGAAGAATGGTTGATGTAGATGATTAAATATCTACAAACATGATAAAAACAAGTAACTAAATTTATGTTTATGAAGAACTCTTGACGTAACAGGAAAATGTCTTTGTTAGGCAATTTACATTATATTAAAAATATGTATGTAAACTACTTTACAATTTACTCCTAACTTTTACTGTGTGTATACATGGGTATAAACAAGATAAAAAGGAAAGAGAATATAAATTGTCAAATTACAATGGCTTTTATTTTCATCTTTATATTTTTCACTACTACCATAATTTACTGATGATTGATCACTCTGTCTATCCATCCATCTGTCCATCCAGCTATCTACACATACATATACCCACACACACACACTCATTTTACGTATACATACAAAGAAGAGAGTTGAAAATGATATATGCATTTAGCCATTTAGCTACTGGTAGCTGAAAGCCAGATGGGAGGTTTGCCTTTTAGATCTCTAAAAGAGGAAAAAGAAATGAAAATCTTCATGAGAAAATGGGGAAAGATGTGTTCTCTATATCCCATTGATAAAATTCTTTGAGCAAATGAAGATATGCAGTACAAAAATTGTACGTGTACAAACATGTACCCGTGGTTTGTGCCATATTTTAATTTTCATTAGACAGTCTCATGTATTCATTGCTTCCTATGTATTAGCTCCACTTCTTCAAGTGGCTTGCAAATTCTTGGAAGCAGAGTGGTCACCACAGGCTTTTCCTGTATCTGCCTCATAGCTAGGTTAAGGTTGAATCTATATTCAATATGAACTATTTATTTTTTTATAGTGGGCAACTGAAAGATAGGCCTTTGTTTATCGTAACTGTACTTTCTGTAATCCTATATTATTTGAAAATTTTTCAAGTAAATTTAACAGTTAAAAAAGGTGGCTAAATTTTTGTTTCAGTATTTTTATTGACTATGGAACATATTCTATGGAACATGGGGGTATTTTTTTAAACTAATTTGCTGATCATATCTTTGAGAAATACTGGGTAAGATATATAGAACTATTCTTACCATCTAGAAGGTTCCATCTAAAGTCTGAATACACATATCTATCTAAGTCACCTCTAAGTTTGTGGATTTTCTCTGTAAACACTCATAAATAAGAAAAAAAGGAGGAGAATGATATCAGTATTTGGTGGAAATGGTTATACTTTCAAATTATTTCAGAAGCGAATAGAAAATATGCAAGTACAAAGTAAACAGTATAATTATTTTCATATCTTTTTAACATATTTAAGATTTTCATTTGCTTTCTTAGGATTTTGCATACATAATTTCTTTGGTTGCATACTGGGACAATATAATGACTGACCAAACTATGTAAATAAGGCAATTATCACAAATGTAATCATTTCCATTAAAAAATTATTGAAATATAAACCATAGTATGAGGGTTTATTTGCTGTGTATATATGTATGCATGTATGTAAACTCCCTATCCTCTTCCAAATACGAAAACATAATTCACTCAATGCCTATTCATTTTGCCAGTGTTTGAGATCTCCATTGATTAACAGGAGGAAGTAGAAAGTCTGACTAGCTATTCTTTGCTTTTAAAGCTATTCTTAAATACTTCTGCTCAGATTTTTAAAATTTTAGGCCAATAAAACTCCTTCCAGTGATTAGTATTAAATGGGAAGAGAGGAAGAAATTCTATAGCAGATGGTACAGTTCCTGCATTGTTGTCACAACTAGTCACTAATGTTCTTTATGAACAAAGCTGGGATGTCTACTCTCACTACTCTGTTCAGTATTGTACCACACTTTTAGCAATTGCAATAAGGACAAAAATGAAACTTATCCCCATTGGAATGGAACAAGTAAAACTGTCTTCACTTGCAGATAACATAATCTTGCATGTAGAAAATCCTAAGAACTCCACCAAAAAAACTATTAGAACTAAAAACACTACCAAGATTATAAGCCAAAAGGTCAATATACAAAAATCAAATATTTCTATAAAAGGGCAATGAATAGTCCAAAATTGAAATTAAGAAAACAACTGCATTCTCAATAGCATCAAGAAGAATAAAATAATTTGGGAGACATTTAGCAAATGAAATGCTAGTTTTGTACACTGAAAACTATAAAACTTTACTGAAAAAAATGAAAGGATATCTCAGTAAATGAAGAGGTATTACATGTTCATGAATTAGAAGATTCAATGTTGGTAAGAGAGCCATTCTCTCCAAATTGATCTATAATTTCAATGCAACCTCTATCATAATCCCAGTAAGTTGATACTAAAAAAATATGGAAGTTAAAAGGATCAAGAATAGCCAAAACTATCTGGAAAAAAAAAAGTTGGAGGACTTCCACTACCAGATTTCAAAACGGAATATAAAGCTATATAGTAAGCAAAAGAGTGTAACAGTTAGGCGTATAGTCAAACAGTACAGAATTGAGAATCTAGAAATAAATTCTTGTATTAATGGTAGATTGATTTTTGACAAAGATACCAAGGCAATTCAATGGGGAACATATTTTTTTAACAAAAGGTGCTTGTACAATTAGATATCCATTAGTGCTTCAAAAAAATGAACCTGGATCTCAGCCTCATACCATACACAAAAACCAGCACAAAATAGGTCATTGACCCGAATGTTTAAAGCTTCTGGTATAAAACACAAGAGAAAATCGTTTTGACCTTGGGATAGTTCTTAATACATTATCAAGAGCAGCATGGTTCACAAACAAACAAACAAAAATCAATAAACTGTTCCATTAAAATGTTAAAACTTTTCTTTAAAACACACCTTTAAGAAAATAAAAAGACAACACACAGATTAGAAGGAAATTTATGCATGCCATGTATCTTATAAAAGACACATCCAAATATATAAAGAACTCTCACAACTCAGTATGAGGACAAACAACCCAAATAAATACGGGCAAAATTTCTTAATAAATACTTCACCAAAGAATACGTATGCTTTGCTTATAAACCTGAAAATATGCTCATTATCATAGGTCATGAGGAATATTCAAGCTAAAAATAACAATGAGATATCATCCACACTCACCCCAAAAGACAGACATTACCAAGTGTTGACAATGACATGGAAAAAGTGGAATCCTTACACACTGCTGGCGAGAATGCAATATGGTACCTTCATCTTGAAAAACTATTTGGCAGTTTCTTAAATAGTTAAGAAACTTACCATGTAACTCAGCAGTTCCTCTTCTAGGATGCCATACAGAAATATCATATGTCCAAACTAAAACGTGTATGCAAGTATTAAGAAAAGCCAGGCAAAATCCAATGGATAAAAAAATATACACAATCTAAACAATGGAATACTTCTTAAGAATAAAAATAGCAAACTTCTGATACATGTTACAAAATGGATAAACCTAAAAAATACGGGAAAGGGAAAGGAGCCAGACACCAAAACTGTAAACTGTGTGATTTAACATATGTGAAGTGCCCAGAAAGGGTAAACTCAGAGACATAAAGTAAATTTCCTGCCTGTGGCTGGGAGAGGAGTGTTGGAAGTGGCTATTGCTATCAGACCCAAGGGAACTTTTTTGCAATGATCGAAATGTTCTAAAACAAAATTGTGGTGATGGTCACACAACTCCATAAATTTATAAAAGTCATTGATTTGCACACATACAACGTGCATATTTATGATATGTAAAGTTGTTGAAATAATAATTTAAAAAGGGCTATCCACAATGGTATTCCGACCAACTCAGATCCAATGAGATCTGTTATATTTATCTCCTGTTTCTAAAAGCTCATGAAGATGGTGGACTAAAGAGGCATAGAAAATGAGCCGTTATTTCCATAGAAGACACTGCTGTCTTTTGAACCTAAACATTTTTAATGCTCTTCACTACTGCACTTCCTAATTAGTCTTTCTAGCCTTGCAGATGGAGCCAGTCTATTGCAGAACTATACATAAGCAAATATCTTTTTTAAAATCAGAAGAATTTCTTTGACTTGTTTCAAACAGCTGTGTTTCTGGAGCCATAAGACGAGTTCTAAATAAAAAAGAGACTCATTTCTTGAGCACTGCATTTTATCTTTTTTTCTGATAATTTCTGTCTAAGAGAAGGGGAAATAACATTTGTTGAGTGTATAGTAAGTATAACATTTTGGGCTAGGTGCACTTGCAATTACGTGAGATAGAGAGAGCTGGTCTTATTTTATGGTTGAGCAAACTTATTCTCAAAATTTAAATAAGTGATAGCGCTGGACTCCAACTCAGGTCTTTCTAATTCTAAAACTCATGACCTGTTTTCTTCATTTTGCTGCCTTCTACTTGTTTGAATAAAGATTTTCAAAACCACTGTATAGTTGTTGATCAACACCTATAAGAGTATCTTTGAAGTTTACGGTAAAAAGTTAAGTATCTATTTCCTTAAAATTATGGGCCACTTAATAGAAGACTGTATGCATGTATTTTCCTCTGCATACATCATAAAATACTATAAATAATGGTACATATGTATATGTGTGTACACACTTATACATATATACATACGTCTATGAAAAATAAAGTTTTATAAATTCCCTGGCTTTGTCTCAGTTGTTCCTAAAATTTTACTATAATAATTACTCACATTTAATATTCTCCTACTAAAGTATGAGTAATTTGTAGATCAAGGTCTTTGTTGGATTCATTCTAGTAATAAGCAACCAACACAATGTAAATCACACCATGGGTGTTCTGTCAATAACTATTAATGAATAAAAAAATTTTAATGAATTCAATATAAGTTTAAAAGCAGTTATAAAATATACTTTATTTGTGTAAGTTTTTTATAGGAAGAAATAAAAACTTATTTAGAATTTTTTAAACTTTCTCTATAAAGATCCTTAGAGAAGTATTTCTCAAACATTTTGGTTCCAAGGAGCCATTTATATTTTTTAATATTATTAGGGACCTCAAAAAGCTTTTGTTTATATGGGTTATAATTATGTGTATTCTCTGTATTATAAACTAAAACTGAGAATTTAAAGTATTTATTAATGAATTTAAAGTATTAATAAACTCATTCTATGTTAAAATAAATCACATTTTTAATAAAAATATATTTTAAAACCAAAACATTTATGAGAAAGGTGGCATTGTTTTATATTATTGCAAATCTGCTTGATATTAAGTTAAATAGAAGACAGCTGAATTCTCTTATCTGTTATATACAGTCTATTGTGATGTCACACATCAATTAATCTCTGAGAAACTCTACTGTATATTCACAAGAAAATAAGAGTGCAAAAGGCAAATGCTACCTTAGTATTACTATGAAAATAATTTTGACCTTGAAAACCCCCTGAAAGAGTCTTGGGTACCATGAGGGTTCCAGGCTCATACTATGACAACCACATAGTAGAAAGAATTATGAAAAAAAACACAACTTTCTAATCCTGTCTGCTATTTTGAAATTACTTTTGCTTCCAATAAATAGAAATATATTTTTTCCTTTTCTGTGACGTATGCTGGTTTCATATAATTCTTATAAAATATTTTAATGCTAGACCCATTTAGAATGGTCTATTAAAATACTAAAAAAGATATATTTTATTTCTACTTTCGATGGGTTTATATAACTAAAATGAAAATTTACTAACGACAATTTCCCCCTCTGTTTAGGAGAGCAGAAATACTACATTTTATTCTTCTCTTCTTCCTTGATTACATCCTTATCTTTTTGACAAAGGCAGTTAAATTATTAGCTTAGATAGCTTTTTCACTATTGATGAAGCTATTGGACACTGCTGTTTTTCTCTAAATGTGAGAGACAAACAGGAATTTAATTTTTTTATTATGAAAAATTTCATACATATAAAAAAGTAGTGACAAGACCGTAATAAACCCCAGTATGGTTGATCTTCCAGCTCCAACAATTAATCAAATCATGGTTAGTTTTGTCCCATCTATTTCTTTACCACTCTCTACACAGATAATTGTGAAGCAAATTCCACACAAGACACTGTTTCCTCTGTAAATATTTTAGTATGCATCTCTAAAAGATATATTCCATTTTTAATGAAAACATTAACATAAAAATGACACTGATAGCTACGAATAACTTTACTGTCACCAAATATTTAGTCACTCAAACTAAGCTTTTGGTAGACCAGCAAATAACAGAGATTAGCCAGGAGTGTAAACGCTCTATGCCAGGGTTTGCCTATTAACCTCAAATTTCTGGAGGCTGTTTGCTAAAAATTGCCGTTTCTGGTTCTAGTCTTGCATATACATGCATTTAAATCCCTTTCAGGTACTTAAGACTTATCTGAAGACAATACAAATTGCTTCAAAACGTTTACTTTAGAATGAGATCGTGCTACCGGATACATGGAAAATATATTCAGTAGTAACGCAGGGTAAATACAACAAGGAAAATATTTTTATTATTATTTTAGGCAAATATCAAAATAAAAAGGAGCTTGCAGAGAGATAATATAATACACTAGTAAATTTACCGTTCAAAACTATAAACCTCTTTTCTCATTTTGCAAAATCTATATACAGAGGAAACTGAATTTAGTTTTCAGACTAGAATATTTATAACAAGAAATCAATAGCTCTTATTTCTGTTATTCTTATATTTAAAAATAAGAATTATTTTTTCTTAATTGTAGTAAAAGAAAACAAATTAAAAAATTTTCCTAATTGTAGTAAAAGAAAAATTAAAATAAGCTGCAAAAGAAAAATGATAAGGTTGAAGGGATAATTACTTTGACATAGTATATTAATAGTAATACAACTAAAAAATAGACATATTGATATAGAGTCCTGATAATTTAGTAAAAATACTTTGAAGATTTTTGTTGTACTCCCTGAAAAAAATAATTTTGGTATTGCTAGAAAGTATTATGTTGTTTTGCTTTATGAGCTGGAGGGAACTGAAATAGTTTGTAGCAGGTAGTTATTTCTACAAAAAGAGTCCCTGGATTTTAAGGCTCACCCCTGGAATGTTCATCAGTACTTAAAATACAGTCTGTATACAATAAAATCTTGAAAATTTGAATTATCTATCTCTGGCAGAAGAAAAATTACCCAATCTTAAAAGAAAAACAACAATATTAGGCTCTAAATCGATTCATTCTCTATGAAAATAAAGAGAGGACAATTGCTCAAAGCAAAACCTGTTCCACATCTACATTCTCTAGGGTCTAAAATCTGCAAGGAACAACAGGAAGAACACTGAAGAAATACCTCTTTTTTATTCTCTATCAGTCCTTAAAAAGAAAAACCCTCCAACACATAGGCCATGTTAGATATACCACCTATACATATATCCATATATATTCATGAATATTTTCTGTTGATGTACGTTGTCTATGAAACAAAGAGTGAGAATATAGGGAAATACTTGAGTGAGAATATAGGTAATTTTCATATTTTAAAAATTTATTAACTATGAGAAAATTTATACTTCCATCTCACAAATATGAGGACTTTTTATTTGTAAACTAAATTCAACTTGAGATCTGGATTAGATTCTGAACCAGAAAAAAAAAATTAGCGGGGATACTCAAAATCTGGATAAGGCTTGTAGATATTTCAGTACTATCATATTAATGTTAATTTCTTGTTTTGATCATTTTTTGTGGTTAGATAGATGTTAACATTAGTGAAACTGGGTAAAGGGTGGGCAAAAGAACTGTGTTATTTTCTGGGAGTCCAAAGTATTTCAAAATAACAAGGTTAAAATTTCTGTCATAAGTTTGGTTTACAGAAGAACACAAACAAATAAAAATCAGCAAAATTGATAATCTTCAAATTGATAAGGTATAGGGGAATCTATTCTTTAGAAAAATTCAAGTTAGTTTTCTACTTTCTGTGCAAGAATGTTTTATGGTCCTATGACCATATTACTAAACAGTGCAATAATTATGGAGCATTGTAATGTCATGCACATTTTTTAAAATGAAGATAACAGAATGATCTAAATATATATGCCATTTAGTAATGTATCATACTAATGATTATGCCATTATTGTCTTTTATATTTAAATGCACAACCTGCTTATTTTTTGAAATTTTCCAATACACAACTTTTGACATAAAAAGTGCTCTTTTCTAAAGTTTAATGAGTCATCTAAACTGAAATTCAAATACATATCTCAGTGCGACATTAATGAAAAGAACTAGATTATTTGATTTCCTTTACCTGAGACTGTGTGATCCTTGGAGTCTCTTGTTATTTTTATTCTTGCATGAGGAAAGATGTAGTGCACAGTTTTCCCGTTCATCTGTATAATCTAAGACGTACATGTGATAAGGTGAAAAAGCAATGTTAAAGAGACTTAAAAGGCAATTTACAGAATTCACTTTTTTTTTCAAAGCACATTGATTCAATCAATGAAAATATATTAGAAGACTCTCAAATGATGACAATTTTAAGCATTTAATACTACACAATGACGTTATTGGTTTCCGAGTTTATTATAGTCTTTATGTTTACAACCAGTTTCTCTTGCAAACTGATTTGTTGTGTTTGGAAAATCAACGAGCACATGTAACACCTAAAGGATGCCTGTTACTGTGGTAGTGCATAGTAGTGATGACAGTGGCTAGAGGAAGTATATGGAAAATTGATATCTCCTGATTTTGTTTTGGACAGCCTAGAAATAGGCACTGTCAATTTTCAGCAATCAAGTGATCCTAAGGGAGAAAAGCCACAGAAGATCCTCATACTCTGCATCTCTATCACTCTACTAGGAATGCATATTTATGTTATTTTGATTTCATTGTGGAATTTTGCTTCTGCTGAGCACATCTACCAGCAGTTTCAATGTATACCTGATGCTGAGACTAATTCTGTATAAATAAATCAAATCTTTGCTCATTCTAATATTTTCTGAAGCCTTCTTTGTATGCAAAGGTGTTACTTCTCATTTACTTCTGATGTTGTTCGGGTAGAAGAAACAACACTCAAAGTTCCTGTTACAAGTCTGTGATTTCAATTCTCATTACTGAGACTTGAACACGAGAATACTATAGACTGCATTATTGCTGTTTCCACCTGGAAAAATGAGATTTCTGAAACAAAAGTACATTAGCAAATCCAAACTTATGCTTTATATTTTATGGAATTTGGCTTTCAAAAGAGATTTGTGAAATAATGAAAGAAATAGTAAAATATTTCTATATCTATATTAATAGGATTTTATTCGGATAGAATCTTGTATTTATCACCTCAGGAGAATTTTTGACTATAATTCAAATGAAATAATAGTAAAGAGACATTCAATACTACCAATTTCAGAATACGTTTAAAGTGTTTGGGACCACCAAAACAAAATATGAAACAGAATTTAGAACTAAAGGGATCTACATTTTGTGAAGGAAGATTCCTTGTAATACTCTTGTGATATTAATGTGTCTTTGAAAATCCATCAATAAAACTGCTAGACTTCTGGATTTTAAAAGGAAAATGTACTAAAAAAAATACAAACTTAAATTATTGCCTTTAGCTTTTATTCTCTTCGGCAAAGAATAAGCTTAATCAGGCCTCTGATGGATATAAAACACTCCCCAGACAACAGCAGAATCCTGTCTAGTCCAAGAATATTATATGAATTCTGCAAAGTAAAGCTAAAGTATTGTTTGCAAGATTGTAAAAACATTATGGTCAGTATAATCAGTCAATCTTGATAATTTATACTGATGCTAATTTTGTATACCACTGAAAACCTTGTATATATTCATAACAAAAGAGTGTGCATTTCCCTCTTTTCTTCCATACTCTTGCCTCCCATTCTGTCTCTTTCTCTTTCTTACTTTCTCTCCTGGCCTCCTTACTTTCCCTCCCTTCGTCTTTTCTCCTTCATCTACTTTCCTTCTTCCGCTCCTCCTCTCCTTCCTCCCTCCCCTAATCTGCGTTTAAAGATCTTTATTTTTTACTAAAAATCAAACCATGTGCATTGAAAATCCTACAACTATTAGACATAACTCAACTTTACTTTGTTACTGTAAATAATTCATTAAAATTATGGATATTATTTCATTTTACTTCAAATGTCTTCTAATTTCACTTGGCCAAAAATAAACTAAGAAAACACAATTTTGCCTTTTGTTATTCTTTCTAATTCTCCAGTCTAGGGAGAAGTTGATAGAATCTGATAGTCCCCCTACTGCCTAGTCTAGAAGAGTAATCAGGTTTCCCAAATGTTTCATCAGTTTTATCAACTAGTCCCTACTGCCTTTCAATATGTATCTATGATGATATTAAGTAGAAGGGATGTTAAGCATCTTCATTTCCATGAATATTGCTTTCAGAGCATCTCATAGGATCTCCTGTAATTTCAGCTTCATGAATTCATTTGATCAATTAAAAACATTAAACTGCCTCAATTTTTGATCAATGTGACCAAGAGTCTGAGGAAAGCAGAAGTATCCATCTCCCACATTTGCACTAGCTGGATATTGGCTTTTTTCTAGCCAACGCAGGCAATTGTTGAGAGAGTTCTCTAGCAGATGAAGTCTAAGGGCAGGTGTTGCTTCTGCCAACTAAGAGTAGGAACAAGGCCAGAGGGCAGGACTGATGTCAAGTAGTGCCTCATACCTCTCCCCAAGAGCCAGGTTTCTGATAGCATAGTCTTTTGATGATTCTGCATTGACAGAACTATCACCTGTATGCCACCCAGAAAAAGGGTTCTTCCTCTTCCCTACCTACAAATATTTCAAGAGAAATTATGTTCATGAACTGGCCCTTCATACTTATGAAGTAACAAGTCTTGTGTTAATATATCTTTTATTTATACAGACATTCATGTTTTCTCTCACCTAAATACCTTGTATGACAGATGCAGGGGACAGAGTGCCCTTCTGGGGATCCAAGCCCTGTGTTAGGAACTGCACATATACCATGGTGGATGGAAGAGAGAGCACTTGCTCTCTAAAAGCCCGCAGACCAAGACACAATGTGTGGAGTGCTACTGGAGCACAAAGGAAGAACACCTGTGGGGAGGTGGTGGTGGTAGTTTCAGAGAAGGCTCCTTGCAAGATGAGGCATGTACATGGAGACCTCAGTGATGAATAGGGTTAGCCAAGAGAAGAGAGGAGGGGGAATGTTCAGGAAGAGGAAACAAGACATTCAAAAGCCCAGAAGAAAGAGAAAGAGTGGCTCTTCCAGAGGAGCTCAATGTACCGCAATATAGCAGTTGCATGGGAATTGCACAAGGCATGGACATTACTGCAGAGTGAAGGCATTTTGTACTAGTAGAGAAATGTTGACCTTTCTAACAACCCTGTGAAGGGTATTAATCCTATTTATAGATGAAGAGACTGAAAAAAAATTAAAAAAAAAAAAAGAGAAAGGAGTCAGGTGATCTGTTCAATTCACAAAGCAGAGTTGAATTTCTACTGAACAGTGCAGAGGTTAAACATAAATATATATATTTGAAAGGAAACAAATATAGTTTTGCAGATTTGGTTTATTTTTATGGTTTATATGATTTTGACTCTAACTTCAGAAATACTCTTCAATTTCTCTAATGTATGTTTACATTAAATATTTTTAAAGCAGACAAATTAGTGCTTGCATTAGTCAATTTGGTTTTATTACTTCTGCCTCCAGAGCATTTTATGAACATAAATTCTTATTATGCATAAGTTTTCAAATAAAAGCAGCTGGACTTATTGGTACCAAGAGTTCAATATTACCTTTTTGTGATTAAATATGCAAAGAAGTGACTGAAACAAGAATGCTATTTTGCTATCCTTCTATACCAAAATATAGTTTTGATGAGTTAATGAGGAAGACAGTATTTGAAGATAAATATTAATGCAAAAAAGCATGAATTTTGAACTTTATATAAATGTAATTAAAGCATATGTTGTCTTCAATAAAGCTTTTATTTAGAGAAATCTATAAAGCAAAACAAAGAAATTATTGTCACAAAAGTCAGTATATTTGCTACTTGTTTGGGAGAGGTTGAAAATTACAATCTGCAAAGGGCACTTGGAGGTTTCAGTGGGCAGAAAATCCTCGCTTTTTTGTTTGTGTGGTGGTTATATGGCTGTTCACTTTATAACTAGTTTATAATTCTACATATTTTCAGTTTTGAGTATTGCAGTTTTTTTTGTTTGTATGTTATATAACAAAATACAAATGTAAAAAATAACTTTTAGCAAGACAATACACATTATTACATTTACCAGTATATAATTCTAACAAGGACCCTTATATTTTCTATGTTATCAAACATAGAGAGAAATTAACTAAATAATTCTCAAATATAGCCACTCTAATTTTGGTATTATATTGCTCTATAATTATATATTTAAAGATGATGTGCTATGGCTTCAGTGAACCAAAATCATAAATCTGTAGATGTAACAGAAAATTATGAACAAAAAGTCATTAGGAATATTTATGTTTAATCTACATACAATAAAATAAATTTTAGAAAATATTTTTGGGAATGGGCAGATTATTTTAAAATTATCCTGTATAATATTAGTTGGATAAATTAGTTGGACAAGACTATTCTGATTGGATCCTCAGAAGTTTTGGGAAATAATTGTATGGAAGTTATTTTTTTTAGTTCTTCAGTTTTAATAGTTCATCTTATTAGGATTTCTTTAAAGGATTTGTGTTTTCATTAACTTGATCTAGGTTTGTCAGAAATAGTAAACTTCAGAGAAGCAAACAAGATGGGTAAGATATAACAAGTAAGTCATTAAAGAGAGATTCCTGTAATAAAAAAAATTGACAAATTGATTGTTTTAGTAATTGTAGATAACAGGTAAATTGAAATTTTTAAACATGTTCAGAATGATTTTAATCCTTTAACTTTCCCACTTCTGAGCTAGATCTATTCTAGATCTACAATACTTACAATATACAGAGAAGAACAGATTTCTATAAAATATGATAGCATCTAGAAAAACAAAATAAAATTCTGAGAAAACATTCAGAACAATTCTGAAAAATTTAGAACAAAATTCTGAGAAAAGAAAATTCTAATCAGCTGGAAATTTGTCTATGAAAACTGAAACTGGTTAGGAAAAAATCAAATCTAAGACCATAGATAATATCTTTTAGACAGTACTTATACATGTAAAAGTCTTGTTTTCTTTTACACCTTAATGTGACAAACACTGAATTATAGTAAATTCATATGGTTCTTCTGTGTTGTTCAAAATATAGCTGTCATTTACATCAGTGAATCGTTAATCAGACAGGGATGATTTAGGAGTTAATGTACATGATATAAGTAACTATCTCTTTGTGAGTATTTTAATGATGATAATGAATATACAGCCTGCAAAAATCTGATCTGTTAAGGCAACTGATTTAAGGCCACATGGCTTACCAGAGGAATCTCCCTCAGGTTATCCAACTGTTAATCTAGTAAGATCTATCAAAATTCAATTCAAACATCACCACATTTTTTCTAAAGTGAATAAGATCATGAATTATGATATTATATTTATGTAATAGTGAATAGTACCTCTAAGTTTAAGTTTTTCACCTACAAATAGGTATTAATAAAACATACTTTATGAAAGTTGTTCTGAAGATAAAATCCAAAAATGAATGTAAAACAAAAAAACACTTCCACATAATAGACCCTAAAACATCATCCCTTCACCCACAACTGACGCCTTCCCTGTCCCCAGGTGACTTGGTTTGGTCATCCTCTTATTTGCTTGACACCTGAACATACTGTTATTGGAGAACACTGAAATTACCCAAATCTATTTCACCCAATATTCTGTAAGCTCTTTAGGAGTTTCATGTATTCTCTGTGTATGGCAGTGTTGGGTATGTTGTACAAACTTAATTATCTGTTAGAGGTAAAAAATCGCTTAAATTGCCTTGGTAGAAGCATCATGGTTATGCTGCGATGTCAGTCATGGCTGATGAAGAAAGGTTACTTAGTACTTTAAGATACTGAAAAGAAAAATCATTTGTGAACTGGATTGACAAAAGTCCCATTCATTGCAGGATAACTGAGACCATTTTAGGATGAAATGAATCTTTTTTTAAAAAAAAATAAATCTGAAAGAGATTGCTCAATATAGCACTTACTTGCTCTTGATGTTGACTGAGTGGTCTAGAGTGGACCAACCTTTCTGGCAGTTTTCGATCCAGACCATGTCCATTTTCCAAACGAGACTCCCTGGGTTTGTCAAACCAATCTGTTTCTTCACGACGCAGGTGATAGGCTTTGAAGACCAAGGAAACATCAAACATTGCAACTCTAACAAATACAGATGACAGAGGGCAGATGTTCTGAAGTAGCAACATGCTCCAGGCTTATTAATCATTCATGCATTTCAAGCACAATTCCCAACAGGATCAGAAAAATCATTTCCAATATTATGTTAAAAATTTTGTACCATGGAATAACCTAGAAAAAATAATGTACCACCTGTGAAACTTTTCAAAGCAAAACAGAACAAAATTTAAATTTAGATTAGGTGAAAGAAGAAATTTAGACAGTGATTGAATAAATAAATGAACAATGAATATTTCTCAAAGGTCATTCTATTCAACCTCAGTCCATCAGTTCTACCTCCTCACCTCTCCCCATTACCCATCACCAAAATCCAAGGAAAATATATTCCTTGAATACAGAAGATTCTGTTATTTTCCCACTCTCATATCAACCCAGTACCACTATGGCTTTGGACATCAAGTGAGCATTTTTTGAAAACATGACATTTCTATGACATCCATAAATTAACAAAAACATTTATTTTTAGGAGAATCCCAGGTATCATTTCTAGGAACATGTGTGCCATAATCACCTGGTAGCCTAATACTAAAAATATATCTATTAGCATTTTTCATTAAAAATTAAACAATTATTTTCTGTGGGCTCACATATTTAGGAATTAAAGAGTTGGTTAACTGCTTTTTGTACTTAAAATGTGCCAAAACTTGACATCTTAAAATACTTTTTTGAAAATACAACCATATTTCAGTATATAAATATTATTTAAAAAATTTCATCCCCTTCAGTTCTTAGTACTTCCAAGGTCTTTTTCTTATTTAGTGCCCCCAAATCACTGTTTACCTAATATACAGAATTTGACTTTATATAACTTTATTCTTTGTAAAAGGATCCCTAATTAATAGTCTCTGGAAATACATTATTGCTTCCTAAATGGCAGATGGAGTACCCCTTCTCAGGTGCTCATCCTGAAAGATCTGTTGATGATGCTATCAACCTATGCCTTCTTGAAACTCTAGCTTCTACAATGCCGTACTACTGAGTGTTCCTCTCTAACTCATTACAGTTCTCTTTCTGTCTACATCACTGACTTCTCTTCTACTACTTTCTCCCAAGACTTTTTCCCAGGCAATTTCCATTAGTTCTTTACTGGCAGGGCTGGCAAACCCATAGCATATACAGCATTACTCACCTCTACACCTCCCGTGATCGTGGTCAACGCCACTGATTAACCACAGCACTTTTCCCGAATAAACACAGAATGATAGATGATGTGTCATAATTTAGTCAGTCTTAGATTTGAGGAAATACGATACATACCTGGTTTGTGGTTGCATATGTACTTATCTGATCTCCCCTATTAGACTCTAAGCTGCTTGAGGGTAAGGATCATGTCTTCTTTTGTTGTTGTTTTTTTTTCCTCCCTCAATACTAAAAACAATGCCTTGCAAATGCCGTAATATTCATTAAATATTCAGGAAATGAATGAAACATAGGAAAATTAGTCATCAACTAAAGAAAGCTAAATATCCTAAATTATGATAAGCACATGTTAAAATAAATATTAATTTGTCCCTTGAGTCTCATTAATAGTTACACTATCTTTTCTCACAATCTACTCAATATTTATTATGGTTTTTCATAGTTTTAATTTGACACCAAGTGACTAAATTTATGAAAGAAATATTTAATATAAACTTGATAAGTAAATAGAAAATCTGTTATTTAATCTCTAAAACTTATTAGATTATCAACAAACACACTAACATCATTTTATAGTAATTTTTGTATATCTCTATTACTTATTTCTCATAAAAAATAGTCTATACTGATTTTAATAAATGACTATCTTAGATAATGCACTACATGATTTCACTTGAATATACAACTTTGCTTAATGCATTTAAAATAACAATCCTTTAAAATGTTTCCTTGGTTGTGTCTATACAGATAAGGCAGAATCTCAACCTGATATAAATTTTGTCAATTTATTTCCGATTCTGATGACATACTTTGATTGTCTGTTATGTCTTATAATGACTCTATACATAACCAAGTTAGGATGGCTAGCATGCTTTGCATAGGAATTTATAGATCAATGAAGAAAAACCAGATTAAATAAATATGCTCTATATTGGATTCTGTCTTCATCATTTACAGCAAGTTGGACATAAATGCTAATTGTTTATAACTACAATTGCCTGATCTGCCATGGTAGATCCGAACTTTAAAAACTAAATTTTATAATAATAATAATATTTTCCAAATTAAAGAATTTTGCTGGAGATTAACATCCCCTCGTTTTAAGCCATTGATATTTTCTTTTCTTAAATGTAAAATGCAAGAAAGCTACTTTGGGGTCTAGCATTATTCACATTATTGACTGTAACAATAGTTATACAAACAGCTTACTTCTATTCTGTATGAAATATTCATTGGAAAGTTTTTAAAAGACTGTATATACCGATGCTTTTTTCTTTTTTTACATGGAGTATATTTTGAAAGAACGTTTTCAACAAAATATTTGCAGTTGTAGAAATACAACTTGACTGTTTCTAGTTTAGTTTTTCTCTTAACCATGAATGGATATTAAGTTGTAGACTTCAAGCTGATGGTCATAAATAGTAAGCAATATAAATTACCTACCTATAAATTACCTACCTAGATTATACCTCAAATGAGATTTTTCAAAATTAATTGGAGTTATATAGAATACATCTGAAAAACATCCTGTTGTCTATAACCTAGAGTTTGAGTTCAGAGAAAGCGCAAAAATTTGAAATCAGTTAAATTTGCTTTGTTTACATGCTACTAAATAGCCTGTTGGAATGTTATACTTTTCAAAGTTGTTTTAGTATCATTCAAACACAGATATAGTATATATTTGGTTAATTTTTATTTTAAAAATCCCTAATATTTCATGAGTTTATAATGTCATGAGTTATGTAATTGGGAAGAATATTTTCTATTTTTCTTAATTACCCAAGGAATCCAAGATTTCAAAAGAAAAGCAGACCACTGTTCACCAGAAGAAAAGTGATATGCTTATGAGATATAAACACAAAGAAAATAGATAACATTTTAAAACATACATCTTTTAAAGATAATCACTACAATTCACACACATAATATTACATATGTAATTCAGTTTGTTACAGTTTTTGTTTGTAGAATTCTATATCAACATGATTTTTATGACTAAATTTCTTGTCTGCTTAATTTAAAAATACATTTTAACTCAATTTGATTTTGTGTAAATTTCACTGTAATTGTTTACTTCTCTGGTGTCATCGTTACATATTTCATAATTTTGTATGCTGCATGATGTCTCATCCAAATTAGTTTAAATAATTTTCTGGAGATTAACATGTTTTTAAGCTGATGATATTTCCAAATACTTGCCAAATTGTATTTGATAAGTATTCTTTGATGTGTCTTGATATTTTATCAAAACAAGTTTTCATAGTCTTTGATGACTATGAGTACACATCATCCAAACATATAAATGAGAAATAAAAATTTGGTTATTTTTACATGGTTGTACATAAATGACTGCTGTATTTTGGAATATCTAGAAACATCTGTGTGGCTGGAACCATGTTGGCAAAACATCTGTGATGAATAAATCAATTTGTCAAATTCTCTCCAGGTATATGTTCATCATGCACACACAGATTTTACGTGTTTAGTTATGTGACTGACCTGTTAGTTTTTGTTTTATTTTGCTATTTTATGGATACAATTATTGAAGAGCCTTTTTATTCTTCTGCAGCAGTCATTGTATATATATACTTATATACACATATAATGTGTGTAAAATGTGGATTGTGAAAAAATAAAAAAATAAATGTTTCTGCATTATGTAACTTACTTAACTACGTAGATTGATTCAAACAATCAGCTAAATAAAAAAAACCACATAGAGTGTTTTATTTAATTGGCTGGTTATCAATAAAAAATGGTCAATCCAATAGCCTGTAGAGAATAAAACAAATCAGGAAGTGACTAGTCTCTTGGAATTTCACTAGAAAAAGCAGTCTCTCCTCCTTCAGATCCAGTGATTACCTTAGTCCTGATCAAACCTACATTTGAACTTCTAAAATCATATTGGTGTCTAGCTATAGAAGAAAGAAAATCCTTTTCATGAAAACATATTTCCTGTAAGTCCTCAGGGAAAATGTTAGATTTAAAATAAGAGATGTTCATGTTAACTTAGTGCTTTGCAATCTCTAAAGCCATGAAGTAATACATTTTTATGTGATGAGAAGTATTTTATTTTTAGGACTCAAACCACACCTACATTCAAATGTATACCACAGAGGGGGAAAAAAAAAAGAACCAAGTGTCATGGGTCCTCTTGGCATGGGCAAGACTTCACATCTCTGTACCTGTCCAAACTTGTCTTCTAATTTAGACTTGGTCTAAGTCATTTTCTAAAATCCTTATGCTTCTATATGATTAAACAAAGAAAATTACCATAAACCAGTTTTTAGTTAAGTATGTACTTGCCATAAATCTCTTGTTCAATATGAAAAACTAGTAATGACAATTTAGGGCAAAAAAAATGGAATAATGCAAAAAGCAAAGCCATGGAAAAGGCTAACTGAACACACAAGGAAGGCTTCAGCTCAAATAGCTAAATTCATAAAAGCAGTGTACAAATTTCCAATTTAAAAATCTAAACAATGCTTCATACATATTGACAAGCATGTGGATAATACTGTTATTTACTGTCAAAACCATATTTAGTACTAAGCTTTCTAGTATGTAATGCAAAATGTACAAGCTTGTCAATTATTACATTCATAATGAGAGAGATTAAAATACAAACCTTTTATTTAAGTAGAATTATAAAATTCTACATTATGTTAACATTAGGGACTTATTTGAAAGTTCTCAAAAGGAGCACATTCTCTGAATTAACGAACACCAATCTCATAAAATGTTATAAATAATTTTCTATTACAGAGTCTAGCAGAATAGTACTTAATGGCTCAAAACCTTATTCATTTCACAAACTGAAAGAAACTAATAACTTTAAAAATGCCTTTTAAAAAAATAAAAGAAACATACAATGAAAATATTTCCAACTATAGATTTAAAGGATGACCATATTTTATTGACACAATTGTTTGGTAATGGTTTTGGAAAAGTGGACACCAAACAAATCAAGCAGACAACCAAGAAACAACAGTAAAAGAATAAACTAAAAAGAAATAAAGAAGAGCATGCTACAAAATCTACACACAAGATAAAATTTCCATTTACAAGAAATAAAATTGAAGTAAACATGCAAAAGACGCACCAAGAAAAGTAGAATACGTCCTTGGAGAAAGAAAATTAAACATGCAGAAACACAAGAGTTTGAGTTTTGAGAGTAACAAGGTAGTTTGAGGCCCAATTTACCTTCACTGTCTGACATGGCATGTTGGAAGTCATCCATGATGAAAGCTATGTCACGATCGTAGCCTCGCGTCCGTGATTCTTCTCTCATGTGTTGTTGAACTTCAGGCAATGAGTGACTTGATCCAAACTGATCCCTGGTGTCTGCAGATATTGGTGGCAGGGGTCCAGCTGCAGCCCTGGCCATTCCCATTGGCTGGCCAACAGGACTGAGTGGACTTTCCTCTTCAGAATTCTGGGCCACAATTGGTATTCTTCCTCTACTCTGGCTAATCGGCAAACTGGTAGGCTTAGTTCTGCCAGAGGGGGATGCATGACTAAAGGAAACATCTAGAGCTTCCGCCTCTTGAGCTTTCAGTCTTAGAGAAGAGCTGGAAGAATCTCTTTTAATTGATAAATCAAGCCCGTAGACAGAGGAAGGTCTGGAAGAAGGTCTGGACCTGCTGCCACTGCTGTATGGCTTATCTGCTTCATCCTGCAGAGCTGACCGTATGGTATTTCCTAATGTGCCCAGCCCTGTGCCAAGAGATGATCCCAAAAATTTGTGTTGGTCTGTAATATTTTTTCTGAGGCCAAAAGTGATATCATCTTGAAGAAGCCTTGCCCTGGAAGAAATGCCACCAATAGATGAACTGCTAGAAGTCATGTAGCTCGAATAATCAGGTTCAAGGTCTCTACTTTCTTGAATAGGTGAAAATTTGGACATTTTAGGATCAATTAGTGATTTCTTATGCTTTGACTGCTTTTGATAAAGTATGGCTGCTGGTAGTTGTTTTGCTGCTTGTTTTTCAAGTGTGAGTCTACTAATGCTATACTTTTCAGATTTTGGAAAATGTCTATAGCTAGTATCGGCATGGTAATAATGGGAAAGACCAGCGAGGTGATCTAAGCTCTCTGCCCCTCTACGGAATTCTTGTTTAATCTGATGTTTCAGAAGCTTTAACTCATAAGGATCCTCCATCGGGTCTTCCTCTGCTTTCACATAACTATGCAATCTGGAAGAAGTCTGCAGAGGTGCTAGGAAATCTGTCACTTCTTGAGACCTACGTGTCTCAGTGGTTCGAAGGAGACGGTCTGCTTTTGACAGATCTTTTTCATGAAGGCTAAATGCAGTGCTTAAAGCGGCTGTTCCTTTTGTAATATCTCCAATGTCATCAATTAAGACATAATTTCGTGGAGTATGATGGTCAATATCTGCATAGAAAGAGTCTGCCGATATGCTTGATATTGGGCTGCTTGCCATGCTACTTCTTTCCTCCAATCCTATTCTCAAGTCTAAGCTGTTGTACTTACTACCAAGGTGGGAAACAGCATATGTATTATCAGTAGAAACAGGCGCTATCATCAGGGGTTGGTTGCGAATCACCTCATAGTTTGAAGTTATCTTGGGCTCCAAATATAACGCAGTTTGCCGGGGCTTTTGTTGTATCACCATCATCTGTGATGGTAACTGATAAGCAGGTTGTGGTGTTGGGGTAGGTTGAGCTTGAGGTGTGAAGGACATCGTTGCCACAGCTTGGAAGGTTGGCTGAGTCTGATAAGGTGAAACTTCCTGATGGTACAGAGTCTGTTGCTGAAAGTGGGATTGTTGGGTGTATGGGGTGGGTGCTTGGGTAGGAAGAGCAGGGGAAGAGTATTGGTATTGGGTATAAGGACTTGTAGGAGGAACTAGCTGAGATTCTGTTTGGGTTTGTGGTGGTATAAACTGGCTGAATTCAGTTTGGGGAGCAGTTCTCGGTCGCTCTATGCCATGCTGACTTTCGATTCGGGTTGGTCTGGTGCTGCTGACCTCACTGTCAGACATGTAATCACGATCCTCAGCTACTCCCTGGAGGTAGGCTCGCTCTCTCTTTTCTCTCTCCTTTAACAACGCCTCTTTCCTCCTGTTAATCCCCATTTCCAGGTACCGTAACTTGGCATCAATCTCCTTCTCTTCCTCATCAAGTTCTGCTTGTTTCTTTCTAAGCTTTGCAGATTCCCTCTCCACAAGATCGAGCTCTCTGTCTATATCCTGGAGAATCTTGGCTCGTGCCATCGTATTGGTTCTGCAGATCCTTCTCCTGGAAACTGTGCCCACGGTGCTGTATGTTGACTGAGTTCCCGTGGAGGTCTCCTCGGGAGGTGGGTTTGGCAGAGTTCTCTTCACTTTTTTCTGGGTGCCAGAGGGTGCCGTGGTTTGAGAACCTTTTGTCTGTAATTAAGTAAACAAAATACAGTACTTTATCATCAAGGAAAAAAAGTAAAAGGTCAAAAAACATAATTTACATTTAAATAAAAGTGAGTTCATATATGTTTTAGCTATGAGTGCATAATAAAATTAAAATTCTACACATAATTTCAAGTATTAGTCACAAATGCAGTTAACTGAAAAATAATTTTCCTCTTCTTGGTAAACTGATTATTTATTATTACAACTTTGTAACATTAGAAGTGAATTCTGAAATCAAGCACAGAGTACACTGCTAGGCAAGATTATATTTTAGTTAGACTCTTAGGAGAACTCTTAAAAACTCATTTTCCATCCTATTTAATATACATAATATTACTTACTGAAGGTATGCCCAGAGTATTTGTGTTAACTACCTAAAGTTTAAGTTATATTTGTTGAAGATGGTCATTGTCCTGTTGAATTGTTTGCTTCTATCTTCCCATTCCTACTTTCACGCCCTGAAGTGACTGTAATTCTTATTCCAATCATGAAATGTTTTGAAATGAAATCCTCTCATTCGCTGTCTTTTTTTCCCCAAGAGTTATCTGAACCAACTTCCTATTTAATCTTTCAATATTTTTCTGACTATTTGAATTTTCTATTTTCTTTCAATGCTATTATTCTTTAGTAATTTCAGCTTCTTCTTAATGCTTTAGTAACTTCTACATGAAGCAAAAGGAAATGACTACAATTCAAAAACTCATTAAAATCTTTAAAAAATCAGATAAAGTTTATCAGTGAGCTGTCAGATATTTTCAATTTTATTTGGTTAATTTGTCACAAACTTGCATTCTAAGAATCACTGGTCTTGAGAATCATAAATTTTAGAATATCAGAACATGAGAGATCATTTTGACTATAATTAAAATAAGCTGATATATTCAAAGTTACCCAACAATGTAGCAGCATATTCACAACTAGATCTCAGGCCTCTGCCTTCTAGTTGAATATTCTTTACCTTTTTCTTCTTACTAATAATACAAAGACCTTAATTCTTCCCTTTTTCCCAATCACCAAAAATTGAGGACCCCAAAATAACAAAAAGAATATGGGAATTATGTCTAATTAATTATATCATATTTGTCCAAGACCCTGTACTTTTTTTTTTTTTTTTTGCGGTACGCGGGCCTCTCACTGTTGTGGCCTCTCCCATTGCAGAGCACAGGCTCCGGACGCACAGGCTCCGGACGCGCAGGCTCAGCGGCCATAGCTCACGGGCCCAGCCACTCCGCAGCATGTGGGATCTTCCCGGACCGGGGCAAGAACCTGTGTCCCCTGCACTGACAGGCGGACTCTCAATCCCTGCGCCACCAGGGAAGCCCAAGACCTTCTACTTTTATTGCCTTTTTACTACTCCCAAATTTGTTACCTTGGTGTTTTTTTATCTGTTTTCTGTTATTTTTCTGCTCCATTTATCAACCTAATTGTTTAATAGAAATCAGAATCAGAAGCAATATCCTAAAGATCAATTGAGGTTTATGTGTATTTCTGAAATTTTAAATATCTGAATGCAAATTCACAATGAATAAATGTTGTGAGTTTGTAAAATATGGCAGAGTGATTTTGAAATCGTAGCTTATCCTCACAGAGAAATCTCAAGGAATATGGGGAATTGGAACCACAAAGGCAGCTGTTTGGCATGTTATTTATTCTCTCTCACCCTCAATTATTTTCATTGTATTTAATACTCACAATCAAGTCATAGGGTTGTTATGAAGAACAAATGAGACCTTTGTGTAAAATATTTAGTACTCATTGTAGGCATCCATTAAGTATTATTTCCTTGTAAAATCCCCTTATTTCCACAGAAAACTGTGGAAATTGGTAAATTCGTATACCAAATATTTTTAAAAAACTGTTTTTTTGAATAAATGAATGCACATGTTATTATGCTTTTTAATAACTGACCATAATAAAATAGTAATAAAATTAAAATTGAAATCTTACAACTACTTAATAATTTTCCAAAATACTAACATATATATGTCTTCTGTTTTTAAAAAGTTTTTTCACAATAATCTTTTCAGTTCTCTGAATATAATGGAGCTCAATAGGAGGCTGAATTTAATGACTGTTTCTTTTCCTAGACTAGCATTTGGAAGATTTGGTATATGCATTAAGTTTTCAAATTTAAGATGTTCATGTGTACTACATGATTGTGGTTGTGAAATTGTTTGAGTGTTTAAGTGTATTACTCTGAAAGTGTAATAGCATTGCATAATATGAAGACATTTAAAAAGTCTTACGTTGGGCCTCCCTGGTGGCGCAGTGGTTAAGAGTCCGCCTGCCGATGCAGGGGATACGGGTTCGTGCCCCGGTCTGGGAGGATCCCATATGCCGCGGAGCGGCTGGGCCCGTGAGCCATGGCCGCTGGGCCTGCGCATCCGGAGCCTGTGCTCCGCAACGGGAGAGGCCACAACAGTGAGAGGCCCACATACCGCAAAAAAAAAAAAAAGGAAAAAAAAAAAAAAAGTCTTACGTTAAAAGAATTCTCCTCCCTACCAAAGGAGGTTAAAAACGTGCACGAATTAATGTAACACTAAAAGCTGATCCTAGCAGAGAGAAAACACACAGAACAGAGAAGGTAACAACGGAATGGAGTAAATAGAGAGAATGAAAGAAATTTCTGGGTTGGACACACACATTTTGAAAATTAATTTAAAAAAAACAACTGAAGGCATCCATTAAATGGGTGCATATATTTGTTGAATGAAAGAATGAAGAAATGAAAGGGTAAAAGAAGAACTTGTGATTTTCTGGAGTGTTACTATTTTTTAAAATTCTGAATCAAGAAGTGAATTTCCGAGAATTCACTGTGTGGAATGAGAGGAAAGATACGAAAACACAGGAAAGATAAAACTACGAGGATCTGTAAAAAAGACTATAGTATTAAGAGTAATGGTTATAATGAACTGGAAACTGATAGTAGTTCTTACTCTTTATTGCTCACACATTTATGCAATTTCTCTTAACTTTATGTTTACAAGTTTATAGTTCTCACTGGAGGGAGTGTGCTTGGTCATGCTCATTTTTTTGCAGTTTTATAAAATCCTAGGTTAAAGAAACATTCCAGGTATTAGGGATTTCTAATTATCTTTCACGGTTGCAAATATTTAATGATCCATGACTTATGTTTATTAATATTTTGTGTGCCACGGATGTGAGTCATGGAAACAAGTGACAAAGTTGGTTGGTAGAAGCTAGATACTTACTCAGTTAGTCTAGCTAACTACTCAGTCTCCACAAATCGAAATAGCTTTGCTGTTCTTTCTTGATAACAAAGTTGGAGACTCATCAAGGTCTCAGCTATATTCTTCCCAAATGACAGAAAGTGTAACACTGATTGAAAGCTTAGTGACTTCAAAACTATTTAATTCTAATCTAAACAATATAATGTAAAATAAGAGTAGAGAACCCCAAAAGAGAGAACCGAAACATAACCTCTTAAAGATCATCTATATATAATTGCTTAGAAAAGATCAAGAGATGTATAAAAGAAAGTTTATCATGATTAAAGCTGATGTAGTTGGAGGCCATGATTAGAGATGACAACAACAATCTAGAAAAATCTCGGTGTTTAGTAAGATTTTCTTTCCTTGATGACTAGCTTGGTAAAAGTTTTCAGACAGATCTGGTGCTCTTAATCTGAAAAATAATCATACTAAGTAACTGTAAAATATTTTAAAATAGCTGTGCAAATAACAGACCAAGGGAAAAGAACAGAAAGTCCTAAGAATAGAATGGAGGTTGAGGAAGACTGGAAGAATATCTAATTTCAATTGCAATACCTAGGAGGTAACAATGTTAAGAAGCAAACAAGCTCCAGCATAAGTTTTGCTGTCCAAAGGTTTTTTTTTTTTCATATTTATTGGAGTATAATTGCTTTACAATGTTGTGTTAGTTTCTGCTGTATAACAAAGTGAATCAGCTATATATATACATATAACCCCATATCCCCTCCCTCTTGCGTCTCCCTCCCACCCTCCCTATCCCACCCCTCTAGGTGGTCACAAACCACCAAGCTGATCTCCCTGTGCTATGCGGCTGCTTCCCACTAGCTATCTATTTTACGTTTGGTAGTGTATATATGTCCATGCCACTCTCTCACTTTGTCACAGCTTACCCTTCCCCCTCCCCATATCCTCAAGTCCATTCTCTAGTAGGTCTGTGTCTTTAATCCTGTCTTACCCCTAAGTTCTTCATGACATACTTTTTTTTTTCTTAACAAAGTTATTTTAAACAACATTCTCCTTGGGGGAATCCACTTATACCACGTATCTTATAAAGGAAATAAATGTTTCCTTGCTCTGAGGTGTCAGGGTTATTAATAAAAAGAACAATAGCTAAAGTATATGGATACACTATCGTGAGGACTTTAAATATACATATCTGCATTATCTCACTGTTAAAATAATCTAAGCTTAATCTAAGAATGAGAAAAGTTGAACAAGCAAAAATAGATGCTAGACCAAAATTATTAATTGATTGCTATATATAATAAATATGGCAAAATTCAATTTATTTATTTATTCCAGGAGTTTGCTTAGTATAATTCTAAAATGTATTTTTCTGGATAATAAAGGCACAGAGCTAAGAGGTAAGAGACAGAATGAACACAAACCTTATTCTCAAAAAACTCATGAATCAGGAATATTTTTTAGGATGTTTTATGAAGAAACTACCTCAGCCTTTTGCTAAATAGCTCTTGTGTCAATATCAGAGATACTCTTCTAAATCACTGTATCACTAGAGAGACTTTGGAATGTATCTTTCATTTTATAAATATAGAAAGCCATACCTGCTACTGGAAATCAATGTTCATCATGATAATATCTTCAATTTTTAAGTTTGTTCTTTCAATTAAACAGGAATGATTTTTATGAAGTCCCTGTACTTCTAGAAAATGAGAAATGTAGATTCACTTCCAAACAGTATAATTCCACATAGATTTATAGATAAATAAGATACTTTGATACAGATAAATATATAATTTTCTAGAGAAAACATAACCTCTTAAAGATCATCTATATAAAAAGTCGGAAGGTGAATTAGAGGAGTATATAAAGAGTGTATTGGGACCCAGAATAAGAAGGATTTACTTTCATCTTGGGCAAGGAAAGATGGATTAAGACATAGCAGAAAGCCTTGGTATTGAAGAAGGGACTGGACTTAAATAGGAGAATAGTTTCTATGTGGAGGGAATAGTATAAAATGTAAATTTCCGAGAAACACCCAGGATTATCTGGTTTAACTTCAGCCTGGTGATGCATTAATATCTGTGAGATGGAAACACATACAGAGTGGGGTTCTATGCAAACAGAAAGAGGAAAAATGGAGAAGCAAATAATACAATTTAAATGTAAAATAGATTACATATATATAATTTATATGTAAAATATATACTATATATGTTATAATTAAATATGTATTATATATATAATATATAAAGCCCTTGAAATCTGTATATTAAAATCTCCACTCATTCCTTTTCCTTTTCTTTTTTTTTTTTTTTTTTTAACAGATGGAAAAGGCAACCCGGGTTATTACATAGTGGTCAAATTTACTCCAATACCACGTGAAGTACCAGGACAAACCATCAAACTGTAAATGTGCAATCATTGGCAATGACTTGCAATACAGTGCACTGGGTAGCAAGCACTGTGGCTTCATCAAAGAGAAAACTGTGACAGCCCAATTTAATTTCCTTCAATGATAATGTGGCAGTCCACACAGATAACATAGAAACTGAAAATACAATCTTGCAGGGCTTCAGCAAAACATTTTACATTGTCCCTTGACACAGTCACCAACAAAGTTTTGGACTTAAGAATGGAAAGTGTTCATATAATTTGCCAGGGACCTGCATGCAGACTCTGACTATTCATGGTCCAGCATCAATGTAAGTAACTAAAGTTTCTTAACCTTGGCACTATTGACATTTTTCCCAGATGATTCTATGTTGGGGTTGGGATGGCTGTTTTGTGCATTGTAGGATGTTTAGTGGAAACTCTGGCCTCTACCCACCAGATAACATCAGCATATCCTACCCCAGTCCTGTCAGTCAAAAATGCCACTATGCACTGTCAAATAGCTCTAGGGGGAGAGGGAGGCAAAACAGTCACTAGTTGAAAACAACTGATGTCAGAGGATATACAAGATGATGTCTTCAGAAAGAGATCACTGATCTACTGTCAGTTAGCTTACGTATTGATGAAGAGACTGCTAGTATTTGTATGTCACAGTGCCTTAGTCTGAATGGACAAGACAGGGACTTCGATGAGGTCTTGAAAAAGAGAGCTCTTGAGATAAAGGGTGAAAGAAAAAGAGATATTACAGGCTATGGTAACAATCTGAGCAACTTAATAAAATGTATTATTTTGTCTTGTTATAAATTTGTTTTATGATCCTAAAATTAATCCCTGTATTTGATAGGATAATTCTTACCTTTTGGATTAACATGAACTAATATGCAGAAGATAGTCAACCAAGTTTTAAAAAACACAGTTTTATTAGAGAACAGGAAGAAAAAAATAGATGCCTACAACTGTAAGAATGTCTCTTCAGTGCAGAAGATTAATCTTTCTAGCTTAACCTCATAAAAATCTTGTGAAATTTTCCACAGCTGCAATAACTATGGAAAAATCAGAGGATAAGGAATTGCCAGTCTGATTGAAAAATTATGTAAATGTTAGATCTTTGTTAAAAGTTGCTTTTTACTCTGAGTTCAAAAGAAGGATCAATGGTGTAATTAAAAAGGGATTACAAACTTAGGGGGAAATGACAGGTATTTAGTTTGAGAAATTAATTACCAGAATCACTAAGGGAGATCAAGTGGATAGCTAACCTCAATTTTAAAATTGAGAAATCCTTGCCAACTTAAAAATAATTTAAGAGAAAAGAATCGAAACAGTAACCATAAAAACCAAAAACACCTATCTGATAGCTCAGAGAAAAAATGTGAGAACATGCTTATTGTTTACTGTACTGACTACTGAGATTATGAGTAAGACATGGTACCTGCCCTTCAATTGTACAGTATGAATACAGAACTGGAGGACAGAAAATGCTCTCAGAGTCATCTGTCTCACCTTACTGGGAGTTCTCCTAATTCAGGGCCTGCATTCACTTTGAATATGAGAGTAAGTCTTTGTCTTGGTAAGAACACTACTACTCATACATACTATGTGCTCTCTGATATTTTTACTTCTGCTCTGTACCTGGTCATTCCTTCTTTTTAGGATATAAACATTACCTGTCTATAAAGATCTATGCCTCTTAGTATTAGGCAAGTAGATGAAATGTCTAGGATATTTTCCCCTTCAAACAAGACAGCTCTTTAAAATATATGAACATTGGGGCTTCCCTGGTGGCGCAGTGGTTGAGAGTCCACCTGCCAATGCAGGGGACACGGGTTCGTGCCCCAATCCCGGAAGATCCCACATGCCGCGGAGCGGCTGGGCCCGTGAGCCATGGCCGCTGGGCCTGCACGTCCGGAGCCTGTGATCCGCAACGGGAGAGGCCACAGTAGTGAGAGGCCCACGTACCGCAAAAATAAATAAATAAATAAATAAATAAATAAATAAATAAAAAAAAATATATGAACATTGGTTAGCATACTCCTTTAACTTTGGAAAGTTAGGATGGAGGATGAAGATGAAGCTGTAAGAGAAACACAAGGCTGCAAGCTGGAAAATATGACTACACGTCCTTCCTTTAAAAAGGACTAGAAGCAGAGTTTCACTCTCTGAAATGTCAATGAAAGCATTAATTCACCCTCCAGGGGTCTCTCTACCCCAATATCTACAGTTTCCAGTTTTGAGACAAAAATAGCAGTTGAATATAAAAATATTCAGCATTCTATCCTATACATTGTATCATTAATAATGTGCTCCCAAAATAGACCCATTATTTACCACCATCCCACCCTTGCCCCTACACCCAGCTAAAACATTCCAAACGTTGAGTGCAAGGGCTCAGTAATTTCTATTGCTTTAAGATATACAAGAAAAATGAAAGCCAACGGAGGAGTGACGTGTGAAAACGAAATTCTAAATGATACCACTCATGGAAAAATACTTTAAAAATTGATAAAACATCTAGAATCCACTAGGCATTGCAATAAGGCACAGTGCCTGGCACACACAAAATAAAGCCATCAAATTTCTTCAACTAGAGTACTGTGGAATAATTTCATAACTATTTCCATGAATCAAACTCAAAATAAGCAGTATCATCATTGCTATGAAAATATCACCGAATCACTGAAAAAATATAAACACCTTTATCAATAAACAGTCTTGAGTCTCTACAGCTATGGGAGAGAATTTACCATTTGTGAATGTACTTGAAATTGTTAAAGTAGGTCTTTAGTTGTTGTAATATTCTAGTAGCCAGAAAAAGGTGAGAAACTGAATCACAAGACGTTATTAGTCAGAAAATAAAAACAAAGTAACAGAACATATTTAAAAGTCACACACAAGTTATTTTTCAAAGTCTAGTAGCAGAGGCAAAAATGTTCTCCAATTAATATTGTGAGAGCGGCACTCAATATTTCATCGGGCATCTTTAAGCTTTTCGTTAATGTGCCTCTTGCCCCAGTTGGTCTTGTTTTCTTGCTTAAAGTCACTGCTCTTGGGCTGGCAGCTAAGCAGAAAACTAGTTTCCACCTCACTGGACAGAAGCATCAGAGATGTCAGTCTGTGCAACATGTATTGCCTTCTATTTTCTGGAATGTCCCAAACAGATTAATTACTTTTCTCCTAAAATCTGTGTAAGGTATTTTAGAAAGCCCTCTTAGAAGTTTGTAAGGTGATCATTTTTTATACATATGTATGTGTATGTATTTCTCCCTCCTCCCTTCTACCTTCTATCCCTCCCATCCATCCATCTTTGTTATTTCTAGATTTTACATTTTCATTGGAAAAACACGTTTCTGTGTAAGACTACAGATATATTTCTTCACTGGTGTGTTGCTTCATTCAAAATTACATTTTCTTGATCATTTTCCTAAGAGAGAAGAAAATGCTTAAAGGTACTGATGACCTCCTTTTTCTTTTCCTTTTAATCTCCCAACATCCAGTTATTACTATGTTTAAAATCACTTTTTGTAGTTATTACTTCAAAAATTTATTGGGGCAGCAAAACATATTTTGCCTACAGGCTCTTAGCTAAGCAGAAAGAAGGTTTGATAACCAGTGAGTATAAAGAGAAACAAAGAAGTAATTTAAAAGCACTGGCTAACCTAAAGGCTATGAAAACATGATAGCATAAGAACTAAAATCAGATCAGATCACTGGAAAATAAACACAGATACCTCCTATTTTCTCATTTCTATACCATTTAACTTTTACATAGTGCTGCTGGACTAAGAGACGGAATGCTATGAAGAACTATCTAACGTTGATTCCTTCTTCAAGGGCAAAACCATTTACAGTTCTAACATGCTACCACAAGATAATGACTACATTCCTTTACCAGAAAATGTGTTAATGGTTTATACGAGCAATTTGAAGTGGAAAATTAAAGTTAATAAAAATTTCCAAGAACATGAAAACTTATCCCAAAACATAAGTGTATATTAAAAAAGTAAGATACATCTCTTACACCTGCTTTTTTTCCCAGCATGCTGAATATTATAGTATTGCCTGCCTGTGACTTACTTCATTTTGAGAACAAATTACTGATCCACAAAGAGGGATGGTAGTGATTCCAACGCTTCCAAAAAAATCTCCTCATTTGCATTTCTCATTGACAATCTCTCATCAGAACAAAAATAATTGTATTCAGAACAAAAATAACTGTATTTCAAATGCTGTAAAATGTAAATCTCTAATTATGCTACAGTTTTGTACATGGAGTATTAGAATGATGATTGATTACTATGTGATATGTTTTCCAGCACTTCAGATCATTAGCAATTTGAAGAATGATTCAATAACTACTTATCTAAAGCCATGAGAAACATCATGATCTTTTAACAGTGGCACAGTTTTTACTAAATTATCTGGAGATAATAAAGATATTTTATGTTTAGACTCTTGAAATGCCTAACCACAAAATCACAGGAATATCTATTATTGTTTTTTGTTCCTTTCTCATTGATTAATAAATCCTCTGGCCTATAAAACCTTGGAACATGACATTAAGATACTTCTGAGCTGCTCTGACCTACATGTGTGCAGTAAATAAAAATAGTTCTTTTTCATAAACCTAAATCACATGAATAGTTTCCAACAAGTTAAATTAAATAACAAAATTTCCTTGGCAAGTAGGACCATGGTCCTTCTTCCATATAAACTGGAGAACCATCTGATTCTTTAGAAGACAGTGTTATTAAGAACTGATAAAGGATGGCAATTAAATTAAGTGGCAAGAAATATTTTTTTTTGGTCTTCTAAGATGATAAAGCTCATGCACGGACTTATGTAAATACAACAATATTTTTTCTAAATGTATTTTAAGAGGTTAAGTTTTCAATTCTTAATTCTATAAATTCAGTTACATGAGAACAGAGGTATACTTTGATGGGTGATTAGATGATTTTCCAAATGGATAATTAATGAAACCTGAGCTTACTGACTGCAGTGCATTTGAGTGAGCATTTACAGGCATCAGCTCATGCCATAAATGGAAGAACTGGTTGAAAGCGCCGCAAAGAAGCTTTTTCTAAACACAATAACATTGTTTTATTAGAAACATTACTATCATTTTAATACCTATGACACACCGAAGAAATTCATGCACATTTATTAATGTCAAAAGGAGAAATGTCATGATGTCAGGTCTTCATGAAGTATCCTAAAACTCTCTACAATTAGCGCTAATTAGTACTTTAAACAGTGATTTCAGCTCAACCTTCTAAAAAGTAAATGACTAACCCATAAAAGTAGCCTCTATGCCCGGAGACTGAGCTCTGTGATTAGGACTGAGTTTTATCAGAAAAAACACTGGAGACTTGTCTTGTCCCTGTCATGTTAAAATATACTATCTAACAGGTCAGAAATTAAAATATTAAGAGTGATTTACTTATGTAGTTAAAATGGTTTATCAGTGAGCCCAAACAATTTTTGTATATATCTTTTTCATTCAGTTGAGGAAGGAGGAGGACAGAGGATGAGTATAATCACTTATAGCTTCAACTCTTCTAATGTTACTGTTTACTCCTTCATAGGGGTTATTTACTGTTCTTCACAAAGTTAAGCTTTTATTTGTCATCTTATAAAATTTTTTCAACCAAAATAAATAGAGATAGCTGTCCTATAATTTAGCTTAAAGATCTCTTACATTGTGTTCAACCATCGTTTTTCTCAACTGTTTTAATTTGAATCTCTAGCAAACTGTTCTTAAGGAGGAAAAAAATAGATAAAAATTCCCTTTGTTGTTTAAAGCTTTAGACTAAGTTACCTCAGTTTATCTAGCCAGTTCATTTCATGCTCAATTTACCTCACTATACTTGTTCTGGTGCTTTCCTAATTCAAACTCTATGCATAAGTCAAGATACAAAAGAGGACCAAAAAGAAAATCCTGTTAAGTAGAAGAAATTCATTTGCTACAAATGGAATTAATGTTGGGTGGGTAGGGAGGTGCAAAGAACACTGACCTGGACTTCAGATTTCTCATCTTTAAAATATGGAATAAAATAAATATAAAACCTACAGAAAAGAAATGGTTTGGATCTCTACAAGCAACTGAATTTGAAACTATTTTATTTGTTATATAAGGTTATAAAAGTATTAACTAGCTTATGTATAGATGTATATGTATAGGCATATATGGCCATTACAAACATGTATTTTTATGTTGAACATAGTGATAAGAAAAAGTAAAGCAACTACTGGAATACATTTTGATGCCACTATGTACATTATACCTCAAAACTTTTGCAAATTTTTATATCACAATCATTTTCATTGCTTGTTGTTTTATTTCAGTAATAACACATGTGGCAGATTACAGAATCCTAAATAAGTAGTAATTTTAAAAAAATAGACAAATATACAAAAGTGCATGTCTGTTTGTTGGGAGGGGATGTATTTTCGAGAATATGTAGGTAGATTTATGTAGAATCAGTTTTAAACTGCACAACTGTTCAAAACAGGTAGTGTACTGAATTAAGAATATTATGATAAAATACTTAGGAAGCTAATAACTGTTAAATGATGCTCAGTGTTTTTAAATTGGGTCAGTAATAATCAATACTCTATTAATTCAGAACTCCCCTGTGTTAAACTAGTATTTCCTAATATTTAGGGTTACATTTTCAGCAAAGGTCTTTCACTGAACATTAGGAACATACGTCTGTTTCTTATAATTATGTTTATTGGCATAGTTTGAAATGTAGATGTTGAGAAAAATAACACAAATAATCTGATTTTTTCCCCTTCAGTCTGAAAAGGTTTGCTTTGAAATTAATCCTTAGATACTTATTACAATGAAATAGCAAAGGTTAACTACTGAACACTAGATTTATGAGATCAATTCAAAAAATTTCTGGTTTTCACTGACATTTGTCTACATGTATACATTCATTTTGATTTTTATCAGAACCTAATAATAATGACCATAAATTATTATTTTACTGCCATTTATTTTGAAAAACACTTTAACATACTACTTCTTATTTTAAAATATAATATTATAATAATATATAATAATATCCAATATTTTAATCATAAAGAAGAAATATGATAAGAAAAGTGTACTAGCAATGAAGTGGGTGTAAAAGCTATAGAAAAAAATGAGGCCTCAGCTATTTAGAAAGCCAGTCGTTAATATATAGATACTTTTTCTCTCCTATATGTAAATACTACCATTATAAAACAGCTTATTTCATCAAAGTCAGTTTTAATAGACTGGTTTCTTATGTTGCTTTCCAAAGACAGTAATGAAAAACAACCCCTAAAAAATATTATTCTTCAAATCACACTTAGTTATCATGGCCATTATTTCTTAAATCTGTATATTCTGACAGAAATAAAATTGACAGAAATAAAATTTCTCAATTTAGGTTATGGAAATTACTCTCAGAAACAGACATTAAAGGGTTCTAAAAATCTTAAAAATAGCTATCAAAACAGCAATCAGTGAAGCAAAACACATTCTTGTAAAAAATCAGCTCATGAATACCATCTGCTTTGCAATAGGATCCTGGCTTAAACTCTAGAACAAAAATATTTTAATAAGGAGTTTGTCTATTATTTAAAAAGCTCTAAAATTGTTCAACAAGTCTAAGGGTAGGAAAAACAGTTTAAACACTTGGCAGTTTATGTAATTTTAAGACGAGACAGAGGTGACAACATTTTAAATGTAGCTTATTTTAGTGCACAAAAGTGGCATGTATCATTATTGATAAAACGTGCTATTGCTTTTGATAGAAAAAAATCATTGCTTTTTTTTTTAAAGACAGATAAATCTTGGAATGATAAATCTAGTTCCAAACAAATCCTTTGACTTTACACTGCTATTTCTTCCAATGGCTATGACATTCTCTCCTGATTTTGTAGAGAACATGCTACATTAACCTCTTTTTTTTATATAACATTTTAACAATTTACTTGAGCAAAAATCCACTTGAGTCAGGCAGCATCCAATCTAGCAGATAGAAAGAAGCTCCAAAGAGCTGTACAAAATGAGTTTTACAGGCAGAGGGGAGCGGGAACAAGGAAGTTATACTTTGCAAAAAGAGTGAGTTTAACCTCCTTTCTTGACGTTCATGATCATCTGGGGTCATGATGTAAACAGTTTCATTGTGTAAAAGAAAAAAAAAGAGCATGAGGAACATGTTTTGGTGCTCTGATTTATGAAAGTTTCATAGGTGTGACGCTCGAGGTAATCCACAGACACACACAAAAATACTGGACTGAAATAAATCTGAGAAAGCATATTGTCATCCATTCAGCAAAAGAAGAAAAACACAAGGGAAAGCAGAAGGAAAAACTGTAACCCTGAACTACACAAGAAGTGTAGTACAGAGAATGAATAAGATTTTATTTATTTGTTTTGCTTTGCTACTATTTTTTGTTTTAGGTGGGAGCAAGGAATTGGTGAATCACCCCCAAATTAAAAGCAGTTTGGTGGATAAAGTGGTCTGTACACTAATTCATCAAATTAATTTACTGCTATAGAGAACCTACTGTGAACTAGGCATTGTTCTGGGCACTGGGGATATAGCAGTGAATATAATTAACAAAAATCCTCACCCATAAATTCTGGTTGGGGAAGAAAGACAGTACATGAAATTATAAAGAAACAGACATAGTACTTTTGATAATAATATGTGATATGGAGAGAAATCAAGAAGGGCATAAGGACAGAGTGTTAGAAAGGTGGGTGGTTTTCATTTGGTCAGTCAATAAAGGCCTTATTACCTAAAAGAATAACTTTAAAATGGTTATAAAGAACAGGAATCTAAAATTTCTAGAGAATCACCATTATATACTTCATAGACCATGAAAGGCACACAGTTACTAGGAGATTTGAAAATTTTTTCTACTAACCCATAAGGTAAAGCTCTTTAATGAGAGTCAGCAAATTTCTGCTGAGGAAATACAGAAACTGCCAAATGTACACTCCCCACCCCCCCACCCCCCCACCGTGAGGAAAGGGAATTAACTGGATATCTACAATTGCCAGACTTAGTGATGGGAAGGTTGTGTTCCTTTCATTCAATCATTACAGATGATTTGATCACTCTCCACTAGAGTCCACTAATTTTTAATTATTTGACTTCCATAAAACATTTTAATTGAAGAAGTCCACTGATGAAAGTTAGAAAACAATCTCTGTGTGCATACCACTTTTTCATTACAAAGCTTATTTCTTTCTGTGCTTTTTCTAAATCATGATGAAAATACATTATTTTCAAGTGGTATCTAAGTAGCAAGCTCAGCCCCATGGGAAGGAATAAATTCTAGATTTACTTTAGTTGTATCTCTTCGGAATTTTCCTGGGGAGCAATCAGAAGAACTCAAGTAAAAACGTGGTAATTTTTTTCCATCTTTACTCAGAGTTAAAATTTTCTAGTTGTAAAAGGAAGGAGACCACAAAATAAAAATGTCTGGTTATATAAAGTTGTCAAAAATAGAATTTGGCTTTGGGGCTGTGACTTTGATACCAGAGTGATAAGGTCTAGAAAAGAGATATAGCTCACCTCTTACAGACACAGGGGAATATTACATAACTCAATAAAATGATCTCTGATAACTCCCTGCACCAGTTATGCCCACTCTGTATTATTTTATGATTTTATGTTAATTAGTGCTAATTTAACCAATTACATCTATGAGATATCTTAGGCCTAAGCATGAACTCAAAGTGTCGGTGAAAGACTAACCAGATGATATAGACTCCTGCCTTGAAATTTGTGTGTCAAAAGTGTAAACACAGTTCCATGATGGAAAAACTCTATCAGAGTTAAAGGATCTCAGATAGTTGGATTCCTATGGAGTAGGAATGGAATAAATTTAAATCTCTGATGTTTAAAATTGCAGAATTAAGACAAATGTTTGGAAACTCCAGGAAGAGAGATTTTACCCATGTGGAAGAACTTTGTAATAATGAAAGCTCTCCAAAAAGCTTGGAAAATAGTTACTAAGAAAAAAATAACTGAGTATGGAAAGAGGACCAAATGCAGACAAAGCAACAAACCATAAAAACAGTCTACATTTGCCTATGAACAAACAAAAAGGGCAATATAGTGCTTTGATGTGTGTTATGAGTTTAAAAAAAAAAAGTTTGTTGGAAGTCCTGATACTTAGTACCTCAGAATGTGAAACTACTCAGACACAGGATCTTTACAGGTAATCAAGTTAAAACAGGTCTTTAGTGTTGACCTAATCAATAGGACGGGTGTCCTTATAAAGAGGGGAACTTTGGACATAGACAGACACACAGAGAGGGAAGACAATGTAAAGAGACACAGGGAGACCACAATTACAAGCCAAGGAACGCTGGAGGCTAGCAGAAGTTAGGAGAGAGACCTGCAACAGCCCTCAGAAAGAACCAACTCTGCTCACACCTTGATTTTGCACTTCTAACCTCTAGAACTGTGACAATACATTTTTGTGGTTTAAGCTACCTAGTTTGCGGTACTTTGTTATGAGAGCCCTAGCAAACAAATACGATACTTGGGCAAGAAGAACAAAATGATCCCAGTGGTGGGAGGTCAAGCATGAACTCTGCCTCATCCTGTATGTTACCACAGTGTCTGGAAAAGAGCAATGAATGGATGAATGAGATAATGAGTGAATGTAAGCACGAATAAGTTAAAAAATGAATAAACCTGATGGGGATTTAAATTGGATTTTTTGGGAGAGCAGAGGAAATGACAAGATAAAAAGACAACAAGCATGGTACTGAATTAGCAAGAAGAATCAGAAAATGTCCCATAAGCCTCAGAAGAGACTAATAAAGAATAACTGTCAGGTGCTAAGTTTAGCATTTTAACCCTGGCCAGGTTACTGGTTTATTAAAGAACCACGATAAAGGCACTAGCCTACTCTGGGCTTTGCTCCTCATCTGTAAGGTGGTTGGACTAATAGCTACATGCTATTTAACTTGTGCTCAGTTGTTTCAAATATCTATTCCATAACATCTTACAGAAAAACCCAGATGAACATTTTGGCCAACCCAATACATAAAAATAAACAAAGTGGAACTGACACTTTAAGCAAAGGAGGTATCAGTTTAGATTATCAACAGGACTTGCTAGGATGGGTCTAGATTGTGGCAATGAAAAGGTAAGCAGCCAGAGTCTTTTAATGCATGTCTTAACCCATTGCTTCTATGCTTATAATCCTTCCTTTAATACATTTATTCAATAAATATTGAAGGTCTGCTTTGTGCCAGGTGCTGTTCTAGGCTCTTGGGACTACAGAGGCAAACAAAGTAAGATTCCTGATCTTGTACAGGTTATGATCTACTGGTGAAGGAAGATGACATTTGATTAAATATATATTAATAAGTAATACACACAAATTTAGAGGGTGCAGGGATTCATGCTGATAGACATTTAGAGAATGAGGTAAGGAGAGCTTCTTTGTGGAAGTGAAATTTAAGCAGAAACCTGTACACAGGAGCAAGCCAGGCAAAGATCTGGGGGAGAGAGAGATCCCACCAGGGGTCCTGGGTGGGGATGAGGTTGGCACATCCAAAGAAAGGCAAGGTCAGGGGTTGGAGCAGAACGAGAAGGGGGGTAAATGTAGGAGTGACCAATGAGGTTGTGAGTCGGGATCACATGGGTCCTTGTTAAGAAATTTCTAATGTATCCTGATGAATCTTTTGAGAATCTACTGGAGAGTGTGTGACAAAATCTGATGTACACTTAGAAAATCACCCTAGGTGCAGTTCGGAGAATAGACTGTAAGGAAGGCAAGGGTGGCGAGGTCCATGGGCTAGGGCACAGAGTAAACAGAAAATGATGCTGGCTTGGTCTAAGCTCCCCACAGCCAAGGGAAGTAATCCAAACTTGAACTCAGCAAATCAGATCCCCTGGGACCTAGCCCTTCCTTATCTTTCCAGTTTCACTTATAATAAGCCCCTTCCTCCTCCTCTTTGCTTTATGTCTGTTCACCAGTCTGAACCTTTGCACATCTGTTTCCTCTATTTAGAATAACCTCCATTTTTCTCTTCATGGTCCAACAGAGATCTCACCTTCTTGTTTTAGAACCTCCTCTTTGAAACATTTCCTGGAACTTCCAGGAAGAGGAGAAGTTACTATAGAATCTCATATAATATAAAACTGATCTTTCATGCTGAATTACAAGTGTTACTATGTCGAACTGGATGGTGTAGTTTTTTTTTCAATTTTATTGGTGTGAGAAAATTAATGATATAGAATTTACTGAGCTAAACAAACTCACAACACTATGAATATCACTTAGGTTATTCTTTTCAGTACACCTAACATTTAGTAATTCATGCTTATAATTGAGAAACTCGTTTTAGTTTAAAACACTCAAAGAGTGTTTAGAAATTTGCCAAGAAATAAATTTAAAAATTCACATCTTAGAATCAGAGTATCTAAAGTGCTAAAAACATCGCCTGTATATAAAATGGTCTACCTTGTGTGTGCAATAAAACAGTATTTTTGAGTCTGTATACAATTATTCCATATTAAAGTATGCATTAAGTGTGACCAATTAGAAAAAGGAACTACTGGATTGTGCTCCAAGGCTCAATACACTTAGGATTTTTCAGGCTCAGAGTATTATTTGGTAATTCTGTTCAACTTCTTTTACGATTAGACAGTTAATCAGTATCGTTGGTACAATCAATAATACAACTTATACAACCCACTGTATCTTTCATTTTGTACTTCTAAATCCAAAGTGAATACTGCGAGGAAAAAATACTGACACCTGAATCTCTTCTATCCCAGAGCTCATTTGAGTTAAGGGTATAGGGCTATACGTTAAGTAAATGATGAATACACCAAGTGGAAAAGCCTGTTCTTTCTAATGACAGAAGCCTTGAATATAACTTTAAAATACTGTTTAAAAATGTATTTTCAAAGGTTTCCAAGTAACTCTTTGGATGAGTTCATAGGGCACAGCTGTAAAAATAAATATCTATACATTATAGCCGAGTTAAAAATATTTCATGCAATATATTTAATTATAGAAACAGTTATACATTAAAACAAATCTCTGTAAACTGAACGAAATCTCAGTGCACCAGTGGTTCCCTGACTTAAAACAGTTATGACCTGTCCCCCACATGAAGACAGTTACACACTGTTTGAGAAAGTCCATAATAACAAAATGCCCCTACGAAACTAGAAAACTTTTAAGAAATTTTAATTTATTAATATGACTATCAATATGCCTATATACCTAAAAATTGACTTACAGTTACATATAGTGACATATTTTTCAGCCCACAGCCAATGTCCAATGTATATGGGTTGCTGGCAACAGAGTGATATCTCAGAAAAACCTATTTAGATGTTTCGGGGTTTGAAGATCTAGAGTTCAGAAACCAGTGTATTAGGGGAACTCTTAATCTGAACATAAATCTAGTTTTAAATACAACTATCAGGTTTATCAATAACCTTCTGAAGAATTATATATTAGGTTTTAAGTAGGATACACCTTCTTTTATACCTGATTATTAACATTTCTTATTTTCAGCTATAGAGATCTTCACGAATGTGTCCAACATACCTATATATGTTCTTTTCCCTTTGAAGCATATTTTAAAATAATTAAACTCTATTATTCAAAGGAACATAAAAAATTAATTTTTCCTCTGTAAGAACTAGGACTAAGGCTTATCTGAGGTAGAATAAGAAAGTTTCCAGAAACAAAATAAGCATGGATGAACTATGAAGATTATTTTACACTTTCTGCTCTAGAAATGCTCTCTCTGGAGCAACAAAGGTTAACATTCTGGAGGAAGGAAGAATAGACTGATTAAATGATCTCCACAGATCTCCCCACTAAAGAATTCCAGTATCCATGGGTTTAAATGTTTGGTCATCCTTTGCCTTATCTATTTATGTTCAATGCTTATTCCATCATCCTTGAATATGAATATTAATTGTACTTACCAAAATCAGTCTACAATTGACACCTGGGAGATTTCAAGATTAGAACAAAATTTCAATCTCATTACATCATAAAATGATAACCTTCTCTCTCATTTTTGTCTCACATAATATGGTCTTTTTTTGGTATTTCTACATGGATGTATACTTTTCTATCTTTCCCCCAAAATTTCTAATGAAATAATCCTCACTGAAATTTAGAATTAGGCACCCGGAGCCTTTACTGCCTCCTAAAGTCTTCAAACACACAGTTAGTATCAACTCATCCATTGTCTTCTAACTGAAAAGAAGCACTCTTACCGTGTAGCCCTCGGTATACTGAAAAGGAGCCCTGGAACTTTCGTCTGCTGTTGGACTCAGAGGCTTGGGGTCAGACATGGAGCGTTGCATCATCTTGGCTGTCTTAGGACTTGCTGGGGGAACTTTAGCCATATCGGGGTGCAGTACTTTCTGTGGACTTATATCATCAGGGAGGGGTTTCTCATAAGGTACAAAGGCTGATTCTAAGGCTTTGCCTGGTGAAAGTGGTGAGATGGGTGAATAAAGGACTTTTGGAGATTTGGGTGGGGAAGGAGCCAGCTGTAATGTGGAATCTGCCCGAAGGTGAGATGAATAACCGATCTCTAAAGGTGTTGGGCGTTTCTTGTCTTTGGGTGGAGATGTGGCACCCAGATATTGAGGACTTTGTGTGTCTGAATCTGCTTCTGTTTGACATCCTAAACTGCCCCCTTTGTAAGTCTTTTCTGGTGCTGAAATGTGTTTAATTATTTCTACCTTGGCATCCACGCGTGCCCGTATCGAAGGCGTTCTTATGGTTCCGACTGGTTCAGTTTGCACAGATATCTCTGCTACTGTTTGAACTGCTATACTGGAGACTTTGGAAAGGAGTTTGGCCTTGTCTGCCTCTGTAGTGCTGTCACCATATTTCCCTACGCGAGCTTTTCTCCTTGATCTAGTAGGCATATCCCATTCATCCTGATCTTCATCATCCGTTTGGACGCTTGTATCGACACTCTTTTTAGTTCTCCTTCTCCTACTCACGTAACTCCTATCTGCTGCATCTTCATCATCAGTTTGTACCCCGCTGTCCACTATCTTTTTAAAGCAGCGGGGATCATCTGCCAGATTTTCCCCCATCTCATCATAGTGGCCACGGACTTTAGCTCCAGAACTTCTCTTTTTGGGCTGCTTCTCCTCTTTTACAACCACGTCTGTCAGAGGTATTTCTGAAACAGTACTCAGGATACCAGGTGGGGCAATGTACTGAGTAACCCCATCCGACTGAACTGTGTACCATCCTTGGCTTTGTGGTATTTCAATCGCCACCACGGCAGAGGCTGTGGTGGTTGTATCTTCGGTTGCCCAAAACTGACCACCACCTTCTGGGGCAGCATACTGACCTTCCAGAATGGCCTGCTCTGTAGTGGTTTGTGGAGAAGCAGTTCCAGAAGGATCATAGCTATACTGGTAGATCTGGCGGATCTTTTGTTCCTCGAGCTGCTGGTGAAGCTGTTGCTGCAGCTGCTGGATCTGCTCCAGCTGCAACTGTTGCTGCGCTAACGTCTCCTGTCTCATGATGAACTGGGCTTGCCGCTCCTCTTCTTGCTGATACAGGAGGTGCTGCTTCATTGACTGCAGCTCCTCCAGCTTTTTTTGAACCATGAGCTTTTCCTGTTCTCGGAACCTTTGAATTTCCTGCCGTTCCCACTCTAATTCCTCAGCAAAACGCTGCTGCTTAATTTTCTCCAGTTCCAAGAGCTCACGCTCCAAATCCAGTTGCTGTTGTTGCTTATCTTCTTCGGGGACGATTAAAAGTGCACTTTCCTCTCCCACCACTTCAGAAAATACTTCAGACGCTGTGGTTAAAGTGGGAACTGAGTCCATCGTCTCAGCTGTCAGAGTTTCCATAGTGATAGTTTGCAAACTGGCATTGATATCAACACCAGTGACTGCAATGTCTGTTTCAGATGCCCCTGTTGTCAAGAAATATGACCTAGGCATTGGCTGGCTCTGGTGCAGGGCGGATAATGAAGTCACAGTGTCAGTTGTGTGCACACCAGACAAATCCCTCATGGTGTTGCTGAAAATGGAGCCAGGTTGTGTGGTGATAGCAAATGTGGAAGGAATTGGAGCTGCTACTGAAGAATAGACAACACCATTAGATGACCTCAAAACACTCCCCACACCATACTGAGGTCCTGGAGGTGGAGTCATTCTTGCTGTGGAATACTGTGGGGTACTAATCCCAACTCCTGAAATGACTTGTCGTGTTTCTGGATATGGACCTGTAGTCTTGCTTGAATAATCCATTACCTCACCTGAAACACAGGGTAGAGTTACAGTCCAGTTCCCAGAACGAATGATGCTTTTGGGGTTGGAAAGCCCACTCAGTCTTGAAGAACATAATGAACGGGACGGCATGCAAATCCACAGGTTAACCTACCTAGGTGCGGAATAAAAGCAATGTTGAACATGCAGGCACATGCAGGCGACTTTGCGTGGAACAGGTTAAAAAAAAAATGAAGAAACAAAAGCGCACATGTACTCCAAAATACGTTGCCAAAACATCCAAAGAAAGATGAAAAGTAACAAAATTGGGAAAGGGACCACATTGTCATCCTGAAATGAGATGAGGAACACCATAATGATATTTCAAGGAAAGGTCTGTTGCTACATCATACTGACCTGTAGTAATTCTCCCTGAAGTTAGATCTACTGCTGCATCAGTTCCTCCAGAATAATCAAAAGCATTCTTACTTTTATAGAAAAAATGTCCAGCTTCTGCTAAATTAGTGTCAGACATGGAAGGTTTCATTCCCCCAATCCCTCTATAACCATATGGCCCTGCTCGATCATACTGATAGTGATCATCCCTATAACCAAAACGATCCTCAGGAAGAGTCGTTGCAGGCTGCTGTGCCGTGCAGCTCCTCCCAAAAGGTAACCTATAAACCACATCACAGCACACAGCTCTTCTTCCTGCAGTCAGATCAACAGGTTTTTCATCATCTATTATTTTGGTCACCACATTTGAAGTAGCTTCATCCATTGTTACAACAGTTCTATGAGACTTTGAGGTACTGAGATCCACTACTTCTCCATCAGTGATGCCCTGTGATGTGGTGCTATCAGTCCAACCGTTTGTGACACCAACAGGAGGTGCAGTCATGGTTTTCGTAAGAGCTGATGTCATTGGGTGTACAGAAGTGGTTAAAGATAAGTTTATTGGTGCTTCCTCCCTAACTGTAGGAAAGGCCTGGCCACTTGGTACCCTGCATGGGGGCTCTACATGCTTTGATGTAGTGAGTTGAAGTGGCATTGCTGTTGTACGTTCTAGACGCACTAGGCTTTCTGTGCCTGTGGTGTAGCTTGCAGTAGCTGTGCACGTGACAACAGTCACTGTCTCGGTGACCAGGGATACTGGAGTCACTCCTGATGAAGTTGCACTGAGATTTATAATAGAGGGCTGGACAGCACTAATTTGTCTCCCATACATTTCACTTACTGTGGTCTGCCTCTTCACATCCATCATGGAAGCAGAAAGATCCATACATTTTTCAGTTACTTTAACTTCTACTTTGGGTACTGTACGCAGATCAATAGCATCACCAACAAGTTGCAACTTAACATTTTCTTTATACTGTTGCTTCTCTAAATGGAGGTGATCTAGAGCAAGAGGCTCTGGAGGAATGGATATAGAGACACTGCTGAGACCAGTACTAGCAATTGTACTTTTGGCTGTTGAAAACTCAGCCTTGGAAACTTCAGCTGGGAAAAACTGTGTAACTGAAGTTGGGGGTTCTTGAAATGAAGATAGTGTTGTGACAGGGATAGCAGAAAATGTCTCCAAAGCTCCTGAGATGTACAGGCTCTGTCGTGAAGAACTTGAAATTTCTGTAGCTGTCATAGGAGGAACTACAGAAAATACTGGCTCTGTGGAAATCAGGTCTTTGGAGGGTGATCCCAAGGGCCAGCTGGTAATAACTTGACTCCCTGAAGAATCTGTTGGAGTCCCAGGTTCAGATGGCAATGTGATAACCACATAAGTTTCCATGAGGGACTTGGAAAATCTTGGCGAGGACTTGTCAGAGTAAGGGGAAAGTGGAGAGGTAGGGGAAGGCAATTTATAATCTGCTGAAGTCACTAAATTTAATGTCATAGTTGAAGTTATAGGTAGACCTGTTGGTTTGGGCTGCGTATCTGTTGGTTTTGCGGTAGCGACTGGAGGTTCAGGAACTGCTGGTTTAGGGGCAACTGGAGGTTTGCTTGGCTCAGGTCTATGTGTAAATACAAGTCCAGATGGAACTGAAGATGGCTTAGGGGGGACAGGAGGAGGTACAGTGGTACATATTTTTGTTATAGGTAACCCATTACTTCCTGGAGCAGCTGTGGTCTCTACTGTAGCAACAGAATCTACTAGAGGTGTAGCTGCAGTAGTCGCAGTCACTGGAGCTGGAACCGTTACCTTTTTTTTAGGATGAATAGTTGGTTTAGGTGAGGTTGGTGGAGGAAGAGGTGGGGGAGGAGGAGGGGGTGGAGGGGGAGGAGGGGGTGGGGGAGGAGGAGGAGGGGGAGGAGGTTGGGCTGATGCGTCCAAAGAAGAACTTCGAAGGAATGGACGAGCTTTAGTTGTAAGACAGGAAATAGAAGGAGTGCCAGATGGCAGCTGAGATGCAGGCTTTGCTGAACCAAAAACGTCTTCAGATAAAAAGCATGTAGTTGAAACCTGCTCCTTCATTGGAAGGGCTGTTAGAGAAGAAGGTGTCTGATCAAACAGAGTTTCAGATAGGCTAATTTTTGTTAGTTCAGCCTCCGACTCCTTCCTTGTATCTCTGTAAGCTTCCAAAACTTCCAGAATAATTCCATCCCCTGTTTCCTTCTTGGCTTTCTTCACTGGGTCCTTTTCAGATACAGATAAGTCAGTGGAAATAGTGTCAGCAATTAGCCCCTCAAGTTTAGTGCCTACAGTTTCTATGAGAGAAGGTTCCATATCAGATAAGGAAATCACAATGTGATCAGCACTAGTTCTACCATCTGGTATGGTAGTCCGATCTAAAGATATGTCTTCTGGATAGTCTATAATGCTGCCTGGGAAATATGTTGATGAAGAAATTTCCTCAGAATCTTCAAATTTAGTTACAATGTCCACTGGCTCAGTATAAACTGTGGTTATGCTATCCAGGGTAGTAATGGGCGAGGAGCTATCTGTGGTACAAACTGAAGAGACAGATGATGTGAGAGAGGGTGTCTCAGAGGGTGGGGCAGATGTAGCACTTTCTGAAGGCTCAGAGTAGGTCAAAATCAGTGACTCATGAGCAATTATCTCTTGAATTTCTCTTGTATAATCAGTCACATATTCATCCTCAATTTCTTCTGTTGAAAAATGTTGGGTTATTTTAACATCTGGGATGGAGAGTGTTGCACTGCTGGTTGAATCTGTAAGAGATACTCCTGAGAGAACACTTGATGTCAAAGATGCATCAGGCACCCTGTCAAAGTCCACAGTAGACTCTGTCATATCATCCCTGATGGTGGGCTGGGTTGGGCTGGATCCAGGTGTTAATTGCATCTGTTGCCTTTTTATGAGTTCTTCATAGGCAGCATCAGCATCTAATAATTGCTTTTCTTCACTGGTAGAAGATACCATACTACCCAGATCCACAATCTCATGGCTTTCTGGGATGATAAAAGAGCTTGAAACAATGTCTTCTTGAGGCAAAACAGCATGTAAGCTTTCTAGCTCATAAAACTCTTTCTGAAGGTCTGTAATTTTCTGCATGGGATCTTCATAAATCTGTTCTGGAAGTCTTATTTTTTGCTCTCTCCCTCTCTGCTGTAAAAATCCATTTTCTTCTTCTTGCCTCGTGAGCAGACTGCCATCAACGGAACCATTATACGTGTCCTCTACTAAAGATTCATAAATATAATCCTCTATTAACATTCCACCATACAAAGGCTCTTTTTCAAACATTTCGTCTCGTTCACTTGCAGCTGGAAAAGCTTTATATTTCTGGCTTTTATGCATCATTTCTTCATACATCTCCTCAGCGCTTTTTAATGCCTTTTGGCTACCTTCTTTCTGCATAATAGATTGCTCATCTGTCGGTGAGTATAAAGACACAGCTGTGGGCAATTTATAAACTTTTTGTACTTCGATTATCTTTTCTGGGCTTATTTCAAAGCCTTCCGGGTCTGACTCTATGCTAGGTGAATATTCAGAACAAGAAGATCGATGAAGCTCCTCCATTTCTGCAGCCTGACGTAATTCTTCTGTTGGAGATGCATCTTCGATGGGAGAGAGATTACTGGGTGGTGTCTTTGGTCTTTCCCTCCTTCTCTGAGCTCGAAGTTCATCTTTGTCTTTCTTTGATTTCTTACTAGAACTCTTTCTTTGCTGCTGTTCTAATTCCCGTTGCTTTTCTTGCTCCTTCAATAATTCTTCTTCCTCTCTCAATTCTTCTTCCTCCGAAGAATCTTCAATCGTAGGTAAAAGAGGGCCATGCGATCTGTGTCGAGCTTTGCGCTGCTGTTTGCTCTCTCCTTTTTTGTGACTCGGGCTACTGTCGCTGTCCTCATCAAGTGACGAAACTGATGTAGGGGATGTGCCAGGAGTGAAGCTGGAAGCATGAAGACTAGAAGATCCTTCCCCCCTTGACCGATCTTCCGGAGAGTCTGTCAAGCTTTCCATTTCTAATTCTGGCTCTTCATCAAAGTACAAAGCTGTTTTTTTCTGTGATGACTCTGCAGAGTATTTATCTGCGATCGTGCTATTGAGTTCAATCGTTTTGAATCGACGTAGCCCTCCTCCTCCGGAAACTACAAGTTCTTCACTCTCCTGACTTTTAGTTTCTCTGTATTTAAGTTCCGGACTTTCATCAAAGTTCTCATCATCTTCATCATGCCACGAATGGCGTCTCCCTGCATCATCATCAAAGCTTGCACTACTTTTTCGCGTCAGTCGCCTGTGTTTCCCTGCTATTCCTTTTCCCTTCCCTTTGGTTTCTTCCTTCTTCTGGCTTTCAATACTACTACTAATCTCTTTGAGCTGGTTCCTAATGAACTCATCATCTTCAGAACCTGAAGCATCTTCATCAGCACTCATTTCTATGATTTGCTTTCGAATGAAGTCTTCCTCTTCACCTGATCCTTGACTATCTTCATGTTTATATTCATCACTGCTTGATGAACCAACACTAGTTCTCCGTTTTCTTTGTGGAACAGGTGAGTTTTCACTTTCACTACTGTCTTCAATTGAATCATAAGGCTGTCTTCTTGTAGGCAACTCATCAACAAATTCAGACTTTTCTTCATGGTCCTTTCTGGAAGGGATGTCTTGTTGGCTCTCTTTCTTAACAGTGTCTTCTTCTTCTTGACTTTCTTTAAGCTCCTCTGAAACTGTAGTTTCGGCTAAACTCTGAGTTTTCTGTTGGTCCTTAGGCTGCTCAGGAGAAACCTCGCAGGGTTCTGTTTTCTTTTCTGCTTTTTCTTCAAGTGTACTTGCCTGAGCTTCCAAAATGGATAGGACCATACTTTCTAACTTAGCCAAATCTGAGGGGCTGGATGGGCTGCTTTCTTGTGAAAAGGAGTCCTTTTTGAGTCCCTTGAGCAAATCCTTTTCATCACTGGGAATAAGACTTGGAATTTCACCAAGCGAACTTGATATTCCGTCAGAAGAATATCCTGTGTCACTCAGACCTTGTGGGCTTTTCGGCTGCTGAATACTTGATGTGTCTGATTTGTCATCTTCCTTTTCCTAGCAGGAAGGAAAAGATACAGGAAAACTTAACATGGTTAAACTAATAACATGGCCTCTCCATTACTGTCAAATAACTATTACAAACTGAGGAATAATTATAGGAATTTTTTCAACTATATAACAGTATTTTTTTTAAATCTGTGAGCACAAAAAATAAAAGTGGTTGATACATATAAAGGTTAGTTTTCATTTAACGTAAGTTTAATTAAATGTCTATTCTCAATCACAATTGATTTTATTTCATTAATGTTGTATCCTTTTACATCTCAATACCATTTTTCTTCAAAAACATGATTATCTTTCTTGGTACATTTACTTTGGTAAAGAGTTCAAATGGTTGAAGAAAAATTTTAGTAAGTTTCCATTAACATAATTTATACTTTTGGATTATGAGGACAGGCAAACAAAGAATCAGAGGATGGGCACTGTGCTTGGCTCCAAGTTGCATGGGATGTTGAAAAATTTACTTAACAGAAACAAGCAGGTAACATGGCCACAGTATAATACTCATCTCACCTACCGCAAAGGACTTTTTTTTTTTTTTTGAGAGAGAGATTCGAACAAGGCATTGCCTTTTAAGTACACTTTGAAAGATGTAAAACACTGTATTTTACTTGGTATGACTGTTAATATTATTATTCTGTATCACTTGAAATGAATGTTTAGAAAGAGTAAACTTTGAAGAAGCTATGACATAATTGGTCTGACTCAAGGTTCTAGAAAAAGAGAAATATCCAGTTATTATTTTTCTTGAGTTGTTAAATCACATTTATCTTCAGCATCCCATCTCAAAGAAATTTAATAAATTTCTTATAAATATCTTCGGATTTTAAAATACTTGGAATTTTACCTTCACACAATTTCAAAGTCAGCTCCCTTCAACCAGCACAATAACTAACTTGTGAATGTGAACAGGGGCTTTCCAGGGAGCTGGGACACTTCAGATACATATCACAGTCTTAAACAACTGCTTTCTTTGGGCTGTGATGAGGCCATACCAGCAGTTTGCTTTAAGAATCAGAGAGGCCTTAAGCGAAAGAATGAAACAGAAACTTTTTTGCATAAATCCAAATTAAAAATACCTATGGGCAAAATGAAACCCAAGTGATCCAGTTAGTTTCCATGTTTTACAGATAGTGTCAAAATAACCCCACAGCCCTATGGAATGAAGAGGTTAGAGGAAGAGTTGCAGGAGGACATGCTCTGTCTGACCCTGGCCTATGAGGCCACCTGGATTCTACTAAGTATGTATCTTGAACTAACCATCTTGATATTTTCAGTGGGTGTATGGCCATGGGTTTCTCCTAGCTATCCACAGCTCGAATGAACAGATGTAAGGTTGCACAAAAAATAAATACCATGCAAACACCTCTTTCTTCCTTCTTTCCTGCCTTGTTCCTTCCCTACTTTCTTCTTTCATTCTTTTTTCTTCCTCCTTCCCCTTCCCCTTGTTCTCAAATATAAAAGTTGTTGGGTTGATACTCATTTTACATTCATTTCCATCTCAATATCTGTCTTTATTATGTATGGCTAAGGATGTATCTTGAGCATATAGGGTAAAATGCACATTATATGGTAAAATGCTTTTTGCTGAATTTACAACATGGCAATTCAGAAAGACAGTCTGATACATTCTTTACAACTGTCCTGCAAAAGCAATGAATTACCTTTGGTTTACTAAGAATTAACTTTCCTAGACCATTTCAGATGTCTTTCCAGAAAAGGATTACTTATCTGCTGTTGTGAGACTATAGTAGTTGGGTTGACAAGCACGCAACTAATTGGTTTGTTTCTCTTAAGAGCTACTACACACAAGAAAAAAAACAGGTAAAGCATCGTTTTCATAAAATCTTTCTGGATGGTCACAGTGGAGGGATATTTCCACCTCCTCACATCCCACACAATACCAGCACAATATTTTGAGTCCAGTATGCTTTCTATGCCTTTCCTTGTCTGCCTTCCCACCCTTCACTAAATCCCAGTAAAAACCGTAACCACAGGGGTGGGGTACCTAAGCTTCTTGTGGAAAAAAGGTCAAGAAAATGATCTTTCTTTTTTTTTTTTGCGGTAAGCGGGCCTCTCACTGTTGTGGCCTCCCCCGTTGCAGAGCACAGGCTCCGGACGCGCAGGCTCAGCGGCCATGGCTCACGGGCCCAGCCGCTCCGCGGCATATGGGATCCTCCCAGACCGGGGCACGAACCCGTATCCCCTGCATCGGCAGGCGGACTCTCAACCACTTGCGCCACCAGGGAGGCCCAGAAAATGATCTTTCATAATCAAATTTTGATGGTGTCATTTGTGTTCTTTACTTTGAGTCTGCACATATTATAAAACAATGTAATAAAATTATACATATAAGGAGGAAATGCAATTGTGGTTACACATAACAATTCATTGAATATAATAAAGAATAAATTATAATTGTATACAATGAACTCTGAAGTTTCTACTGACATTTTACAAAAATAAGACTAGGATCAGACATACACAATGTAACAAAGGAAATTAAGATACACTAGACAGAAGACTCAGACGCATAAACATCAAAATCCCTACCCTACAATCCCCCTCATGTGCCCTTCTGGATGTGTTCATGCTTTCTTTCTTTTCTCAGTGCTATGTTCTACCCACTTCTCCCTCTTGCCACTTTCTTCCTGGTCTCTTTCCTCTCCTCCTCACGGGATTCAATCATCATTTACCTATGATGATGCTGTGATGATTTTTCACCTAAATGACTTCCTCTCCATATTATAAGGTGGCAAAAGTCTGCAAAGATGTTGCCCTACAGGTTTGTGGGTCTAAGATAAAGTGTTTGGAGTGGTTAATAAGGAAATCAAGTTAAGTGACCAAAGGGCATATGGCTGAACTGTTTAGAAGGAACAACTGGTCATGTACTTATTGTACCATGAGATATTGAAAAAATTGAAAATGTCAATTTTTCTCATACTAACTACCATGGGTATAAATTCCCCTGACAGAGGTGAGTAACCTTCTACTTCATTACTGTTAGCTTGTTAACTATCAGATAATATACCAACTAGCCCTTTTACCTCTTTAAGATAGCTACACATTCCTCTTTTCACCTGCTGCTGCTAAAATTAAAAAAAAAAAAAAGAGCTGTTCTTCATATATAGAGATCAGCATACTGAGGTGTTTATGTGTCCATCCATTTACCCTTTCTGCAGCTCTCCACTCTCATTTGTGAGATATCTGGGTGAAAGTTCTAGTGCAATTTATTCCCATGCAGGTTAACTGGTCTCTCATAGATTTAACATCACAAACCCTTGCTTTATTGAATAACATTCCTTAATGAGGGAATAATTTGATCAAATAAGAAAGAGTAGCTGGCACTGAGAAGAATGTAAAACATAGCGTGTAAGTTGGGTCTGGTTTTCTCTATTCAAACTTCAAATGGATATCTGAAGTACTGTAACTCCAGACGACTATAATCAAAGGATCCATGGGAGGAGGGAGGCTTATATTCTTTCAAATTTCTAACTCCCTAGGACTAAAAGATTGGCAGTTTTCTCTCAGTTGGCTCAAAAATGTGCAGTTG